>NW_027364124.1:0-308936 GCF_046119375.1 Phyllobates terribilis | reverse complement strand
CCACTTCTCCTGTCCTGTATATACACTGCACAGCATCACTTTTCCTGTCCTGTATATATACAGTGTACAGTACCACTTCTCCTGTCCTGTTGTCGGAGAGGCAACATTGGACTTTTGGGAGGGTCAATATTGGTTTATTATTTTTAATATTCCTATGGGAAAAATAAATATTAGAAAACTCGTTTAAATGTATTATCCCAAGTAATCCCCTATCCTGAGAACTTTCCAATCGCTGGGGTCCGACCACTGGGACCCCCATGATCCCGAGAACAGGAGCTCTTAAGAGCACCATGTAAATGGAGCTGTGGTGGATCATTTGCACTGCTGCGCCATTCACATGTGGCTCTTTAAATAACTCCTTTAAGAGAGTTTTGAAGGGCATGACAAAGTATAGCAAAATTCAGTGATCGGGGGTGGGGAGTGTTAAAGTATGTGGGCTGATAGGGTTTGTGTGGCAGCGCTGCTTTTTTGTCCCAGTCCGGCCCTGGGTAGCAGCCAAAAAATAAATATCTGATAGGAGGTCAATAAATAGTACACTCATATAGAGGTAATACGAAAAACTTTATTGGAAACACAAGTTGGTGTGCAGTGGCAATGTAGGAGACACAATTGATAAAATCAAAATAAAATGGACATATAGAAAATGACATGTGTAGAGGAGAGGCACATATGTATAGAGAGAGGTATAATATATATTGGCCATATAGTCACATGTAAATGACAACTGCTATAAACATAATAGCTGAATGAATAAAATGCTGAAGATGCATAATATAAAATAACATTACCAAAATAAATGGTAACCAAACAGCCCATATAGAAATTAGAGCATATACTAATATACAGTTATATAGAGTATAAAATTAAAAAAAGATTATTATTATTATAAACTTTATTAGAATAAAATGAGTAACACAAGTTAAAATCCAAAATGGAGACTAGGACAGCAGAAATCCCTTTGAACATAAGTGTGATCATAAATACATGCATGAAAAAATGTCAATCAATATACATAAAGAGATCAGTAAGCCCATAAGAGAATACATACAGTACAGACCAAAAGTTTGGACACACCTTCTCATTTAAAGATTTTTCTGTATTTTCTTGACTATGAAAATTGTACATTCACACTGAAGGCATCAAAACTATGACTTAACACATGTGGAATTACAGTTAGGTCCAAAAATATTTGGACAGTGACACAAGTTTTGGCATTTTCGTTGTTTTCCAAAAAGTATTCAAGTTACAGTTATATAATGAGAATGGGCTTAAAGTACAGACTTTAATTTGAGGGTATTCACATCCTAATTGGAGTGAGGGAAAAAGGGTTTAGGAATTACAGCTTTTTAATATGTAGTTGCCTCTTTTTAAAAGGACCAAGAGTAATTGGACAATAATCCCAAAAGCTCCTTAATGGGCTGCATGGGTTATTCCCTCATTAATCCATCATCAATTAAGCAGGTAAAATGTCTAGAACTGAGTCTAGGTGTTGTATCTGCATTTGGCAGATGATGCTGTGAATCCACAACATGCTGTCAAAAGAACTCTCAATAAAAGAAAAATAGAACATCATAAGGCTAAAAAAAATAAGAAATCAATCAGGGAGATAGCAGGAATCTAAGGAGTAACCAAATCAATGGTTTGGTACACTCTGCAAAAAAGAGGGCACTGGTGAGCTTGGGAACTCCAAAAGGCCTGGACATCCACAGAAGACAACATTGGTGGATGATCGCAAAATCCTTTCCATGGTGAAGAAAACTCTTTCACTACATCCACCCAAGTGAAGAATACTGTCCTGGTAGTAGGTGTTTCAGTATCTAAGTCTACCATAAAGAGATGTCTTCATGAGAGCGAATATAAAGGGTTCATCACAAGGTGCAAACTATTAATCAGCCTTATAAATAGAAAGGCCATATTAGACGTTATAAAAAAAAAACATCTAAAGAAGTCAGCCCAGTTTGGTAAAGCATTTTTTGGACAGATGAAACTAAGATCAACCTGTACCAGAATGATGGGAAGAAGAAAGTGTGGAGAAGACTTGAAACGGCTCAAGATCCAAAGCACACCACATGCTCTGTAAAACATGGTGGAGACAGTGTGATAGAATGGGCATGCATGGCTTCCAGTGGCACTGGGTTACTAGTGTTTATTGATGATGTGACCAAAGACAAAAGCAGCCAGATGAATTCTGAAGTGTACAGGACTATACTCTCTGCTCAGATTCAACCAAATGCAGCAAGGATGATTGGACGGTGCTTCACAGTACAGATGGACTGTGACCCAAAACATACTGCAAAAGCAGCCCAGGGGATTTTTAAGGCAAAGAAATGGAATATTCTGCAATGGTTGAGTCAATCGCCAGATCTCAACCACATCAAGCATGCATGTCACATGCTTATGACAAATCTTTAGGCAGAAAGACCCATAAACAAACAACAGAAGTCAGCTGGAGTAAAGGCCTGGCAAAGCATCACAAAGGTCAAAACCCCACATTTGGTGACGTCCATGGCTTCCAGACTTCAGGCAGTCATTGCCAGCAAAGGATTCTCCACAAAGTATTAAAAATGAACATTTTATTTATAGTAAAGATAATTTGTCCAATTACTATTAAGCTCCTAAAATAAGGACGCTTTGTAGAAAAATTATTGCAATTCCTAAATGTTTCACAGAATATTTTTGTGCAACCTCTTTAATTAAACTAGAATGTCAACAATTGAATTGCATATCAGTTGTTTAATTTTAAATCAAAAGTAGTGGCATGCAGAGCCCAAATCATGAAGATACGGTCAATGTCCAAATATTTCTGGACCGAACTGTATATACTTAACAAAAAAGTGTGAAACAACTGAAAATATGTCTTATATTCTAGGTTCTTCAAAGTAGCCACCTTTTGCTTTGATGACTGCTTTGCACACTCTTGGCATTCTCTTGATGAGCTTCAAGATGTAGTCACCGGAAATGGTCTTCCAACAATCTTGAAGGAGTTCCCAGAGATGATTAGCACTTGTTGGCCCTTTTGCCATCACTCTGCGGTCCAGCTCACCCCAAACCATCTCGATTGGGCCAAGTCATCTGGCATAGCACCCCATCACTCTCTTTCTTGGTCAAATAGCCCTTACACAGCCTGGAGGTGTGTTTGGGGTCATTGTCCTGTTGAAAAATAAATGATGGTCCAACTAAATGCAAACCAGATGGAATAGCATGCCGCTGCAAGATGCTGTGGTAGCTATGCTGGTTCAGTATGCCTTCAATTTTGAATAAATCCCCAACAGTGTCACCAGCAAAGCACCCCCACACCATCACACCTCCTCCTCCATGCTTCACGGTGGGAACCAGGCATGTAGAGTCCATCCGTTCACCTTCTCTGCATCGCACAAAGACACAGTGGTTGGAACCAAAGATCTCAAATTTGGACTCATCAGACCAAAGCCCAGATTTCCACTGGTCTAATGTCCATTCCTTGTGTTCTTTAGCCCAAACAAGTCTCTTCTGCATGTTGCCTGTCCTTAGCAGTGGTTTCCTAGCAGCTAGTTTACCATGAAGGCCTGCTGCACAAAGTCTCCTCTTAACAGTTGTTGAAGAGATGTGTCTGCTGCTAGAACTCTGTGTGGCATTGACCTGGTCTCTAATCTGAGCTGCTGTTAACCTGCGATTTCTGAGACTGGTGACTCGGATAAACTTATCCTCAGAAGCAGAGGTGACTCTTGGTCTTCCTTTCCTTGGGCGGTCCTCATGTGAGCCAGTTTCTTTGTAGCGCTTGATGGTTTTTGCAACTGCACTTGGGGACACTTTCAAAGTTTTCACAATTTTTCGCACTGACTGACCTTCATTTCTTAAGGTAATGATGGCCACTCGTTTTTCTTTACTTAGCTGCTTTTTTCTTGCCATAATACAAATTCTAACAGTCTATTAAATAGGACTATCAGCTGTGTATCTCCCAGACTTCTGCACAACACAACTGATGGTCCCAACCCCATTTATAAGACAAGAAATCCCACTTATTAAACCTGACAGGGCACACCTGTGAAGTGAAAACCATTTCCGGTGACTACCTCTTGAAGTTCATCAAGATAATGCCAAGAGTGTGCAAAGCAGTCATAAAAGCAAAAGGTGGCTACTTTGAAGAACCTAGAATATAAGACATATTTTCAGTTGTTTCACACTTTTTTGTTAAGTATATAATTCCACATGTGTTAATTCATAGGTTTGATGCCTTCAGTGTGAGTGTACAATTTTCAAAGTCATGAAAATACAGAAAAATCTTTAAATGAGAAGGTGTGTCCAAACTTTTGGTCTGTACTGTATATGAGAATTAAATCAATATTAAATGGTGGTGAAATCCATGGAATAGAAAAAAAAGTGCAAGTGCATGATTATACACTGCTCAAAAAAAATAAAGGGAACATTCAAATAACATATCCTAGATCTGAATGAATGAAATATTCTCATTGAATACTTTGTTCTGTACAAAGTTGAATGTGCTGACAACAAAATCACACAAAAATCATTAATGGTAATCAAATTTATTAACCAATGGAGGCCTGGATTTGGAGTCACCCCCAAAATTAAAGTGGAAAAACACACTACAGGCTGATCCAACTTTGATGCAATGTCCTTAAAACAAGTCAAAATGAGGCTCAGTATTGTGTGTGGCCTCCACGTGCCTGTATGACCTCCCTACAATGCCTGGGCATGCTCCTGATGAGGTTGCGAATGGTCTCCTGTGGGATCTCCTCCCAGACCTGGACTAAAGCATCCGCCAACTCCTGGGCAGTCTGTGGCGCAACGTGACGTTGGTGGATGGAGCGAGACATGATGTCCCAGATGTGCTCAATCGGATTCAGGTCTGGGGAATGGGCGGGCCAGTCCATAGCTTCAATGCCTTCATCTTGCAGGAACTGCTGACACACTCCAGCCACATGAGGTCTGGCATTGTCCTGCATTAGGAGGAACCCAGGGCCAACCGCACAAGCATATGGTCTTACAAGGGGTCTGAGGATCTCATCTCGGTACCTAATGGCAGTTAGGCTACCTCTAGCGAGCACATGGAGGGCTGTGCGGCCCTCCAAAGAAATGCCACCCTACACCATTACTGACCCACTGCCAAACCGGTCATGCTGAAGGATGTTGCAGGCAGCAGATCGCTCTCCACGGCGTCTCCAGACTCTGTCAAGTCTATCACATGTGCTCAGTGTGAACCTGCTTTCATCTGTAAAGAGCACAGGGCGCCAGTGGCGACTTTGCCAATCCTGGTGTTCTGCAGCAAATACCAAGTGTCCTGAGAGCATCAAGCGTCCTGCACGGTGTTGGACTGTGAGCACAACCCCAATCTGTGGACTTCGGGCCCTCATACCACCCTCATGGAGTCGGTTTCTAACCGTTTGTGCAGACACATGCACATTTGTCGCCTGCTGGAGGTCATTTTGCGGGGCTCTGGCAGTGCTCCTCCTGTTCCTCCTTGCACCAAGGCAGAGGTAGCGGTCTTGCTGCTGGGTTGTTGCCCTCCTACGGCCCACTCCACATCTCCTAGTGTACTGGCTTGTCTCCTGGTAGCGCCTCCAGCCTCTGGACACTACGCTGACAAACACAGCAAACCTTCTTGCCACAGCTCTCATTGATGTGCCATCCTGGATGGGCTGCACTACCTGAACAACTTCTGTGGGTTGTAGAGTCCGTCTCATGGTACCACGAGTGTGAAAGCACAACCAACATTCTAAAGTGACCAAAACCTCAGCCAGAAAGCGTTGGTACTGAGATGTGGTCTGTGGTCCCCACCTGCAGAACCACTCCTTTATTGAGGGTGTCTTGATAATTGCCAATAATTTCCATCTATTGTCTATTCCATTTGCACAACAGCATGTGAAATTGATTGTCAATCAGTGTTGCTTCCTAAGTGGTCAGTTTGATTTCACAGAAATCTGATTTACTTGGAGTTATATTCTGTTGTTTAAGTGTTCCCTTTATTTTTTTGAGCAGTGTATATATAGTGGTCCATGTGGACCTAGGATTAACCCACAATAGAATATTAAAAAACTCCAATAAGATACAAATATTAGTACGACCACTCAAGATGGGCTTCAATAATAAAGACATTAGAGTAGAAGGTAAATGGTATGAGGCAGATGCCCTCTGGTGGTCAGTGTACAAAATAACCATGAATAATGAGTAAGGAATAAATAGTAACCTGTAATAAGGCCTGGAGGGTGAGGGACCAAGACCCTGACGCGTGCTTCGACACCCCCAGGAAGAAACTAACGTGAAATGCGTGTCGGGGTATTGACCACCCTGCAGATGCATCTGTCTCCTACATTGTCACTGCACACTGACTTGTGTTTCCCATAAAGTTTTTTGTATTACCTCTATATGAGTATACTATTTATTGACCTCATATTGGATATTTCTTTTTTGGCTGCTTCAGTGTTAAAACCAATTGGTCTAAGTACCATGTCCCTCAGAGATTTTACTCGAGAATTGAGAATGATAAACAGCCTGTGAAGAGAAAGAAGCAGATTTCTCTGATAAGATATATTACAAAGTTGCTTATTTACATGGGTACTACTGATTTAGGAAATAAAAATGTAAATGACTGTTACTCTTTAAATTATGATTTGGGGTCTCCACTGTCAGTTAGATCTGTCAGTTAAGCTGAGCCAGGTGGGAAAAGCCTCCGCGTGCACTCATGTCTGACTCATTCTCCAAATTCTGTTTTCTCTCACATTTATAAGAGTACAGTTGCTTGTACATAGTCTTCATGTGTGGCCATCTCAAATTCGAGTGACCCTAAAATAAAGCATAAGAACACAGTATAGACTGATAACTGTACTGCAGGAAATAATAAAAAGAATAAAAAAAAGAAAAAGAAAAAGTAGCATCTTTCTTTCACTAACAAATGAATTAATCAATTCAGTGATTGGTTTCTATTATTGTTTTTCATGTCAGTGTGAATATTGTAGCAAATATTGCAAATAATATAATCTTGCCTATTTTGTCACCCTGCTAGGAGGGCCCAGTGGTGCTCAGCCAACCGGCTCCAAAAGCACCATCTCTGATACCATCAAAGAGAGACTAGAGTTCCATCATGTGCTTGGACAGGGAAATTTTGGGAAGGTCGTGCTGGCAAAAAACACCATTACCAGCCGGCAATACGCTGTTAAGATCATCAGCAAGAGAGCCCTGCTAGCTGAAGATGAGGCGGACGTGTTGGTGGAGCACCGAGTCTTACAGCAGGCATCTGGGAGCCCCTTCATTGTCACCGCAGCGTTTGCATTCCAGACCGAGGTATAATTGTTAGCATGTGTCACCACACAGTAGGCAGAAGAAGGCAACTGCCCAGGGTGCCACGCTCATACCACCCTGGGGAGGGGGCACACAAATCTTTATTAATATTGGTGCATTGTGGCACCATTCATCCCCCAATCTAGTGCACTGAATTACAGCACAGTGGTGGCCCGAGCACAAGGAAACCAATGAGGAGTGTCAGTGAGTCTGCTTCCACTCAGCCTTTACTAACTTTTAGCACACTAAGGTCCTGTGCACATTTTGCACATTTGTCGCTTTTTTTCTGTGCAGATTTGTCACAAAGCCGGAAGGGCGTCCTGGTGCCAGCAAAGTGAATGAGAACCCTGAAATCTCATGCACACATTGCTTATTTTTCACTTGGAGATTTGGTGCAGATTATATCTGCTGCATGTCAATTCTTTCAGCGTCTTTGCTGCAGATTTCACTGATAACAATAAGGGGGAAAAATCTGCACCAAAAATACATGTAAAAAATGCATCAAAAATGCGGCAAAAATGTGCTTTTTATTACAGTGCTTTTCCTGCCAAGAGGTGCAGAAATAGTGCAGAATCTTCTGCTCCACATACTTAACGTGTGCACATACCCTAAGTATAATATTGCTAATCACTGTCAGTAAAAACCAGGTGATGGCAGACTGGAGGTGAACAGCGTTACTTTGCTCCTAAGGCCGGGGTCATGCAAGCGTATAACACGGCCGAGTACTATGCAATGTTTTATCAGATAGCACTCGGCCCAATGTTATATTATAGAATAGTGAAGATCTGCAATTATTTTCTTATTCTGATTCAACATGAGAGAACAGTTGCAGTATGCAGTGATTGGCAGCGAGACTCTGCTCACTCACACCCATACAAGTCTATAGGTGCATGTGAAACACTGGACTGCACTCAGATGTCAGCCCAGTGCAGTCCGATATACGCCGAGACAGGCCATAGAGCAGATGAAGAAATTACTTTCTCCATTTCCTCCACTCCTGTGCTGTGATTCTTTCATGTGAGAGGATCGGAGCACAGAGCAATGACACTCGGGTCACGCTCGCAGCAGAACTGGAGCCGAGTGTCATTAGCATCTTGCATCCGATGCCATACGCTACTTCAATTCCAGCTTTAGGCTAAGTGCCCACGATGCAGAAATGCTGTGGATTTTTCCAAAGCGTTTCTGCATCTCCCTGGCAGAAAAAACGCATGCGGATTGTACATGCGGATTGTACATGCGGATTGTACATGTGTTTTTCCTGCCAGGGACAAGCGGAAGTGAAGCGTTTTGCACATGCGATTTCGCATGCGGGTTGTCAAGCGCTTTCCAAGCGATTTTAGCATCACTTGGAAAAGTGCTTGACAACTTGGTCACACTATATAAATCCATGCAACCGGCATGGATTTTATATAGTGTGACCAAGTTAGTTAAAAAAAAGAATAAAAATGGTAAAAAAAAAAAAAAAAACAGTATACTTACCTTCTGATGGCCCCCGGTCTCCTTATCCGATGCGTCCGGTCTTCCCGGTGTCTCGCGGTTGTGTATAAGGACCTTCCATGACGTCATTTAGTCATGTGACGGGCCGACGTCGGCGGTCGCGTGACCTGTCACATGACTAAATGACGTCATGGCAGGTCCTTTTAGACCATCGCAAGCTGCTGGGAAGCCAGGACGCATCGCTATGGAGACCGGGGGCCATCGGAAGGTAAGTATAATGTATATTTTTTATTTTAATTCTCTTTTTTTAACAGGTACTACGGTACCCGGGTCTGGAGGAGAGTCTCCTCTTCTCCAAACCCGGGTACCATCCGCACATTGAATCGCTTAATATCCGCATGTGCACATGTAGTCATGAGGATATTAAGCAATTCAATGCAAGTCAATGGCTGTGAAAACGCCGCGATTACGCAAAATAATTGGTAGTGCTGCGGATTTTTCCGCAATGATAATCCACAGCGGAAATTCCGCAGCATGTGTACAGCACATGCGGATTATCATTGGGGAACATGGCAGACCTTCTACCAAGCATTTTTTAAGCGTTTCTACCGCGGAATTGCCGCTGCAGAAACGCTTAAAAAACGCATAGTGGGCACACAGCCTTTGTGTGTTCATTATTAGTGATGGCCGGGTGCAGGCCAACTGATAAGCTGACACTGCGCACTGGTCTGCCTGCAGTCCGGCCATGATGGCAGTGCCGGTGCAGTCACAGCAGAGAGGAAAGGTGGTGGTCAATCTGCCAGTTCAATGACAATGAAAGACCAAACAGCACTTTATACCCTCCAGTGCCTGTCAGCTCTAGAGTTGGCATAGTGCTCTGAAATCGGCGCAGGTTGTGGAGGGGGTGCAGTGGAATTATAGTTGTCATCAGGGTTTGGCAGGGGTGTTTATTAACAGGCTGCTATAGGTGCATTTAGAAGAGCAGCTGTCGGCCTGTTAAAAAGTAAAGATTGATCATATACAAGCCCATTGGTTTTAGTTTAGTGGGCCTGGTTACACAGTCCAACAAGTACTGATCGGAGCAGAATGATTGGTAAAACAATTGCTCTGTTCCTATGCTACACTATGTTGTTGGCAGCACATCTCCTGTTTACAGAGGGTTATGTGCTGCCGATGATGGGGTTTTTTACAAGCATCTTAGCCCTATTAAAAAAAGGAATACTTGTTCCTGACTATTGGCCCATCAAAACAGGCTGGGAAACTTCCAATGAATAAACAAAACATGGCGTGATTGGTTACACTGATTTCTATGCTGGCTTTCACCAGAATCGGATGCACATGGTGTAAACAGGAGATATGGTGTCGATAACATTGACAATTTATTTGCACCTTTTGTGTACATAGAACACTCTTTGCTCTGTATAAATGGGCCAGTAAACAACCACTGATTGACTTGTATGTTTAGCGGCCTGGATTGGCCCATATTAAGGGTGCATTAAGTTTCTGATCACCCAAGAAACAAGCAAAGCATTTTGTGAGCCCACATCAAAGGCAAGGAGACAACTTATGACGGACATAGTACATTGCTAAGGGGCTAATCCATGTGGATGGACAACTATTACCTGATTTGACTTTTGGACTTATTGCCTTGGGGGCACCATTTGCCTCATCTATCTATAGCTAATCCATGTGGATGGACAACTATTACCTGATTTGACTTTTGGACCCTTTGCCTTGGGGAGCACCATTTGCCTCATCTATCTATAGCTAATCCATGTGGATGGACAACTATTACCTGATTTGACTTTTGGACCCTTTGCCTTGGGGAGCACCATTTGCCTCATCTATCTATAGCTAATAAATGTGGAGTGACAACTATTACCTGATTTGACTTTTGGACTTATTGCCTTGGGGGCACCATTTGCCTCATCTATCTATAGCTAATCCATGTGGATGGACAACTATTACCTGATTTGACTTTTGGACCCTTTGCCTTGGGGAGCACCATTTGCCTCATCTATCTATAGCTAATAAATGTGGAGGGACAACTATTACTTGATTTGACTTTTGGACCCATTGCCTTGGGGGGCACCATTTGCCGGATCTATCTATAGCTAATAAATGTGGAGGGACAACTATTACCTGATTTGATTTTTGGACCCATTGCCTTGGGGGGCACCATTTGCCTCATCTATCTATAGCTAATCCATGTGGAGGGACAACTATTACCTGATTTGACTTTTGGACCCATTGCCTTGGGGGGCACCATTTGCCTCATCTATCTATAGCTAATCCATGTGGAGGGACAACTATTACCTGATTTGATTTTTGGACCCATTGCCTTGGGGGGCACCATTTGCCTCATCTATCTATAGCTAATCCATGTGGAGGGACAACTATTACCTGATTTGACTTTTGGACCCATTGCCTTGGAGGGCAACATTTGCCTCATATATCTATGGCTAATCCATGTGGAGGGACAACTATTACCTGATTTGACTTTTGGACCCATTGCCTTGGGGGGCACCATTTGCCTTATCTATCTATAGCTAATCCATATGGAGGGACAACTATTACCTGATTTGACTTTTAGACCCTTTGCCTTGGGGAGCACCATTTGCCTCATATATCTATGGCTAATTCATGTGGAAGGTCAACTATTACCTGATTTGACTTTTGGACCCTTTGCCTTGGGGGACACCATTTGCCTCATCTATCTGTAGTCCCACAATATCTTGCCCCAGGCCTGTGTTCATGATCTGTGAGAGGCTCATGTAGCTGTACAGAGGGTTTCTAATCCAGATCACATGAGACCTCTCAGAGGTTTTGACTGACAGGAATGGCTGAAGTAGCAATGGCGAACAGAAACACATCCTGGGTTTCTGAGGCCTTATTCACACATAGCATAAAAACTGTATTTTTTTGCTGGTTTTTTTCACATATATTTTGTACCAAAATAAGAAATAGGAAAACCACTATTTCTTGCATTCCTGAAGCGTTTTACCCTTTTATTAATGCCTTTTTTGTCCAGCTTTGAATCAGCATTTTTAATGTGTTTTTTTTCTTTAGCACAGAAACACTGGGATTCTGCACTTAAAAAAGTGCCTAATTAGATGTGTTTTTTCAGACTCCCTTAGAAACCTATAGATAAAAAAACACCAAAGAAAATAACAGTTCAACAACGTCTTAAAACAGTCAGTGGGCATGAGTTTTCATAAAATCATATCCACTTTGCTTGCACTGTTAGGCCGCCATCACACGTCTGTTTTTCCAGTTCATGGGGTATTCATTTTTTTTATGGATTTCACACGTACCCATTATAACCTATGGTTCTATGCTCATGTCCGTGTTTTTACAGGGACCGTGTGACCGTGCAAACCACATGGAGACATGACCGTTTTTCTCCCTGCAGCACGGATGAAAACGCATGGAGCACACGGATGCCACCCGTATGCCATCCTAGGCTGTCCGTGTTTAACATTGCAAAGTATAAGAGAAGCTTTGTCATTGCTTTCTTTCTTTATCCATCAGTGAAAAACACGGATGACACACTGATGGAAAAAACAGACACACGGATGACACACGGATGGTAAAAACAGACACAGATGACTGATAAAAACGGACACAAGGATGACACACTGATGGTAAAAATGGACACACAAATGACACACTGATGGAAAACACTGATGACACTGGTAACGTTTTTTCAGGTACGTGTTTTATACGGACGTGTGAAAGAGGTCGCAAATGCAGTGGATTTCCCACCTAAAAAACACAGCGGAAATATCTCAGCATTTACACTACAAGTGAACATGGCCTAAACCTTCTAGAGATGATTTGGTGTTGATTATGGCGAGGTCAAAATAAGACAGAAAAGTTGCGGATGTTACGTGTTGGTAACATTTCCAGAAGCGTGCAGTTATCCAGCAGCTGAGTGTGATAGTAACAAGCCTCGTATAATGTGGAATTTTCTGCATGCAAATTGACCTGCAGCGAGGATTTTGCAATGTTTAGCATGTCAATTTCTGATGCCGGTTTTTAGCATGGATTTAACCTCTTTCAATGAGATGAGGAAAATGTACCCTGAATTCACAGCCAAATCCACCACAAAACTCCACATCTTCCACATGTTGTGGTTTTAGCTGCCGCTGTGCTGCGGACTAGAAGCAGGAAGATTTGCGAAGGAATAAACTACCACAAGTGGACCGACACTAAAGATTCTGTCTGCTTTGTATTACAGATGCTTCTTCTACTCGGGCTGGAATATATGAGCTGCGGGGACTTTGACAAATTCTTGCTGTCGAAGGGGCCGCTAGACATCTCCAGTGCAAGGTAAAGATTTAGGCTGCGTGCCCACTATGCGTTTTTTAAGCATTTTCGCAGCGTAATTTCCACCACAGAAACGCTTAAAAAATGCTTATTAATAGGTCTGCAATGGTCCCCAATGATAATCTGCATGTGCTGTGCACATGTTGCGGAAATTTCCGCTGCGGATTAACAAAATCCGCAGCTGGTCCATTAATTTTGCAGAATCGCTGCGTTTTAGCCGCATTGACTTGCATTGGACCGCATAACATCCGCATGACTACATGTGCACATGCGGATATTATGCGGTTCAATGCGTGGATGGTACCCGGGACTGGAGAAGAGGAGACTCTCTTCCAGACCAGGGTACCATAGTACCTGTTGTTAAAAAATAATTAAAATAAAAATAAACATATACTCACCTTCTGATGGCTCCCGATCTCCTTCTCTGGTGTCTTCGGCTGCTCGCGGTGGTAAAAGGACCTTACATGACATCATTTAGTCATGTGACAGGTCATGCGACCGCTGACGTCGGCGGTTGCGTGACCTGTCACATGACTAAATGACGTCATGGAAGGTCCTTTTACACCATCGCAAACCGCCGAAGACACCGGAAAAAGAGACCGGGGGCCATCGGAAGGTGAGTATAATGTTTTTTTTTATTTTTCACCATTTTTATTCTTTTTTTTTTTTTTACTATTGATGCTGCATTTGCAGCATTGTAACTTGGTTGCACTATATAAATCCATGCCGGTTGCATGGATTTATATAGTGTGACCAAGTTGACAAGCACTTTCCAAGTGATGCTAAAATCGCTTGGAAAAGCGCTTGACAACCCACATGCGAAATCGCATGTTCAAAATGCTTCCCTTACGCTTCTACCTGGCAGAAAAAACGCATGTAAATCCGCATGTACAATCCGCATGCGTTTTTTCTGCTAGGGAGCTGCAGAAACGCTCAGGAAAAATCCGCAGCATTTCTGCATCGTGGGCACTTAGCCTTACGTTACATATAATGTGGGCTGAGTTTTAAATAAACTAGATGGGAAAGGACTTTCACATGGGAAATAATTACCCGAATGATTATTTCCTAACGTTGCCCAGTGTAAACGTTCATCATTGTTTGGCAGAACTTCCAACCCATGTAAACAGGTGATGGGCTGCCAACAAAAATACGAAGAGTTTTTTCACATACCCTGAGGTTTTCATAGGAACAATTGTATGTTTGCATCATGTAATTGTAAGGCAAACTTTATGATGACAAATGATGCAAGACAACACATCCCATAAAACTCTATACTTTATTACTTTAAATACCATCTAAAAATACAGGATGAACAATGAAACCTGATTGAGATGCAGAGAGGCCACACAAACATTAACCACATGGTACAGGGCATATCAAAAAAAGTTACATAAAGCATAAATATATACAACATGAAACCTGGGCTTGGGCAGATATACACAGCTCAATAGACAGAGATCCAATTACCGAAGCTAGTTAAGTATAACAAATCAATATATAATTAATGTATAAAAAAGGAATTTTACCAAATTTTTCATGTTGAACTGGACACATAATGTCATAGTGGCTGAATAAAACATTTTTATTTTTTTGCTTGTTTTTAATTTAATTTGTCTCTCCATTGCTGAGATATTAGATTCCAACACGTTTGGCACCTAATGAGTTAACTGTCATTAAGTCCAAGTGAGTGTTATCAGATAGTTTACACTGGAGCTTGTACTTCTTCTCCCTCTATGATGCTGACCAATCATAAACGGGCAATAACACTCAGGAGAAAGAAGAACACACCCCCACAACAGCTTAAAGCAGGTGTCTCAGTGTGTGAGATGTAATGATACAGCCTTGGTCGCCTTGTCTAAACTGGTACAGGACTAGAAAGTGCTGGGCGTTGAGCACAGGTGACTAACACCTTTCAGACTAGGTCCCTGAAATCATTGTCACCTCTGCTGTACTGGCTCTCCCCACCCTCTGTCTGCAAGATCTCTAAAGTGTCAGTAATCACACGTGTGTCTGTTGTGCAGACCTGACTGAGCTGTAAGAGGAAGAGAGCTGATAGTAGGGTTTTATAATGTGACACAGCTACGCTCCCTCCACACTTACTGCCAGGACCTTACCTTGAAGGTGTTCGTCATCTGTGCTCTACTCCCAGCATTTTCTAATCATGCAGGAGGTTAGTCCAGTGCTGTATGTTATGCATATCACACACTGAGAAGTCTGCTCTAAGCTATGGGGGGACATGTTCTCTTTCTGCTTTGTTGCTGCCTGCTTATGATTGGTCAACATCATACAGGGAAAAAGAAGTACACACCATCAGTGAAAACTAGCAGATTACACCAACTTGAACTTAAAAAAAAAAACTCAAATAATAACTCATTGAGTACCAAATATTTAGATTTTTAATATCTCTGCAACAGAGGTAAAAACAAACAAACATTTTATTCCGCTCAGCAGTTACTATTACTTTGTGTGTCTAGATCAACATGAATATTTTGTTCCTTTTTAATGGTATAATTGCACCAGGAACTGAATACCAGTCAGAAACTGAAAACCAGCAGCCCAGGACACACAATGGAAGTTCCACACAACGTGTTTCACCTCTTGAATAGATTTAATAATTATATACCTGTGCAATGAATAAGAAAACCCCTCAGCTGCCATAGCACATATATGAACTTGTCCAATCCATTGATGCCAATATAAAATATCGACAGAATATGATAAGGGGTCTTGTGTTCTCCTCAGGGTATTACAGCCATTATTTTCTTCATTCAGATTCTATGCTGCTGAGCTTGTGTGTGGCATCCAGTATCTCCACTCCAAGGGCATCATCCACAGAGACCTTAAGCCCGAGAACATCCTGGTGGCTGAAACGGGCCATGTAAAAATCACAGATTTCGGTCTCTCACTTGAGAACATGTTTGGAGACCGAACAGCCACCGGATACGCTGGGACTGAAGGCTTCATGGCTCCTGAGGTGAGAGGAATTGCTGATGTGATTACATTATTGATATTTGGAAGACATTGGAAAAATAGGATTACAGATCTACAGAGTAGAATATTGCAGGAACATTAAGAATGTAAAACTTTTTCAGCAGTTTAATAACTGTTATTTGTTTTATGGCAGATGCTGGCTGATGAGGAGTATAATGCCGGAGTGGACTGGTATTCATTTGGGGTCATCTTGAATAAAATGATTACCGGTGAGTGTGAATACGATCCAACACTCTTTAATGAGACACGCTCCGGCGCAAAGAACATCATAGAACAACTACTCCAGAAAGATCCAGCCAAGCGCTTAGGAGTCAACGGGAACATCAGGAAGCACAAGTTGTTCCAGCGTATTGATTGGGTCTCTGTGGAAGCCCTTAGGATGCCCCCACCACACGTCCCTGTGGTAAGTATATGTAAAGAAATTGTAATATAGTAATCCTTATGTAAACATATGCTATTCGATCCCTAGTACAAGCAGCACGTTGTGACCTTTACCCCTGCAGGACTGGTCCATTTTTCATTTTTACACTTTTGTATTTTTCTTTCCCATCTTTGAAGAGCTACAACATATTAAATGACACCATCTATTTTACTGTATCTTGTACTGAAAAACTATAAAAGAAATTCCAAGTGGGATGAAATTATCAAAAACTGCAATTCCGCTATTGTGTTTTGGGTTTTCATTTTACAGAGTTTATTGTACAGTAAAAATAACTTAGCAACATAATTACCCAGGTTACTATGATTACAAAGAAAAAAAAAATAGTAAATTTGTAAAAAAAAATTTACCCTCCATTTTATTGAGACCTGTAACTTTTTTAGTTTTATGTCGATGGAGCTGTGTGATGACTTGTTTTTGCGTGCAAAGCTTTAGTTTTCATTGATACCATTTTGAGATACATAAAAAATACTGATCACTTTTTATTGCATTTTTGGTTCACAATGTGGTGGCTAAAAATCTGCAAATCTGGCTTTTAGATTTCTTTTTGTTTTTAGGATTTAACATATGTTTTAAAAAAAGTTATATTTTGAAAGACCAGACACTTAGGAACACGGTGATACGAATTATGTTCATAATTATTATTGATATTATTATTTTTGTGTGTGTGGTTTGCGTTTTATATTAAAACTGTGAAAAGGGGGGTGATTTACACATTTATAATTTTTTTATATATGTTACTGTAAAAGTCAGAAGGCCGGTAAAACCTAGGATTTACCGGTCAATCTGGACATTTACCGAGGCCATCGGTAAAAGCTCAAAATGAAAAGTAAAATTGGACTTTTACCGCTGAAGTCTTGGTAAAGCTTAACATTTCTCAACAGCGTTGGTAAAAGTCAGATGTATTCCATATAAACAAACGATTTTGGACTTTTACCTGGGCGAATTGGTAAATCTTTACATTTAACAGCATGTGTTGGTAAAAGTAACTACCAGCATGTGTTGGTAAAACTGCGCTTACAACCCTTCTCAGCTACATTTACCAAGAAGCTGTGGTAAATCTGCACATTAACCAACTGCGCTTGGTTAAACTCAGATGTTCCATCTTCACACCTGATATTTCTGACTTTTACCACGCTCGACGGTAAATGTTAACATTTACCAAGACTTCACAGGTAAAAGTCCAATTTTACTTTTCATTTTGAGCTTTTACCGACGGCCTCGGTAAATGTCCAGATTGACCGGTAAATCCTAGGTTTTACCGGCCTTCTGACTTTTACAGTAACATATATATATTTTTTTTTACCTTATTTCTTAGTCCTCCTTGAGGACTTTAACCTGCAATCTCTTGATCACTTGTTCTATAGACTTTAATACCATATTCTTGTAACATACAGTATAAAAGGACTTTTCCTTTGAAGCTTAGCATATACAGTAGCTGAGCTTTAGAGGAGTATCAAGATGGCAGCTGCCATACCTCCCATTGGTCCCTAATGATCGTGTTGCACTTAGCTGGTTTGCAACGTCAATCTGACTATTTAAATGCTGCTGTGAGTAATTAACAGCGCCATTTAAATAGTTAAACTGCAGTGATTATCAGTAAGGCTGATCTCTAATATTACGGGCTGCTGCTGGATATACAGTAAATTACAGCTGTCATCTGCTCTGTATGGAGCAGGAACAGCTCCTGTACCCGCTCCATACACTTTAACCCCATACATGTATGGCGGGGGTGCACGAAGGAGTTAATGATAAATACATAGACATTTAGATGTGGACAGTCCTAATATTTTCATCTGATGGATATGATGTTTTATCTTAGCGTTAACGCCACAGTCATTATATTGGCTGGTGGTGGAATCATGATTATACATATATTAATAGGAATATTTTGGTAAGTTTTGGGCAATCTTTGTAGAACGTATTAATAGACTTTGTAGGATGGAGAACTTTTTATCTCTCAGTCACTGATCCTTTTTAATGTGAAAACTTGAGATATTCCTATTATCCAGAGAGTTTGTATTAGGACGGTAACGATGGGACATGATCATCATTATAATACTCTACTCTATCTTTTCTTTATAGCCATCTAAGCCTCTTCAAAAACCCAGAAAATTCTATCTGAAAACAATGGAAGCAGCAGAGGCCAGAAAATGCCGTTTGTCATCTAACGACCAGGCCATATTCAGAGGGTTTTCATTTATCATCTCGAAAACCTTCCGTGACGCCCCCCCTCAATAGCCAGCTGAGCCCACTGCCCTCCTGAGTCCCTGGGAGGAGGGCAGAAGAATTACACAGGTAAAGCCTAATGACAGTAACATTTTCCTATCTGATGTAATCTTTGTTTTTAATGAAAGAAATTGCTAATTTTTATGAAATTAGGTCTTGGTTTTCCTAAAGGATGAGGAGCATTTACATTAGGAGCACATTAATGAAATGTATCATTTCTAGTGTGGTCAAACATGTGCAATTCTAATACTTATTAGATGTGTCTATGAAATCAGTAAGGACAGTTTCACACGTCAGATTTATTCTCATAATTAAAAATAGTCCGTGTTTTTTTTTGGTGCACTAGACCCATTTTTGGTCCATGTGTCAATTTGTGTAAACCTTGTTACATCCATTTTTCTTTTACATAGAAATGCATTTTTATCTTCTCCTACCCATTAAACACAATACAGATTAAAATAAAGACAGCACATGGATTTATCACAGGGCCAATGTCTTGCATTGGAGAGTTTCATTCACAACATGGATCAAAAGTAGGACACTGGCATCTTCTTTTTGTGGACTATTGGTCTGAAAAAAAGGACATGTGAAAAGTCACATTGATAATAATGGGTACCATAAAAATAGATAACACCTGTACCACAAGAATTTATATAAGGCCTGAGATTTTATATTTGTGGATTTATGAGTACATATAAAAGTGTAGGATAGTAGAAAATGTATTAACGTTCAGGGTTATTTACTCTTTTAGACAAGTCATCACATGAAGACCATGAAGTCCATGTGCATTGAAGAATTAACAGAGTGGATCACACTGTGCCATCAAGACGTCTTCAGTATTCACCAAGTACACCTGCAGGGATGAAGAAAGACGTAACAGAGACGCGCCATGTGGAGAAGACCGACATGGAATGACCACTACACAACAGAGAAGGTGTTAGGCGTGATCAACCGCTGTTGGCAAGTGGAAGAGCGAAAACATCTGCGCTGGATCGGTATTGTAGGCATGTGTGAGCCACTTCAAAATTTTTATACCGGTGATCACCATTCATCTCATCCATGACAGCTCTAACACCCAGTGCTGTGTTGGGTGAGAGAGAAATAAATAGGTGAATTATGGCCAGCTATTAATGGCTGGAGGAGGCTGGACTTTTTTTCTTTTTTTTTCATCATCACATGTCTACAATAATTCCATCTTTATTGTACTATATATAGATTTACACTCTGTATATAATACCTACAAATACCGGTAATTGAATTTCCCCAAGACCATGAGAATGCATCATAGTTTTGGGGAAAAAGGTGAGTGTTGGCCGGCTATTTAGGGGTGGAGGAGGCCGGATTTTTTTTTTTTTTTTTTTTTTAAGTTCAGTTTATAGAACATCACATACAATTTGAGTGTAAGCAGCGCACATAGCAGGAAAATTCACCAGAAGTGGGCAAAAAGGGCCATAATACGGTGTATAGCTGGGCTATGGACTATTAAACTGTCTATAGAGGGGCTATTGTCTATTATATTGTATATAGGGGGGCTATGCTCTATCATACTGTGTATGGGAAGCTGTAGGCTATAAATCTGTGTAAATAGGGCACATATTGCTTCATACTGTGTATGGGGGGGTTATAGCGGCATTATACTGTGTATAGAGGCTTGTGGGCCATCATACTCTAAAAAGGGCTATGGGCAATCATATTGTGTATAGGTTCTTTTGAGCCATCATACACTATAGAGGGGCTATGGGGCCAGAATACTGTGTATAGCTGGGCTATGGGCTACCATACTGCGTATAGCTGGGCTAGGGGTTACTATATTGGGTAGGGGGAGCTATGGGCTATCATGCTGTGAAAAGGGCTCTACATCTCAGTTATAGACATGTGTGAGACACTTCAAAATTTTTATACCGGTGATCACCATTCATCTCATCCATGACAGCACTAACACCCAGTGCTGTGTTGGGTGAGAGAGAAATAAATAGGTGAATTATGGCCAGCTATTAATGGCTGGAGGAGGCTGGACTTTTTTTCTTTTTTTTCATCAGCACATGTCTACAATATTTCCATCTTTATTGTACTATATATAGATTTACACTCTGTATATAATACCTACAAATACCGGTAATTGAATTTCCCTAAGACCATGATAATGCATCATAGTTTTGGGGAAAAAGGTGAGTGTTGGCCGGCTATTTAGGGGTGGAGGAGGCCGGATTTTTTTTTTTTTTTTTTTGTTCAGTTTATAGAACATCACATACAATTTGAGTGTAAGCAGCGCACATAGCAGGAAAATTCACCAGAAGTGGGCAAAAAGGGCCATAATACGGTGTATAGCTGGGCTATGGACTATTAAACTGTCTATAGAGGGGCTATTGTCTATCATATTGTATATAGGGGGCTATGTTCTATCATACTGTGTATGGGAAGCTATAGGTTATAAAACTGTGTAAATAGGGGATGTATTGCTTCATACTGTGTATGGGGGGCTATAGGTGCATTATATTATGTATAGGCAAGTATGGGGACATTATACTGTGTATAGGGGCTATTCGGGCATCATACTGTGTATAGCTGGGCAATGCACTATCAAACTGTCTATAGAGGGGCTATGGTTTATCATATTGTACATAGGGGGCTATGTTCTAATATACTGTATATGGGAAGCTATGAGCTATAAAACTGTGTTAAAAGGGGATATATGGCATCATACTGTGTATGGGGGGCTATAGAGGCATTATACTGTGCATAGAGGCTTTTTGGCCATGATACTCTATTAAGGGACTATGGGCCATAATACTGTGCATAGCTGGGCTGTGGACTATCAAAGTGTCTATAGAGGGGCTATTGTCTATCATAATTTATATAGGGGCTATGTTCTATCATACTGTGTATGGGAAGCTATAGGCTATAAATCTGTGTAAATAGGGGACATATTGCTTCATACTGTGTATGGGGGGGTTATAGCGGCATTATACTGTGTATAGAGGCTTGTGGGCCATCATACTCTAAAAAGGACTATGGGCAATCATATTGTGTATAGTTTCTTATGAGCCATCATACACTATAGAGGGGCTATGAGGCCATAATACTGTGTATAGCTGGGCTATGGGCTACCATACTGCGTATAGCTGGGCTATGGGTTACTATATTGGGTAGGGGGAGCTATGGGCATTCATGCTGTGAAAAGGGCTCTACATCTCAATTATAGACATGTGTGTGACACTTCAAAATTTTTATACCGGTGAACACATTTCATCTCATCCATGACAGCACTAACACCTAGTGCTGTGTTGGGTAAGAGAGAAATAAATAGGTGAATTATGGACAGCTATTAATGGCTGGAGGAGGCTGGACTTTTTTTCTATTTTTTTCATCAGCACATGTCTACAATATTTCCATCTTTATTGTACTATATATAGATTTACACTCTGTATATAATACCTACAAATACCGGTAATTGAATTTCCCCAAGACCATGATAATGCATCATAGATTTGGGGAAAAAGGTGAGTGTTGGCCGGCTATTTAGGGGTGGAGGAGGCCGGATTTTTTTTTTTTTTTTTATTTCAGTTTATAGAACATCACATACAATTTGAGTGTAAGCAGCGCACATAGCAGGAAAATTCACCCAGAAGTGGGGAAAAAGGGCCATAATACGGTGTATAGCTGGGCTATGGACTATTAAACTGTCTATAGAGGGGCTATTGTCTATTATGTTGTATATAGGGGGGCTATGTTCTATCATACTGTGTATGGGAAGCTATAGGTTATAAAACTGTGTAAATAGGGGATATGAGTCATAATACTGCGTATGGGGTGCTATAGAAGCATTATACTGTGTATAGGGGCTTATAAGCCAACATACTCTATAAAGGGCTATGGGCAATCATATTGTGTATAGGTTCTTAAGTTCCATCATACACTATAGAGGGGCTATGAGGCCATAATACTGTGTATAGCTGGGCTATGTACTACCATACTGTGTATGGGGAGCTAGGGGCATTCATGCTGTGAATAGGGCTCAGCATCTCAATTATAGACATGTGTGAGACACTTTCAAATTTCTTATACCGGTGAACACATTTCATCTCATCCATGACAGCACTAACACCCAGTGCTGTGTTGGGTAAGAGAGAAATAAATAGGTGAGTCATGGCCAGCTATTAATGGGTGGAGGAGGCTGGGGTTTTTTTTACTTTTTTTTTCATCAGCACATGTCTGCAATATTTCCATCTTTTTTGTACTATATATAGATTTACACTCTGTATATAATACATAAAAATACCGGTAATTGAATTTCCCCAAGACCATGAGAATGAATCATAGTTTTGAGGAAAAAGGTGAGTGTTGGCCGGCTATTTAGGGGTGGAGGAAGCTGGATTTTTTTTTTTTATTCAGTTTATAGAACATCACATAAAATGTGAGTGTAAGCAGCGCACATAGCAGGAAAATTCACCCAGAAGTGGGCAGAAATGGGGCATAATACTGTGTATAGCTGGGCTGTGGACTATCAAACTGTCTATAGAGAGGCTATTGTCAATCATATTGTATATAGGGGGCCATGTTCTATCATACTGTGTAAATAGGGGATGTATTGCTTCATACTGTGTATGGGGGCTTTAGGTGCATTATACTATGTATAGGCAGGTATGGGGACATTATATTGTGCATAGGGGCTATTCGGGCATCATACTGTGTATAGGGGCTTATAGGCCATAATGCTGTGTATCTGGGCTATGGACTATCAAACTGTCTATAGAGGGGCTATTGTCTATCATATTGTATATAGGGGGCTATGTTCTACCCTACTGTGTATGGGAAGATATAGCCTATAAAACTGTGTAAATAGGGGATGTATTGCTTCATACTGTGTATGGGGGGCTATAGGTGCATTATATTATGTATAGGCAAGTATGGGGACATTATACTGTGTATAGGGGCTATTCGGGCATCATACTGTGTATAGCTGGGCTATGCACTATCAAACTGTCTATAGAGGGGCTATGGTTTATCATATTGTACATAGGGGGCTATGTTCCAATATACTGTATATGGGAAGCTGTGGGCTATAAAACTGTGTTAAAAGGGGATATATGGCATCATACTGTGTGTGGGGGGCTGTATAGGCATTATACTGTGCATAGAGGCTTTTTGGTCATGATACTCTATTAAGGGACTATGGGCCATAATACTGTGCATAGCTGGGCTGTGGACTATCAAAGTGTCTATAGAGGGGCTATTGTCTATCATAATTTATATAGGGGCTATCATACTGTGTATGGGAAGCTATAGGCTATAAATCTGTGAAAATAGGGCACATATTGCTTCATACTGTGTATGGGGGGGTTATAGCGGCATTATACTGTGTATAGAGGCTTGTGGGCCATCATACTCTAAAAAGGGCTATGGGCAATCATATTGTGTATAGGTTCTTATGAGCCATCATACACTGTAGAGGGGCTATGAGGCCATAATACTGTGTATAGCTGGGCTATGGGCTACCATACTGCGTATAGCTGGGCTATGGGTTACTATATTGGGTAGGGGGAGCTATGGACTATCATGCTGTGAAAAGGGCTCTACATCTCAATTATAGACATGTGTGAGACACTTCAAAATTTTTATACCGGTGATCACCATTCATCTCATCCATGACAGCACTAACACCCAGTGCTGTGTTGGGTAAGAGAGAAATAAATAGGTGAATTATGGCCAGCTATTAATGGCTGGAGGAGGCTGGACTTTTTTTCTTTTTTTTCATCATCACATGTCTACAATAATTCCATCTTTATTGTACTATATATAGATTTACACTCTGTATATAATACATACAAATACCGGTAATTGAATTTCCCTAAGACCATGATAATGCATCATAGTTTTGGGGAAAAAGGTGAGTGTTGGCCGGCTATTTAGGGGTGGAGGAGGCCGGATTTTTTTTTTTTTTTTTTTTTTTTTTAAGTTCAGTTTATAGAACATCACATAAAATTTGAGTGTAAGCAGCGCACATAGCAGGAAAATTCACCAGAAGTGGGCAAAAAGGGCCATAATACGGTGTATAGCTGGGCTATGGACTATTAAACTGTCTATAGAGGGGCTATTGTCTATTATATTGTATATAGAGGGGCTATGTTCTATCATACTGTGTATGGGAAGCTATAGGTTATAAAACTGTGTAAATAGGGGATATGAGTCATAATACTGCGTATGGGGCGCTATAGAAGCATTATACTGTGTATAGGGGCTTATAAGCCAACATACTCTATAAAGGGCTATGGGCAATCATATTGTGTATAGGTTCTTAAGTTCCATCATACACTATAGAGGGGCTATGAGGCCATAATACTGTGTATAGCTGGGCTATGGGCTACCATACTGCGTATAGCTGCGCTATGTGCTACCATGCTGTGTATGGGGAGCTAGGGGCATTCATGCTGTGAATAGGGCTCAGCATCTCAATTATAGACATGTGTGAGACACTTTAAAATTTTTATACCGGTGATCACCATTCATCTCATCCATGACAGCACTAACACCCAGTGCTGTGTTGGGTAAGAGAGAAATAAATAGGTGAATTATGGCCAGCTATTAATGGCTGGAGGAGGCTGGACTTTTTTTCTATTTTTTTCATCATCACATGTCTACAATAATTCCATCTTTATTGTACTATATATAGATTTACACTCTGTATATAATACATACAAATACCGGTAATTGAATTTCCCCAAGACCATGATAATGCATCATAGTTTTGGGGAAAAAGGTGAGTGTTGGCCGGCTATTTAGGGGTGGAGGAGGCCGGATTTTTTTTTTTTTTTTTTTTAGTTCAGTTTATAGAACATCACATAAAATTTGAGTGTAAGCAGCACACATAGCAGGAAAATTCACCCAGAAGTGGGCAAAAAGGGCCATAATACGGTGTATAGCTGGGCTATGGACTATTAAACTGTCTATAGAGGGGCTATGGTCTATTATGTTGTATATAGGGGGGCTATGTTCTATCATACTGTGTATGGGAAGCTATAGGTTATAAAACTGTGTAAATAGGGGATATGAGTCATAATACTGCGTATGGGGGGCTATAGAAGCATTATACTGAGTATAGAGGCTTATAAGCCATAATACTCTATAAAGGGCTATGGGCAATCATATTGTGTATAGGTTCTTAAGTTCCATCATAGAGGGGCTATGAGGCCATAATACTGTGTATAGCTGGGCTATGTGCTACCATGCTGTGTATGGGGAGCTAGGGGCATTCATGCTGTGAATAGGGCTCAGCATCTCAATTATAGACATGTGTGAGACACTTTAAAATTTCTTATACCGGTGAACACATTTCATTTCATCCATGACAGCACTAACACCCAGTGCTGTGTTGGGTAAGAGAGAAATAAATAGGTGAATTATGGCCAGCTATTAATGGCTGGAGGAGGCTGGTTTTTTTTTTTACTTTCTTTTTCATCAGCACATGTCTACAATATTTCCATCTTTTTTGTACTATATATAGATTTACACTCTGTATATAATACATAAAAATACCGGTAATTGAATTTCCCCAAGACCATGATAATGCATCATAGTTTTGGGGAAAAATGTGAGTGTTGGCCGGCTATTTAGGCGTGGAGGAGGCCGGATTTTTTTTTTTTTTTTAATAGTTTAATTTATAGAACATCACATACGTTTTGAGTGTAAGCAGTGCACATAGCAGGAAAATTCACCCAGAAGTGGGGAAAAAGGGCCATAATATGGTGTATGGCTGGGCTATGGAGTATTAAACTGTCTATAGAGGGGCTATTGTCTATTATATTATATATAGGGGGCTATGTTCTATCATACTGTGTAAATAGGGGATGTATGGCATCATACTGTGTATGGGGGGGTTATAGAAGCATTATACTGAGTATAGAGGTGTGGCGTCGGCGTCCCTGCCTCCTGCTAGGCAGGGACGCTGTTCCCCTCACCTCTCCGCTCCGTGCCCGGCGTCTTCCTCCCGCTCTGCTGGCAGCACACGCTGCTTCCCGGTCACGGTGCTTAGGGCGCGCGCGTGCTTCCCCTCTCTTAAAGGGGCCGCGCGCGCCGTCCTAAGGAGTCCCCGGCCAATGGCCGGAGGACTTCACCATATATAAGGCACCTCCTCCAAAATGGATGTGCCCGAGCAATGTTGTAGCACAGTTCATCACTCTGCTTCAGCCCTCAGGTCCGTTTCCAGTTACCTGCCAGTTACCTGCCAGTTTCCTGCCAGTTTCCTGTCTGATACCTGCCTGACTCTTGTCTACCTGCTGCTTATCCTGCGGTCCGACAGTCTGCCTACCAGCCTTGCCAGTCTGTCTATGGATCCGTCTGCCCGCTCACCTGGGAGGGCACATCTGCTACCTGCCTGCTAGCCTACCTGGAGGCTTCGCCGTCACGTGCTGTGACCACCTGCCTGTCCAGAGACTCTTGCCCGCTCATCTGGGAGCGCTCACCTGCTACCTGCCTGCTAGCCTACCTGGAGGCTTCGCCGTCACGTGCTGTGACCACCTGCCTGTCCAGAGACTCTTGCCCGCTCATCTGGGAGCGCTCACCTGCTACCTGTCTGCTAGCCTACCTGGAGGCTCCGCCGTCACGTGCTGTGACCACCTGCCTGTCCAGAGACTCTTGCCCGCTCACCTGGGAGCGCTCACCTGCTACCTGTCTGCTAGCCTACCTGGAGGCTCCGCTGTCACGTGCTGTGACCACCTGCCTGTCCAGAGACTCTTGCCCGCTCACCTGGGAGCGCTCACCTGCTATCTGCCTGCTTGCCTACCTGGAGGCTCCGCCGTCACGTGCTGTGACCACCTGCCTGTCCAGAGACTCTTGCTCGCTCACCTGGGAGCGTCCACCTGCTACCAGCCTGCTAGCCTACCTGGAGGCTCTGCCGTCACTTGCCGTGACCACCCGCCTGTCAAGAGACTGTCCCGGTCACTTGCTGTGATCCCCTGCCCGTTTACCCAGAGACTGTCCCGGTCACTTGCCGTGACCTCCTGCCCGATTACCCAGAGACTGTCCCGGTCCCTTGCTGTGACCACCTGCCCGTTTACCTAGAGACTGTCCCTGTCACTTGCTGTGACTACTTGCCCGTCTTCCCTGGGCGCCACCCGCTTCCTTACAAGGACCGCCCCCTTGTATAGTAGCTCAGAGGTTCCGCCTCCCAGACCCGTTACAAGAGGCTTGTAGGCCATCATACTCTATAAAGGGCTATGGTCAATCATATTGTGTATAGGTTCTTAAGTTTCATCATACACTATAGAGGGGCTATGAGGCCATAATACTGTGTATAGCTGGGCTATGCGCTACCATGCTGTGTATGGGGAGCTAGGGGCATTCATGCTGTGAATAGGGCTCAGCATCTCAATTACAGACATGTGTGAGACACTTTAAAATTTCTTATACCGGTGAACACATTTCATCTCATCCATGACAGCACTAACACCCAGTGCTGTGTTGGGTAAGAGAGAAATAAATAGGTGAGTCATGGCCAGCTATTAATGGGTGGAGGAGGCTGGACTTTTTTTACTTTTTTTTTCATCAGTACATGTCTGCAATATTTCCATCTTTTTTGTACTATATATAGTTTTACACTCTGTATATAATACATACAAATACCGGTAATTGAATTTCCCCAAGACCATGAGAATGCATCATAGCTTTGGGGAAAAAGGTGAGTGTTGGCCGGCTATTTAGGGGTGGAGGACGCCGGATTTTTTTTTTTTCAGTTCAGTTTATAGAACATCACATACAATTTGAGTGTAAGCAGTTCACATAGCAAGAAAATTCACCCAGAAGTGAGCAAAAAGGGTCATAATATGGTGTATAGCTGGGCTATGGACTATTAAACTGTCTATAGAGGGGCTATTGTCTATTATATTGTATATAGGAGGGCTATGTTCTATCATACTGTGTATGGGAAGCTATAGGTTATAAAACTGTGTAAATAGGGGATATGAGTCATAATACTGCGTATGGGGGGCTATAGAAACATTATACTGTGTATAAGGGCTTATAAGCCATCATACTCTATAAACGGCTATGGGCAATCATATTGTGTATAGGTTCTTAACTAGTGTTGAGCCACCCCCGTAGTGTTCGGGTTCGGTTCGGTTCGTCGAACACCGGGATGTTCGAGGAACTGTTCGTCGAACTGTTCGTCGAACACCTTAGAACACCGTCGAACACCGTTAAAACCAATGGCAGGCAAACAAAAACACATAGAAACACATAGAAAACACCTTCAAAGGTGTCCAAAAGCTGACAAACTGCTCAGAAGACGCTTTCTTTAAAAAAGCCGGCCGGCAATTCAGCAGCGGCATACACCGGTACCCGACAATTTAGATAAGAAGGAATAGAGCCTCACACATAGATTAGATAGATAGAAACATGTCAGTCACATATATATGAAGTACAGTGACAGTGTTGCTTACTGTACTTGTCATTTAGTGTAAAGGATTTATTAAAAAATATAATAGTGTTTTCATGCACTGTCTCTATAAAAAAGCCGGCCGGCAATTCAGCATCTGTACCCGACAATTTATAACAGACAGAATAGAGCTTCACACATATATTAGATAGATAGAAACATGTCAGTAACATATATATGAAGTACAGTGACAATGTTGCTTACTGTACTTGTCATTTAGTGTAAAGGATTTATTAAAAAAAATAATAGTGTTTTCATGCACCGTCTCTTTAAAAAAGCCGGCCGGCAATTCAGCATCTGTACCCGACAATTTATAACAGACAGAATAGAGCTTCACACATAGATTAGATAGATAGAAACATGTCAGTCACATATATATGAAGTACAGTGACAGTGTTGGTTACTGTACTTGTCATTTAGCATTAAAATAAAGGATTTATTATTAAAAAAAATTGGCGTGGGGTTCCCCTTAATTTTATTCTCTAGCGGAGGTTAAGCAGACAGCTGGGGCAGATGTTTGAAGCCTGGGAAGTGGGTAATACCCACGGAGCTTCCCAGGCTACTAATATGAGCCCCCAGCTGAATACATAGCCTTTACTAGCTATTAAAATGGGGGACCCCCCCCAAAAAAATGACGTGGGGTCCCCCCTAATTTAATAACTAGCAAAGGCTAGGCAGACAGCTGGGGGCTGATATTAATAGCCCAGGAAGGGAGCCATGAATATTGGCCCCCTCCCAGGCTAGAAACACCAGCCGTCAGCCGCCCCAGAAATGGCGCATTCATAGGATGCGCCAATTCTGGCACTTAGCCTCGCTCTTCCCACTGCCCTGTAGCGGTGGCAGGGGGTAATAGGGCTGGGGTTGATGTCAGCTTATAATGCCAGCTGACATCAAGCCCAGGTTAGTAATGGAGAGGCGTCTATAAGACACCCCCATTACTAACCCCATAGTCAAAGTTAAAAGAAAACACAAACACCCAGAATAAAGTCCTTTAATTGAAATAAAGACACAATCCTTTATTGTTCTAAATTAAACCATACTTACCATCACGCCCATTCCAGCTGAAGCCAACGATCTCCTGCAATAAAAGAAAAATAATAAAGCAACATCATCCTTACCTTTCCATGGTTCCCACGACAGCTTCAGCTCTGCTACATCGAGATGACAGGCTGGACCGCAGCAGAACGCTGCCATCCAGCCTGTCATCCCGCAGACACTGAGAAGCGCAGGCATGCTTGCGCTCTGCAGTGTCTGGCTGTGACGGCATAAAGATGAGACGGCGCACCTCATGCACGTCACTGACAGCGTGGGAAAATTCTCACGCTGAAGCGCTGAGTGCAGGAGACTTCTCCCACGCTGTCAGTGACGTGCATAAGGTGAGCTCATGTCCAATGAACTCAGCTCACCTCCTGCACGTCACTGACAGCGTGGGAGAATTCTCCTGCACTCAGCGCTTCAGCGTGAGAATTCTCCCACGCTGAAGCGCTGAGTGCAGGAGAATTTTCCCACGCTGTCAGTGACGTGCATAAGGTGAGCTCATGTCCAATGAACTCAGCTCACCTCCTGCACGTCACTGACAGCGTGGGAGAATTCTCCTGCACTCAGCGCTTCAGTGTGAGAATTCTCCCACACTGAAGCGCTGAGTGCAGGAGAATTTTCCCACGCTGTCAGTGACGTGCATGAGGTGAGCCGAGTTCATTGGACATTAACTCGGCTCATCTGGATGCCCTCACAGAGAGACACTGTGGAGCGCAAGCAAGCCTGCGCTTCTCAGTGTCTGCGGGATGACAGGCTGGATGGCAGCGTTCTGCTGCGGTCCAGCCTGTCATCTCGATGTAGCAGAGCTGAAGCTGTCATGGGAACCATGGAAAGGTAAGGATGATGTTGCTTTATTATTTTTCTTTTATTTCAGGAGATCGTTGGCTTCAGCTGGAATGGGCGTGATGGTAAGTATGGTTTAATTTAGAACAATAAAGAATTGTGTGTTTATTTCAATTAAAGGACTTTTTTCTGGGTGTTGTGTTTTTTTTAAATACTTTACTAGAAATTCATGGTGGTCATGTCTAATATTGGCGTGACCCCATGAATTTTGGGCTTAGGGCCAGCTGATAATGCCAAGCTGGCCCTAACCCCTTTATTACCCAGTGAGCCACCGCATCAGGGCCCTGGATGAGTTGGGTACAGCGCCAGAAGATGGCGCTTCTATGAACGCGCCATTTTCCGGGGTGGCTGCGGACTGCAATTTGCAGCGGGGGTGGCCCAGAAAGCTTGGGCCTCCCTGCGCTGCGGATTCCAGCCCCCAGCTGCCTAGTTGTACCTGGCTGGGCACAAAAACAGGGCGAAGCCCCACGTCAATTTTTTTTTAATTATTTCATGAATTTCCTGAAATAATTTAAAAAAATTGAAGTGGGGCTTCGCACTATATTTGTGTCCAGCCAGGTACAGCAGGCAGGAATGGGCTGCCCCCAACCACCAGCTGCCTATTTGTACCTGGCCGGACACAACAATATAGGGAAGGCCTTTTTTTCTTAATTATTTCATGAATTTCATGAAATAATTAAAAAAAATTGAAGTGGGGCTTCGCACTATATTTGTGTCCAGCCAGGTACAGCAGGCAGGAATGGGCTGCCCCCAACCACCAGCTGCCTATTTGTACCTGGCCGGACACAACAATATAGGGAAGGCCTTTTTTTCTTAATTATTTCATGAATTTCATGAAATAATTAAAAAAAATTGAAGTGGGGCTTCGCACTATATTTGTGTCCAGCCAGGTACAGCAGGCAGGAACGGGCTGCCCCCAACCACCAGCTGACTATTTGTACCTGGCCGGACACAACAATATAGGGAAGGCCTTTTTTTCTTAATTATTTCATGAATTTCATGAAATAATTTAAAAAAAAATACGTGGGGCTTCGCCCTATTTTTGTGTCCAGCCAGGTACAACTAGGCAGCTGGGGGCTGGAATCTGCAGCGCAGGGAGGCCCAAGCTTTTTGGCCCCCCCCCCGCTGCAAATTGCAGTCCGCAGCCACCCCGGAAAATGGCGCATTCTTAGAAGCGCCATCTTCTGGCGCTGTACCCAACTCATCCAGGGCCCTGGTGCGGTGGCTCACTGGGTAATAAAGGGGTTAGGGCCAGCTTGGTATTATCAGCTGGCCCCAAGCCCAAAATTCATGGGGTCACGCCAGTATTAGACATGACCGCCATGAATTTCTAGTAAAGTATTTAAAAAAAACACAACACCCAGAATAAAGTCCTTTAATTGAAATAAACACACAATTCTTTATTGTTCTAAATTAAACCATACTTACCATCACGCCCATTCCAGCTGAAGCCAACGATCTCCTGCAATAAAAGAAAAATAATAAACCAACCTCATCCTTACCTTTCCATGGTTCCCACGACAGCTTCAGCTGTGCTACATCGAGATGACAGGCTGGACCGCAGCAGAACGCTGCCATTCAGCCTGTCATCCCGCAGACACTGAGAAGAGCAGGCATGCTTGCGCTCCTCAGTGTCTGGCTGTGACGGCATCCAGATGAGCCGAGGTCATGTCCAATGAACTCGGCTCACCTCATGCACGTCACTTACAGCGTGGGAAAATTCTCACGCTGAAGTGCTGAGTGCAGGAGAATTCTCCCACGCTGTCAGTGACGTGCATGAGGTGAGCTCATGTCCAATGAACTCAGCTCACCTCATGCACCTCACTGACAGCGTGGGAAAATTCTCCTGCACTCAGCGCTTCAGCGTGAGAATTCTCCCACGCTGTAAGTGACGTGCATGAGGTGAGCCGAGTTCATTGGACATGAACTCGTCTCATCTTTATGCCGTCACAGCCAGACACTGCAGAGCGCAAGCAAGCCTGCGCTTCTCAGTGTCTGCGGGATGACAGGCTGGATGGCGGCGTTCTGCTGCGGTCCAGCCTGTCATCTCGATGTAGCAGAGCTGAAGCTGTCGTGGGAACCATGGAAAGGTAAGGATGAGGTTGCTTTATTATTTTATTTTTATTACAGGAGATCGTTGGCTTCAGCTGGAATGGGCGTGACGGTAAGTATGGTTTAATTTAGAACAATAAAGAATTGTGTCTTTATTTCAATTAAAGGACTTTATTCTGGGTGTTTGTGTTTTTTTTAACTTTGACTATGGGGTTAGTAATGGGGGTGTCTTATAGACGCCTCTCCATTACTAACCTGGGCTTGATGTCAGCTGGCATTATAAGCTGACATCAACCCCAACCCTATTACCCCCTGCCACCGCACCAGGGCAGCGTGGAAGAGCGAGGCTAAGTGCCAGAATTGGCGCATCCTATGGATGCGCCATTTCTGGGGCGGCTGACGGCTGGTGTTTCTAGCCTGGGAGGGGGCCAATATTCATGGCTCCCTTCCTGGGCTATTAATATCAGCCCCCAGCTGTCTGCCTAGCCTTTGCTAGCTATTAAATTAAGGGGGACCCCACGTCATTTTTTTGGGGGGGTCCCCCATTTTAATTGCTAGTAAAGGCTATGTATTCAGCTGGGGGCTGATATTAGTAGCCTGGGAAGCTCCGTGGGTATTACCCCCTTCCCAGGCTTCAAACATCTGCCCCAGCTGTCTGCTTAACCTCCGCTAGAGCCTAAAATTAAGGGGAACCCCACGCCAATTTTTTTAATAATAAATCCTTTATTTTAATACTAAATGACAAGTACAGTAACCAACACTGTCACTGTACTTCATATATATGTGACTGACATGTTTCTATCTATCTAATCTATGTGTGAAGCTCTATTCTGTCTGTTATAAATTGTCGGGTACAGATGCTGAATTGCCGGCCGGCTTTCTTAAAGAGACGGTGCATGAAAACACTATTATTTTTTTTAATAAATCCTTTACACTAAATGACAAGTACAGTAAGCAACACTGTCACTGTACTTCATATATATGTGACTGACATGTTTCTATCTATCTAATCTATGTGTGATTCTCTATTCCTTCTATTCTAAATTGTTGGGTACAGATGCTGAATTGCCGGCCGGCTTTTTTAAAGAGACGGTGCATGAAAACACTATTATTTTTTTTGATAAATCCTTTACACTAAATGACAAGTACAGTAATCAACACTGTCACTGTACTTCATATATATGTGACTGACATGTTTCTATCTATCTAATCTATGTGTGATTCTCTATTCCTTCTATTCTAAATTGTCGGGTACCGCTGCTGAATTGCCGGCCGGCTTTTTTAAAGAGACGGTGCATGAAAACACTATTATTTTTTTTGATAAATCCTTTACACTAAATGACAAGTACAGTAATCAACACTGTCACTGTACTTCATATATGTGACTGACATGTTTCTATCTATCTAATCTATGTGTGATTCTCTATTCCTTCTATTCTAAATTGTCGGGTACCGCTGCTGAATTGCCGGCCGGCTTTTTTAAAGAGACGGTGCATGAAAACACTATTATTTTTTTTGATAAATCCTTTACGCTAAATGACAAGTACAGTAAGCAGCACTTTCACTGTACTTCGTATATATGTGGTTGACATGTTTATATCTATCTAATCTATGTGTGAAGCTCCATTCTTTCGGTTCTAAATTGTCGGGTACCGGTGTATGCCGCTGCTGAATTGCCGGCTTTTCATGTTTCACTGTTGGCACTGTTCCCATCGATTTGGGCAATCACTGTAATGCCACAACCACCATGGCTGTGGCATTACAGTGAGTGGCAGACAATCCCTGCATGATTGGTGCTCTAAATAGCACCAGACATGCAGGACACGCTTTTGGTGCACGAACAGTTATCGAACATAACCTCGAACAGCCGAATTTTTTGCAAATCGTTCGGGTTCGTCGAACGACTCGAACACCGCCCAAAACAGCTCGAATTTGAGATTGGCGAACAGTTCTAGTCGAACACCGCTCATCTCTATTCTTAACTTCCATCATACACTATAGAGGGGCTATGAGGCCATAATACTGTGTATAGCTGGGCTATGTGTTACCATGCTGTGTATGGGGAGCTAGGGGCATTCATGCTGTGAATAGGGCTCAGCATCTCAATTATAGACATGTGTGAGACACTTCCAAATTTTTATACCGGTGAACACATTTCATCTCATCCATGACAGCACTAACACCCAGTGCTGTGTTGGGTAAGAGAGAAATAAATAGGTGAATTATGGCCAGCTATTAATGGCTGGAGGAGGCTGGGTTTTTTTTTACTTTTTTTTTCATCAGCACATGTCTACAATATTTCCATCTTTTTTGTACTATATATAGATTTACATTCTATATAATACATAAAAATGACGGTAATTGAATTTCCCCAAGACCATGAGAATGCATCATAGTTTTGGGGAAAAAGTTGAGTGTTGGCCGGCTATTTAGGGGTGGAGGAGGCCGGATTTTTTTTTTTTTTTTTTTTTTAAGTTCACTTTATAGAACATCACATACAATTTGAGTGTAAGCAGTGCACATAGCAGGAAAATTCACCCAGAAGAGGGCAAAAAAGCCATAACACGGTGCATAGCTGGGCTATGGACTATTAAACTGTCTACAGAGGGCTATTGTCTATTATATTGTATATAGGGGGCTATGTTCTATCATACTTTGTATGGTAAACTATAGGCTATAAAACTGTGTAAATAGGGGATATATGGCATCATTCTGTGTATTGGGCATTATAGATGCATTATACTGTGTATACGCAGATATGGGGTCATTATACTGTGTATAGGGGTTACTCGGGCATCATACTCTGTATAGGGGCTTATTGACCATAATACTGTGTATAGCTGGGCTATGGACTATTAAACTGTCTATAGAGGGGCTATTGTCTATTATGTTGTATATAGGGGGCTATGTTCTATCATACTGTGTATGGGAAGCTATAGGCTATAAAACTGTCTAAATAGGGGATATGAGTCAGAATACTGCGTATGGGGACAATAGAAGCATTATACTGTGTATAGGGGCTTTTAAGCCATCATACTCTATAAAAAGCTATGGGCAATTATATTGTATATAGGTTCTTATGAGCCATCATACCCTATAGAGGGGCTATGGGGCCATAATACTTTGTATAGCTAGGCTATGGGCTACCATACTGTGTATATCTGGGCTATGGGCTACTATATTGTGTATGGGGAGCTATGGGCTATCATGCTGTGAATAGGGCTCTACATCTCAATTATAGACATGTGTGAGACACTTCAAAATTTTTATACCGGTGATCACATTTCATCTCATCCATGACAGCACTAACACCCAGTGCTGTGTTGGGTAAGAGAGAAATAAATGTGAATTATGGCCAGCTATTAATGGGTGGAGGAGGCTGGACTTTTTTAACTTTTTTTAACATCATCACGTGTCTACAATATTTCCATCTTTATGGTACTATATATAGATTTACACTCTGTATATAATACATAAAATACCGGTAATTGAATTTCCCCAAGACCATGAGAATGCATCATAGTTTTGGGGAAAAAGGTGAGTGTTTTTTTTTGTTCAGTTTATAGAACATCACATACAATTTGAGCGCAAGCACTGCACATAGCAGGAAAATTCACCCAGATGTGGGCAAAAAAGGGCCATAATACGGTGTATAGCTGGGCTATGGACTATTAAAATGCCTATAGAGGATCTATTGTAGTGTTGAGCCACCCCCGTAGTGTTCGAGTTCGGTTCGGTTCGTCGAACACCCGTGTGTTCGCCGAACTGTTCGTCGAACTGTTCGTCGAACACCTTCGAACACCGTTAAAACCAATGGCAGGCAAACAAAAACACATAGAAACACATAGAAAACACCTTCAAAGGTGTCCAAAAGCTGACAAACTGCTCAGAAGACACAACTAACACATGGAAAAGTGACAAGTACATATAGTCATGCGAAAAGAAAAGAGGTGGAGGAGTAAAAGGAGGGGGAGTCATGTCATGCCCTTCTAAAATCCAAAAAGTGAGAAGCCGAGACGGCCAGTCCGCTCCTGCCCGTGCCACCTCCGTGTCGCCGGGTTTGTGCCAGAGCCGCGGTGAACCCTGACGGCCAGCCCCCCTCTCCCAATACTGGTGCCTGTCCGCTGGTGGGTCGAGAGAGCCCCCCTGTGGTGGAGGCAGCTCTAAGCTTTTTAATTTAAATTGTCCCTCTAATTTGAATGAATACACTTTAAATCCATTTACAAGGATCTATTGGAGGGCAAGTCTCATGCCAGCAGCCGCGTAATTCCAGCTCCAGTAGCGTCCACTAAAGCTGCTGCAGTTAAAAAGCTTTTATAAGGATCGAGCTCGGCTGTCCACCGCAAGGCATCCTAGTGCCAGTCCCAGCCCCTATGCCTTGGGGTGCCTCCTGATGCTCTTCACTAAGTATCCCGTGGTCCCGAAGCATTTCCTTTGAAAAAATTAAGTGTCCAAACTACAGGTGGTGTAGCTTGCTTAACAGCCGGGATAATCCGCTGACTAGCAGACACTGCTACTAGGCACAAAGTATTTCCTGGGCTAGATGCAGTTAAAAATTTGTAAGTAGATACTCTCGTTGGATGCTGAGAAAGCATTCCATAGAGTCTCCTGGCACGCCATATATGATTCTCTTAAAAAGCTTGGGGTAGGGGTCTAGGGGACCCTTTTATAGCCAAAATCACGGCCCTGTATCACAATACGTCACCTAGGCTGAAGATAAATGGAACTGTAGCACCGAGGGCTCGGTTGCTACAGACGTATTGCACCTCACCCAGAGGTGTGATATCTCACTCTCAGATAAGGATGGAGTGTGGATCAGGACCCGACACCTGCATGCATTACACCACATTGCCGTGGGGCAGGGCGACCAATATGCCCCTGAGATGGGCACGACAGTCCCTGTCCCTGGCTGGAGTGGGGGGAGGGAACACTGAGGAAGGGGAACCCTGCAGTGCAGGAGCAGGGAGGAAGCAGTTCCTGGGTGCATTGAGAAGGGAGTATAAAAGGTGGGCACCATCTTAGTTCAGTGCAGAGAAGTCTGAGCAGAAGTGGCAGGGAGCAGGGGCTCTGCATGAGCTCTGCTCCGGAGGCGGGCCTAGTAACAGAGGCCCAGGCCTGCAAGAGGGAGAAGGAAGGAAGAGGAGCGGAGAAGGCTCCAGGAACGAGGAATGAAGGGATCCCAGGGGTGCGGACGGGCGAGTCGCCACCGCACGCCCGAATCCACCTGCGTGGAGGGGTCAGGCCAAAGGGGGAGACCGGTCCCCGAACTAGTGGAGGCAGGAAACGACCCTCAGCTAGAAACCGGAGGCTCTGACATTTTATGTGGCGCAGCCCCTTGCTCCACCCGCTAGGAAGGCACCACATAGGGTCAGGGAAACTGGCGCCAAGTTTACCAAGAGGAGGCCCGAGGCAGCCGGACAGAAGTGTTGGTAAGAAAGGCCAGACAAAGGACACACAAAGGGGGTCCTGTGAAGCGCTCCAAAGTTATCTGGGAGTTGTCTGAGCCCCTCACCTGGTGAGCACAGTACGATGTGGGCAGCCGTTACCTGCAGACGTGGTCTGGATAATAAGAACTGTGAGTAAAGGCCCTGAACTGCATCACTGACTCCGTGTCGTTACTGCTGCTGCCCTGCACCATCACCCCCATCCTCCGCATACACTGCCCTGAGGCTATACTCCTCCCGTGGGGAGTTATGCTACGCTCTGCTGCACCCACAACACCAGCCTTAGCGGTCTGCCCTGTAGCGGCGGTTCACTCTGACCGCAATCCACGAGTGGCGTAGTCGGACATTTAAACATCAAAACCACATAAATAGTTCCGCCACTGGTTTGACCGCCCTGAGCCACGGAACCGGATCGCCGCCACGAAGACTACAACCACCAGCATCCACCAAAAAGGGTCCGGCTCCGGGTGTCCCAAGGCCCAGGGGGTGCGTCAGAACATTTTCATCACCTTTCACAATCACCAATGGGACAAGGCAGGGATGTCCTCTGTCCCCTCTCTTATACATCCTAGTGACGGAGCACCTGCTTTCATCAATTCGCCATAACCCCAATATTAGGTGGATTGAGGTGGGAGGCACCGAGTACAAGTGCTCTCTATTTGCTGATGATGTCCTAGTATATATCACTCAATCACATATATCCATCCCTGCTGTTATGGCTGAAATAGATCACTTTGTTACATGGTAAAATTTTAAAATCAATGCAGCGAAGTCTGAGGCCCTCGATGTCTCCCTCCCTAAATCCATATAGGATTCCATCCAGTCCAACTTTCCCTTTGCCTGGCCCTCACAGGGTATCAAATACTTAGGAATTCCTATTCATAGAGACCTCTCCCATCTATGTTATCTTAATTTTGGGCCCTTTATTGAACAATTCCATACAGACCACGGTTGGCAAGTTAGAACTGTAAGATTCACTACGTGAACCACTGGTGTTTTGTGGAAAAGCACATGTACACCGCGTTCCAAATTATTATGCAAAAAGTGTTTAGGAGTGATAAGGGAAGAATTTGTTTGTTTGTCAGTTAAACTCATTGATGGTGATGTGTGTCAGGGCTCTTTATATCACTGTAAGCAATTGCAGACACCTGTGCTAATTAGTTTGGCAGGTGTGTCCAATGAAAGGCAAGACTACTTAAGAAGGCTCTCTCACATTATTAAGCAGCCTACATTTTCTGCCAAAATGGGAAAGAAAAAGGATGTGTCGGCTGCTGAGAAGCAACAAATTGTGGAGTGTTTAGGTCAAGGCATGACTACAATCAACATTGTGCGATGATCAGGATGAAGTGTCTTGGCAATCAAGAAGTATGTAGCTGATTCACAGTACACACGTGTGCGTGCTGATAAGGGCAAATTGAGGACTCTTTCCTACAGGCAATTACGTCAGGTTGAAAGAGCAGCGGCAAAAAAGCCTTGTCATAGCAGCAGACAAGTTTTTGAAGCTGCTTGTGCCTCCAACGTCCCCCGAACAACAAGATGCAGGGTCCTTCAGAGGTTTGCAGCTGTGCATACGCCATCCTGTCGACCTCCTCTATCCACTTCACACAAGCAGAAACGGCTCCAGTGGGCCAAACATTACATGAAGACTGATTTCAAAACTGTTTTGTTCACGGATGAGTGCCGTGCAGCGCTCGATGGTCCAGATGAATGGAGTGGAGGATGGCTGGTTGATGGACACCCCACGCAAACACGGCTACAGCGCCAACAAGGAGGAGGTGGAGTAATGTTTTGGGCTGGAATCATGGGGAGAGAGATTGTCGGCCCCTTTAGGATCCCTGAAGGCGCTAAAGATGAACTCCATAATGTATGTGGATTTTCTCAAACAGCACTTCCTGCCATGGTTCAAGAAGAAGAACCGTGTATTTCACAGCAAGATCATTTTTCTGCATGATAATGCACCATCTCATACTGCACATAAAACATCTGCATCTCTGGCTGATATGGGCATAAAAGGGGACAAACTTATGGTGTGACCCCCATGCTCCCCTGACCTCTACCCCATTCAGAACCTTTGGAGCATCATTAAAAGGAGTGTCTATGATGGCGGGAGGCAGTTCACATCTAAGCAACAGCTCTGGGAGGGTATTCTGTCCTCATGCAAAACAATTGAAGCAGAAACCATCCAAAACCTGACAAATTCAATGGACGAGAGAGTTCAGAAGCTCCTTTCGAACAAGGGGTCCTATGTGAAAATGTAACATCACCTAGAATAAAGTTTTGAGTTGAAAACTGTTTGATTTCAGTTTCTAACAACCTGCTAATGCTTATAATTTCAAAAATGACCATTTTTTTGGTCTTTATTAAAATGAAAAGGTTGATCGAAAAGTTTGGGGGATCTAAGAGTGTGGCAACCCAGTAGTCATGATTACTTCGAATTCTGACAATATGAGGGTCATGCTGCAGGTAGTGCAGCAAGAAGGCACTTATGTGTCTTGCGCATCTCGGAGCCCCAAAATTATTTTCCGGGCTAGATGCAGCTAAAAATTATTTTTAATTTTAAATCTGGTGAAGCTTATTATAGATGGCCTAATAGGATCAGTGCTGCACACTGCTACAAAGCCCAAATTATTTTCCAGTCAAGATACAGATAAACATGATTAGTAATTTGAAAGCTTAAAACGGTTGGTAGGGTGATTTTAACCAATCATCAAGCTTTTACTCTCCCCAGGATGACACAGGGGTAGAAAAGTCGTTTCGGATCCATGATTTGTTCATCTTTATGAACGTGAGTCTGTCTACATTATCAGTGGAGAGCCGCGTGCGCTTATCTGTCAGCACACCACCAGCAGCGCTGAACACACGTTCAGACAGAACGCTGGCTGCGGGGCATGACAAGATCTCCAAGGCGTAAGTGGCTAGCTCCGGCCATTTATCCAGATTGGAAGCCCAAAAAGAGCAAGGGTCCAGTGACACAGTCGTGGCTTCAATGTTTACTTGGAGATACTCCTGTACCATCGTCTCTAGGCGTTGACTATGTGTCAGACTTCTTGTCTCCTGTGGCCTTGCAAAGGATGGGCTAAAAAAGTGGTGAAATGATTCCGCAAAATTGATGTTACCAGCAGATACTGTGGTTCTGTTACGGTTTGAGTGCTGAACACTTGACGGTCCCACGGTTGGCAAGTTGGAACTGTGAGATTCACTACGTGCACCACTGGTATTTTGTGGAAAAGCACATGTAAGATTCTGCAACAGTCTCTGCTGATACTCCTGCATGCGTGCATCCCTTTCTATGGCAGGAATAATTTCTGCAAATTTACTTTTGTACCGGGGATCTAACAGTGTGGCAACCCAGTAGTCAGGATTATTTCTAATTCTCACAATTCGAGGGTCATGTTGCAGGTAGTGCAGCAAGAAGGCACTCATGTGTGTTGCGCATCCAGGAGCACCAAGTCCCTGTTGTGTTGGTGGCGAGGTAACAATCATGCTTCCTTCCTCTGTCCTCTCCCCCCAACCTCGCACAACAGAAATGTGATCAAGGTCTCCCTCATCTGATGAGTCTTCCATCAGTTCGTCCTCCACTTCTTCCTGGGCTCCTGCACCTTCCTCACTAGTTTGGCTGCTACCATGCGCCCTGGTAAAATCATCTCCCCCACCCTCACATGCCTGCCGCCCTGGTGCTGCCGACCGTCTGGACCTTGCAGATGTTAGCCCTTCCGCATACAACTCCTCCTCCTCTACTTCCTCCACCTCCTCTTGTGCCACCACCTGACTCCGAATTCTGTTTAACATGTGCTCCAGCATGTAAATCACCGGAATAGTCATGCTGATAATGGCATCGTCAGCACTAAACATCTTCGTCGCCATTTCAAAACTGTGCAGAAGGGTGCATAGGTCCCTGATCTGAGACCACTCCTCCAGCGTGATTTGCCCCACCTCTGAATCTCGTTGGCCCAGGCTATACGTCAGAACGTATTGCACCAGGGCTTGTCGGTGCTGCCACAGTCGCTGCAACATGTGCAGAGTTGAATTCCACCGGGTAGGCACATCGCATTTTAGCCGGTGAAGTGGCAGGCCCAACGACTTCTGTAGAGATGTAAGTCGCTGAGCTGCGGGATGCGAACGGCGGAAGTGAGCACACAGCGACCGTGCCCTCTGCAGAAGGCCATCTAGTCTGGGATAGTGGGCTAAAAATTGCTGGACAACCAGGTTCAACACGTGAGCCATACAAGGCACGTGTGTGACATTGCCCCGGCGAAGGGCCGCACCCAGGTTTGCAGCATTGTCGCACACGGCCTTCCCTGGTTTCAGGTCCAGTGGAGACAACCATTCATGAAATTGGTTCTCCAGAGCTGACCACAACTCCTCAGCTGTGTGACTCACATTTCCCAGACATTTCAATGTAAAAACCGCCTGATGACGTTGAGCCCTACTGCCAGCATAGTAAGGAGGTGTGCAGGATCCCTTCTGCGCAGTTAGAAAGCTTGTGGCATGACCAGACAGGCTTTGGGTGCAGGTGGAAGACCGAGAGGAGGTTGAGGAGGCAGAAGCAGTGGAGGAAAAATGACATAAAGAGGATTGACGCACAACTCGTGGGGACGGCAAGACTTGGACAGCAGCCCCTTGTCCTGCTGTCACCATAGTTACCCAGTGCCCAGTCAGCGACATGTAACGCCCCTGTCCATGCCTACTCGTCCAAGTGTCTGTGGTGAAATGCACCCTGTCACACACAGAGTTTCTCAAAGAAGCGGTGATGTTGTGTGCGACATGCTGGTGGAGCGCAGGCACACCTTTCTTTGAGAAATAGTGCCGACTGGGCATCTGGTACTGGGGCACTGCGACGGACATAAGGTCTCGAAAATCCTCTGTGTCCACCAGGCGGAAAGGCAGCATTTCTGTAGCCAAGAGCTTGCAGATGGTGAAATTCAACCTCTTAGCTTTCTCATGGCTAGGAGGAAATGGTCTTTTACTTGTCCACATCTGAGGGACCGAGGGCTGGCTATTGTGCTTAGACGGGGTTGATAAGGGTGTCCCCGGCAAACTGCCGGTCTGTGAGGAAGATGCAGGCGGACATGTTAGGTTGCCTTTATCCAAAGGTGGTGCTATCGATGTCGGACAGCGCTCAAGACCAGCTGGTGTTACCACCTCCAAAGAAAATGATGACCTGCCAATCACGCTGGCTGTTGCGGGTAAAGAGGTGGCAGGTCTGCGCCCCAAAACAGGTGTGACTGCTGTCCACCCAGTCACAGAGGATGAAGAGGCCGCGGATGCACAAGATATGGCAGACGGTGGTTGGCCCGGCCGGCTAGACCGCATTGTAGCACACTGAGCTTCCCACTGCAACTTATGCTTCATGTCCATGTGCCGGTTCATGCATGAAGTACTCAAACTATGTATTTTTTGGCCTCTACTTAGCTTTTGCTGACAAATGTTACAGATAACACGAGTTGGGTCATCTTTATCGATCTGAAAAAATGCCCAGGCTATGCAAGGCTTAGCACCCATGCGACCTGAAGAGCCACCACGACTTGTGGTGAGAGGCAGAGTTGTGTTTGAGGATGCAGTTGTTGACGTGCTTCCAGTACTACGTCTCTGTCCAGGAAGGCGCAACCTGACCTCGTCGTCACTAGCATCTTCCTCCACCTCCTCTGCTGACCTCATCTCTTGGCTGACTGTGGGTTGACAGTAAGTGGGATCTCCGACCTCATCATCATCACCCTGTGCGTTATCACACCCGTCGTCCTCAGAGCCAACCTGTTCCTGCCCTGACAAAAAACTAAAGTTGTCGCTCCAATCAGGTATTTGAGTCTTATCATCGTCTTCCTCATTGTCTCCACCAACAGGAGTTACAGTTTGGGAATGAGGGTCTACATTATGGTCAGAACCTTCTGCGTCTGGTCCTGGATCCGACTCATAAAGATTCTGGGCATCAGTGCAGATCATTTCCTCGTCTGGATTCACAGAAGCGCTGGAGTCGACCTCTGATTCCCAGGCTATAGTATGAGTAAACAGCTCTGCAGACTCAACCATCTGTTCTACCTCATACTCAGACGGGCAGCTGGAGATTTGGGAGCTGTGAGGAAGCAAGTGCGATTTGGGTGACACCTTTGAGGACTGGAGTATTTGTGATGTTGAAGTTGATGTGGAGGAGAGCCCACTTAAAGGAGCACTTGATATCCGTTGAAGCACCTGCTGTTTTTGTGCCTCATCTGGAATTTGTAGCGATTGGCGTGGCCGTAAGAAAGGGATCTTATCACATTGTCCGCTAAAAGAAGTAGACATTTTAGTTTGGCTGGAAGATGGTCTTTCTTCTGCACCTACCCCACGGACACAACCTTTTTTCCCCTTCCCAACACGCCTATTCCCCTTTCCACCAGCAGCAGGCCTTTTTCCACTCATTTTGGTGGTTAACTAATTCACAACTCTGGAGTTGTTTGCACAAAAAAACAATGGATGGTAACCGAGCAGAGCTGAGTGGCCAAACTGTGGTATTAGGCCAAAACTATTGGCTGGGTTAGATGCAGAAAAAAATTATTTTTAATTTGCAACCTGATGGAGGTCAGTATAGATGGACTAATAGACCAAGTCCCACACACCGCTAGAAGCCCAAATATTTTTTCAGAGCTAGATGCAGAAAATTTTTTTATTCAATTTGCAACCTGATGGAGGTCAGTATAGATGGACTAATAGACCAAGTCCCACACACTGCTAGAAGCCCAAATATTTTTTCAGAGCTAGATGCAGAAAAAAATTATTTTTAATTTGCAACCTGATGGAGGTCAGTATAGATGGACTAATAGACCAAGTCCCACACACTGCTAGAAGCCCAAATATTTTTTCAGAGCTAGATGCAGAAAAAAATTATTTTTAATTTGCAACCTGATGGAGGTCAGTATAGATGGACTAATAGACCAAGTCCCACACACCGCTAGAAGCCCAAATATTTTTTCAGAGCTAGATGCAGAAAAAAATTATTTTTAATTTGCAACCTGATGGAGGTCAGTATAGATGGACTAATAGACCAAGTCCCACACACCGCTAGAAGCCCAAATATTTTTTCAGAGCTAGATGCAGAAAAAAATTATATTCAATTTGCAACCTGCTGGAGGTCAGTATAGAAGGACTAATAGAACAAGTCCCACACACTGCTAGAAGCCCAAATATTTTTTCAGAGCTAAATGAAGAAAAAAATTATTTTTAATTTGCAACCTGATGGAGGTCAGTATAGATAGACTAATAGACCAAGTCCCACACACTGCTAGAAGCCCAAATATTTTTTCAGAGCTAGATGCAGAAAAAAAATATTTTTAATTTGCAACCTGATGGAGGTCAGTATAGATGGACTAATAGACCAAGTCCCACACACTGCTAGAAGCCCAAATATTTTTTCAGAGCTAGATGCAGAAAAAAATTATTTTTAATTTGCAACCTGATGGAGGTCAGTATAGATGGACTAATAGAATGATGCTATGCCCAAAAGATTTTACTTCACTAGGTGCAGTAAAAAAATTGGTATTCTATACACAGGTGGTATATCTTGCAACACAGATAGGCTACTCCACTGACTAACACACTCTGCAATAGGCCAAAAAGGATTAGCTTTGCTAGATTCAGCCAAATGCTGTGAAAAAAACTTGCACAGCACTGGCACAGACCTGCCTGGCAAAAACTGATAGGAACTGATGTAACCTAGTCCTGAAAAGGACTCCAATTACAATTAGTCTTTACTCCCACAATCTATCTATTTAAGAGCACAGACCTGCCTGATAAAAGTCGTAGGAAATGCTGTAACCTAGTCCTTAAAAGGACTGCAATCACAACTATTCCCTACTCCCAAGCTATCTGTATATTTGTGCGAAAATTGGCTTGAAATTAACAAGGTATAGCGCACACAGCAACAGCGGTGCCGTCTAACACGCAGCTGCAGCAGTGAGAAAATGGTGGCGACGGGGAAAATGGCTTGGTCTTATAGGGCAAGGACATGTGACATACACTGCCAATCACACATGCCCTTGCTTGTGTGAAAAAAAGCACTTCGCTCCGTGTGTGCGCTGCTGATAGGCTGACAGATTGCACCTCCCCACTGCAAATGCGGGAAAGAGAAAAAAAAATGGAGATCTTCATTGTTCCTGCAGAGATCCATCCCCTGCCCCTCCCCCCGCCCCGCTGTACACTCAAACTGCGTATTAACATTAATTTTCATCATTACTGAGAAAAAATCCAGTTATGATTTTGGTGCACGAACAGTTATCGAACATAACCTCGAACAGCCGAATTTTTCTCAAATTGTTCGTGTTCGCCGACCGGCTCGAACACCGCCCAAAACAGCTCGAATTTGAGATTGGCGAACAGTTCGAGTAGAACAACGCTCATCTCTAATCTATTGTCTATCACTGTGTATGGGGCTATAGATGCATTATACTGTGTATAGTCAGATATGGCGACATTACACTGTGTTCCAAATTATTATGCAAATAATATTTTCTCAGATTTTCCCAAATTACCTATATGAATTGCAGTCATTGTAATTTTCCAGTCAACTAACTATTAGAGTACAATTGAAAGGTTTTTGTACAAACTGCCTATGATAACAGTATATTTTTAAAAAAATAAAACACTCAAACTGCACTCAAAATGCATGTTCCAAATTATTATGCACAGCAGTGTTTTCAACCTTTTCATTTTAATAAAGAACAAAAAAATGGTCATTTTTGAAATTATAAGCATTAGCAGGTTATTACAAACTGAAATCAAACAGTTTTCAACTCAAAACTTTATTCTAGGTGATGTTACATTTGCACATAGGACCCCTTGTTCGAAAGGAGCTTCTGAACTCTCTCGTCCATAGAATTTGTCAGGTTTTGGATGGTTTCTGCTTCAATTGTTTTGCATGAGGACAGAATACCCTCCCAGAGCTGTTGCTTAGATGTGAACTGCCTCCCGCCATCATAGACACTCCTTTTGATGACGCTCCAGAAGTTCTCAATGGGGTTGAGGTCAGGGGAGCATGGGGGCCACACCATAAGTTTGTCCCCTTTTATGCCCATAGCAGCCAGAGATGCAGATGTGTTATTTGCAGCATGAGACGGTGCATTATCATGCATGAAAATGATGTTGCTGTGGAATGCACGGTTCTTCTTCTTGAACCATAGCAGGAAGTGCGGTTTGAGAAACTCCACATACATTATGGAGTTTATCTTTACCCCTTCAGGGATCCTAAAGGGGCCGACAATCTCTCTCCCCATGATTCCAGCCCAAAACATTACTCCACCTCCTCCTTGTTGGCGCTGTAGTCGTGTTTGCATGGGGTGTCCATCAACCAGCCATCCTCCACTCCATCCATCTGGACCATCGAGCGTTGCACGGCACTCATCGGTGAACAAAACAATTTTGAAGTCAGTCTTCATGTAGTGTTTGGCCCACTGGAGCCGTTCCTGCTTGTGTGCAGTGGATAGAGGAGGTCGACAGGATGGCTTACGCACAGCTGCAAACCTCTGAAGGACCCTGCATCTTGTTGTTCGGGGGACGTTGGAGGCACCAGCAGCTTCAAAAACTTGTCTGCTGCTATGACAAGGCTTTTTTGCCGCTGCTCTTTTAACCTGATGTAATTGCCTATAGGAAAGAGTCCTCAATTTTCCCTTATCAGCACGCACACGTGTGTACTGTGAATCAGCTACATACTTCTTGATTGTGCGGTGATCACGATGAAGTGTCTTGGCAATGTTGATTGTAGTCATGCCTTGACCTAAACACTCCACAATTTGTTGCTTCTCAGCAGCCGACACATCCTTTTTCTTTCCCATTTTGGCAGAAAATGTAGGCTGCTTAATAATGTGGGACAGCCTTCTTAAGTAGTCTTGCCTTTCATTGGACACACCTGCCAAGCTAATTAGCACAGGTGTCTGCAATTGCTTACAGTGATATAAAGAGCCCTGACACACATCACCATCAATGAGTTTAACTGACAAACAAAAAAATTCTTACCTTATCACTCCTAAACACTTTTTGCATAATAATTTGGAATACACTGTAATTCATGGTTTATTGGAGGATGATCCAGACAGGCGGATGCAATTTAGTGAGATTATGCTTAACAAAATTGAAGAAAATCCAGTAATTTTAGATAACATTATGTGGAGTGATGACGCTTCTTTCAAATTATCCGGCCATATTAACAGACATAATTGTATTTACTGGTATAATGAGAACATGCATTTAACATTAGAGCAACAACTAAATGAACCTGGTGTCAATGTTTGGGGTGGTATTTCAAGTTTTAGTGTTTTAGGACCAATATTTTTTGATGGGACAGTCACAGGAGATAAGTATCTCGAAATTCTAATGAATCGAGTTGTTCCCCAGGTACAGAAACATCCTAATTCAAATGACCTTTATTTCCAACAAGATGGGGCCCCTCCACATTATTCAAGAGTAGTCCGCGAGTATCTTGATGATACATTTCCTAATAAATGGATTGGCCGAAGTGGCCCACTTGATTGGCCAGCACGTTCACCAGACTTGACCCCAATGGATTTTTTCTTTTGGGGAGTACTCAAGGACAAAGTTTATAGTCAAAAACCAAAAAGTGTCAGTGATATGAAAAATTACATAAGAGATGCATTTCAAGAAATTAATATCCAAAGAGACTTGTGCAAAAACGTTTGACAAAGCGTAAGAGGCAGACTTCAAAGCTGTGCAAATTGTAATGGAAAACAGTTTGAGCACCTGCGTTGATAAAATTTAAGGGCTTTTATATTATTGTTCAGAATAAAATTTAATTGTCAATGTTATGCTTGTGTTAGTAAATATAATTTTATATATAAATCAAAATAAATGTTATTATTTTCTGTCCACCTACTTTAGGACCACCCAAAATATACGGGGCTATGTTCTACCCTACTGTGTATGGGAAGATATAAGCTATAAAACTGTGTAAATAGGGGATATATTGCTTCATACTGTGTATGGGGGGCTATTGGTGCTTTATACTGTGTATAGGGGCTATTCGGGAATCATACTGTGTATAGCGGCTTATGGGCCATAATACTGTGTATAGCTTGGCTATGCACTATCAAACTGTATATAGAGGGGCTATGTTTTATCATATTATACATAGGGGTGCTATGTACTAATATACTGTGTATGGGAAGCTATAGACTATAAAACTGTGTAAAAGGGGGATATATGGCATCATACTGTGTATGGGGGCTATAGAGGCATTATACTGTGCAGAGATGCTTTTTGGCCTTCATTCTCTATAAAGGGACTATGGGCCATAATACTGTGCATAGCTGGGCTGTGGACTATCAAAGTGTCTATAGGGGGGCTATTGTCTATCATATTGTATATACGGGCTATGTTCTATCATACTGTGTATGGGAAGCTATAGGCTATAAATCTGTGTAAATAGGGGATGTGGGTCATAGTACTGCGTATGGGGGGTTATAGAGGCATTATACTGTGTATAGAGGCTTGTGGGCCATCATGCTCTATAAAGGGCTATGGGCAATCATATTATGTATAGGTTCTTATGAGCCATCATACACTATAGAGGGGATATGGGGCCATAATATTGCGTATAGCTGGGCTATGGGCTACCATACTGCGTATAGCTGGGTTATGGGCCAAAATACTGTGTATAGCTGGGCTATGGGCTATAATGCTGTGTATAGCTGGGCTATGTGCTACCATATTGTGTTTGGGGAGTTATGGGCTATAATACTGTGAATAGACCTCTACATCTCAATTATAATGTTGTATCATACTGTGTATGGGAAGCTATAGGCTATAAATCTGTGTAAATAGGGGATATGGGTCATAATACTGCATATGGGGGTTATAGAGGCATTATACTGTGTATTATACTGTCAAGTTGACGCGCCCCCTGGGCCTGTGTTGTGCAGGGGAACCCGGAACCGGGCCTGTTGTAGGATGCTGGGGGTTGTAGTCTCCGTGTGGCGGTGACCCGGTCCGTGCCCAGGGTGGTCAAACCAGTGGCAGTCTTAGGCTGAGTTCACACGATGCGTTTTTCGTGCGTTTCCGCGTCGTTTTTGCAGTTGCGGAAACGCTGCGGAAACGCATTAAAAATGCATGGTAGAAGGGCAGCAATGTTCCCCAATTGAAATCCGCATGTGCTGTGCCCACGATGCGGATTTTTCCGCAGCGTAAACGCTGCGGTCAAAGATCCGCAGCATGTCAATTAATTTTGCGGAAACGCTGCTCTTTTGCCGCCATTGACTTGCATTAGACCGCATGGAATCCGCATCACTGTATATGTTGATGCGCTTTTCATGCGGTCTAATGTGCGGATGGTACCCGGGTGTGGATGAGAGGACTCGCATCCAGACCCAGGTACCATTAAAAAAAAAAGAATAAAATAAAAAATATATATATTCTCACCTTCTGACAGCCCGCGCTGCGTCCTGCTGGCTTCCCGGGCACTTCGCGGTTGAATAAAGGACCTTCGCTGACGTCAGAGTCATGTGACGGGTCACGTGACGCTGACGTCGGAAGGTCCTAAAGTCTTCACTGCCGGCAGCCGGGACCGAGCGAAGCTGGACACCGGGGGCCATCAGAGGGTAAAGTATATATTTATTTTTTATTTTTTGACATTCACACACTATATAAATCCATGCCGGTTGCATGGATTTATATAGTGTAAAGTTGACAAGCACTTTCCAAGTGATGCTAAAATCGCTTGGGAAGCGCTTGTCAACCCGCATGCGGAAATGAAAGTGAAGACTGCTTAATTTCCGCATGTCCCTGGCAGGAAACCGCATGTACAAGCCGCATGCTTTTTTTCCTGACAGAGAGATGCAGAAACGCTCAGGAAAAAATCCTGAGCATTTCTGCATCGTGTGCACATACCCTTAATGTATAGCAAATGTCCGACTACGCCACCCGTGGATTGCGGTCAGTGGGGACCGCCGCTGCGCTGCCGACCGCTGAGGCTGATGTTGTTTGCGCAGCCGAGTATGGGATAACTCCCCACGGGAGAAGTATTGCCTCAGGGCAGCTAATGTGAGAGATCATGGGAGTGATGGTGTGAGGGTCCCAGTGCTAATGGTGCTGGTGCGGCAAGGAATCACAGAGACGTGAGGTGCAGTTCAGGGTCTTTACTGATGGTACAAGGCAGACCCTCCCGGGAGTACTGGCTAGTATAAGGGGCCTGGTCAGTCTGCGAGCAAGCAGGAGTTCCCCTGGCCAGGTGGAGTTGTAGGCCTCCCCGTTTATCTGCACTCTTCCTGGCTACCTTGCTGTCAGCGGTTACAAGTAGCCCACGTCCCTGAGTATACCGTGTGGTGCTCACCCGTATGGCTGGTGACTTGGGGCCTTCTGTTAGCCTCCGCTCCTGGATGGCGGCGCTGGTCCCTTCTTTGTGACTGAGCCTCCGGGCTTGAACAGAGGACCTGGAATCCCCTGCCGGCTGGTTTCTGCTGCTGGGTATATATATCAGTCCCCACAGCCTCGGACTCCTGTGTCCGGTTTTAGTAACTTCAGCCAGGGCGAGCTATATCTCTGCTCAGCTCCAGCCCCTGGTCTTCAGCTGCTGCTCCTACAGAGCTCCTGATGTATCTTTCCCTGTGTCTGGAACTTCACTGTCTAATCCCGCCCCAGACCCAGTTTATAAGGGCAGATTCCTCCCCTCCCAGGTCTGGGTGGGCCGTGTTGCATGTTTAGGGCTCCTGACCAGAGAAACCTCCCACTTGCTCTCAGACATAATATCTCTATTACTGTGGTAACCAGACCCCTGGGGTGCCACATTCCCCCCTAGTAAATTTTAGTACTCCGGGACTTAACACATTTTTAAAGAAACATAAATACAGGGTATAAACGATAATACAAAAACATATTTACAAGAAGCTTTGGTTCTTTAAAGGTCACGGCGTGTCCGTAACCGGGTGTCCATATCACCCAAGGTGAAGTTTGTAAAACAAGGGGGTGTCCATGTCACCCAAGGTGAAACTTTAAGCGAAGTAGGGGACCTGTCCAAAGCAAACCCCTTGCGTTGGCCTTGGGCGTGGCTGCAAGGCTGGAGCTAACTACTTTGGGCCGCAAGTAGGCCACGCCAGACAGGTTTTCTTTTCCGCGGCCGTCTTTGCAAGAGGCACCAAGGTGCAACTATCTACAAGCATTGTTCCGGTTATCCAGTGTCCATAACCTGTTAGTCCAAATAAATCTGCAGGGTAACTGAGAAACATAATTAGTAACAGGCAACAAACATAAACCATAAACAGTTAACAGATAAATTCACAGTGCATCACTTTAGATTTTCCAGTGAGCGAGCATCTGACCTCTAGTGACTCTAGTGGACCTACGGAGCTCACTAACTGGTTCTGCACTACAGGGTGTAGGAGGTGTTATGGGCAAGCTGGGCAGCTGTCTGTGCACTCTTTGGCTCACTAGGGGGACGGCAGGCTCACTACTAGCAGAGGGTTGATTCTCCTGTACTGCTGGTGTGGACTCTTCTGCCTCTTGGGCCGGCTGCTCTTCCAGCTCTACCGGTTCCTCTGTAGGCACTTGCGGGGCAGGCTGGAGAAAGGTGACGACGGGTACCACGACAGCGCCGTTTACTTGTGTCCTAGACCGGGGGAAGTCTCCGAGTACGGTACTGATCATTTCTTCCATTTCCAATGCGGGTTGAGGGTTTTCTTGATCTTCTTCAGGGCTTTGCAGCTGCTCGGGACACTTCTTCAGGTGGTCTCTGGAGACAATGGCTGTGGTTTCTCCTCCATCCTTACTGATTACGCAGATTTTTGGGTTCTCATGGCTTGAGGGCAGTACGGTGTATGGGTCCTTCTCCCACTGGTCTTCCAACTTGTGGAGCCGCCTCTTCCTCTTCAAGACCTGCTCTCCAGGTACCAGGGGAACAGCGGGAGCATACTGGTTATAAGCCTTCTCTTGCCTTTCTCTAGCTTGAGACAGACTTCGCTCGACTCTCTCCTGCACTTTCCGATACTGCTGCTGCCGCTCTGTATCCCAGTCTGCCTCTGGCGAGGTGTCCTCAGGTGTCAGGACTCCCATATCCAGGTCAATAGGCAGCTTACCAGGTCTTGCTCTCATTAGGTAAGCCGGGGTACAGTTGGTGGAACCTACAGGGATGTGGTTATACAGGTCCACCAGATTGGGCAGTTTCTCAGGCCACAGACTGCGTTCTTCCAGGGGCAATGTTTTTAGCAGATCTATCACCACCTGGTTCATCTTCTCGCAGAGTCCATTGGTTTGAGGGTGATAGGGCGTTGTTCTTATCTTCTTGCAGCCACACAGGTTGCAGAACTCCTGGAAGACCTCAGCTTCAAAGGCTGGTCCTTTGTCTGTCAGCACTTGGTCCGGGTACCTGTGTGGACGGCAGAAGTGCTCCTGGAAGGCTCTAGCTGCTGTTTGAGCCGTTAAGTCATTGACCGGGACCACCACCAGGAACCAGGAGTAATGATCTACGATTGTGAGGGCGTAGACATACCCAGATCTGCTTGGAGCCAGTTTCACATGGTCCAGGGCTACCAGTTCCAGTGGCTGTCTGGTGATGATGGGCTGCAGGGGAGTCTTCTGGCTGGCACGGTCCTTTCTTCTTAGGTTGCACGGGCCACAGTCTCTGCACCACCTCTCGATGGCTCCTCTCATGCCTACCCAGTAGAACCGTTCACGCAACAAGAACTCCAGCTTCTTCCATCCGAAGTGTCCTGCTCCATTGTGGTATGCCTCCAGAACCATAGCCGCGTCTCGTCTTGGGACCACTACCTGCAAGGTCAACTCATGTGTTCGAGAGTTAACCATTCTCCGGCACAGCTTCTCCCTGTAGAGGAACAGCTTACTTTTCTCCTTCCACAGTTGCTTGGTCTCCTCCGGAGCGTCTGGGTCAAGACTGGCATCGGCCTGGGTCAGCATTTCCTTCACCAAACGGACTGCGGGATCACTGTCTTGCGTCTCCGCCCAGTTGTAGTGGGGCAAGGGATTGAACGTCACGGAGCGCCTGTCCTTCACACGGTGGGAATACAGGGTAATCCCATGATGGTGGAACGCAGGGAGCTCGACTTCTTCCAGATCTTCTGGATCTTCCCCTACGTCCGGTAAGTTCGGCATTCTAGACAGGGCATCCGTGTTGGCATTTGATCGCCCCGCCCGGTATTTGATGGTGAATTCAAAGTTGGACAGGCGGGCCATCCATCTCTGTTCCAGGGCACCGAGCCTTGCAGTGTCCAAATGTGTCAACGGGTTGTTATCCGTGTACACGGTGAATTTGGAGGAGGCAAGGTAATGCTTGAAACGTTCGGTCACTGCCCACACTACTGCCAGGAACTCCAGCTTGAATGAGCTATAATTCTCAGGGTTCCTCTCCGTGGGCCGTAGCTTTCGGCTGGCGTAAGCGATTACCCGTTCTTTTCCTTGCTGGATCTGGGACAGTACGGCTCCTAGCCCGATGTTGCTTGCGTCCGTGTGGAGGATAAAGGGCTGGCTGTAGTCTGGATATGCCAGGATTTCATCCCCCGTGAGGGCCATCTTCAGCTGGCAGAAGGACTCCTCTTCCAGCTTTTCCACCTGAAGGGCGGCTTCTGGTTTTTGGCTTTCCGAGATTGACCTATCAGGAGGTCCTGCATAGGGGCTGCCAATTTGGTGAAACCGGGAATGAATCTTCGGTAGTAGCCTACCAACCCAAGGAACTGCCGCACTTCCTTTATGCTGGAGGGTCTTGGCCAGTCCTTAATCACGGTGATCTTATCAGGGTCGGGAGCCACTCCGTCAGCACTCACCACGTGTCCCAGGTACTGCACCTTTGGTTTCAGGAGGTGACACTTGGAGGGTTTCACCTTTAGGCCGTAGTTTGCCAGAGCTTCAAACACTTCTGCCAGGTGTTTCAGGTGGTCCTCGTAGGTCTTGGAATAGACGATGACATCGTCCAGGTATAACAGGACCGTCTCGAAGTTCCGGTGTCCCAGACAGCATTCCATCAACCGTTCGAAGGTTCCTGGTGCGTTGCAGAGCCCGAACGGCATACAGTTAAATTCGCTGAGACCCATCGGGGTGGTGAATGTGGTCTTCTCCCGGTCCGCCTCTGCTACAGGAACCTGCCAGTACCCGCTAGTGAGATCCAAAGTAGAGAAGAAGTTAGCAGATTTTAATGCAGCTAAGGACTCTTCTATCCTTGGTAACGGGTACGCATCTTTGTGTGTGATACGGTTGACCTTCCTGTAGTCTACACACATTCTCATGGTGTTGTCTTTCTTTTTCACTAAGACTAGTGGAGCTGCCCAGGGGCTACAGCTGTCCCTGATTACCCCAGCCTCCTTCATGTCTCTAAGCATCCACTTGGCGTGTTGGTAGTGTGCCGGGGGTAGGGGTCGGTATCTCTCCTTTATGGGAGGATGGTCTCCCGTGGGGATGTGGTGTTCTACCCCCTTTACTCGCCCGAAGTCTAGCGGGTGTTTACTAAACACTCTCTCGTACTCTCGAACCACCCGATAGACTCCCTGTTTCTGGTGTGAGGGAGTGGAGTCCGTACCCAAATGCAGTTGCTGACACCAGTCCTCCATTGGTTTCTTAGAGCCGTTACCTTCCTCTGGTTGAGATGGAGGCAAGGGTTCCACGGCCTGTACAGAATTCTGGTTTATGGTGAACAATTTGGCTAGCGTGGCATACCGGGGCAGGTGTACTTCTCTCTCCCCGATATTTATGATGCGAACGGGCACCCTCCCATGGCGTACATCGACCACCCCCCGTGGGCCTACTGTCTGAGTAGACGGGTTCTACCATTGCTTGGTAATCTCTACCTCTTAGACCAATAGCTGCCCGGCACCAAATCATCATCTCACTTTTTGGGGGCATGGCAATAGGGAACGGGTCACACATTCTCACGCTACCTATCTCACCACCAGATAGTTCCACCTGTTGCCGCTTCATCAGTGCCCGGATCTCTTTTTGGAGCACACGCTGCTGGCCGGAACTGGCGTTCTTGGCAACCTGCTGTAAAATGAGAATCACCTCTGCAAGACAATTTTCAATCACATTAGTTCCCAAGGTTATTCTAGGGTGACTCTCATGACGGTCTATGTCCACTATAATCAGTCCTTGTGCCGCCAGTTCGACTTTACCGATCTTAATGGTCACCTCCTTGAATCCCACCTGCGGCACGGGCTGACCATTGCTGGCGATGATACTCAGGTCGTCATCTAGGTAGCGGGTTATGTCCGAGTCATTCCAGTACTGCTTAAAGAGCACGTACGGGATGGTGGTCACCTGTGACCCAGTGTCTAGTAGGGCACTCATAGGAATTCCATCCAGTACCACAGGCAAGATTGGACGTCCCCCTACGTATTTATCATGCCAGTTTGATGGGCCTGATGATCTTATGCCTGGGGGTTGGCCCTCTACCCCAGGTTGTGCCCGTTTAAATGACAGTACCTTGCCACATGTCCGGGTTGATTGCAGCGGCGGCAGATGGGTCGTCCATCCTCGTTGTATCTGTCGCTGGGTCTTCCTCTGGCCGGTGGAGTCCTCCTCAGTCGGCGCCACGGGACGTCCTCCGGTCCGGATGCCAGCTGGATCTTTCCTGGAGAAGAGGCCTGTAAAGACTGCACAGTTCTGGTTAGCGCGGCAACGCTCTTAGTCAGCTCTTGGACCTGATGGTGCAGGTCTGTAGCCGGGTCACTGTTTAAAGCCTGCGCATCAGCTCCCACAGGCCCTGCAGACAAGGGCACCGTCTCCTGGTGGTAAGTGATAGCAGGGCGCCTGTGGGTCACAGCGCCGCCTGGTGTCGGTTCTCGGAGCACCCGGATGGCTCTGTCCTTGAACTGTGCAAAGTCCAGGTCAGGGTCCTGTAAGGCCATTGCCCGCAACTGGGTTCGGTGGGCATTGCACAGTAGACCCTCAATAAATTGTTCAGTCAACAGCTTATCTTCATTTCCCACGCTGTCAGGGTCTGCCTGCTTAATGGCTCTTAGGGCCTCTTGTAGGTTTAAAGCATAGTCTCTTATACTCTCATGTGCCCGTTGTTTGCACCCGTAAAATCGGAGCTTTATTTCGGCTGAGGTGCGGGTGTCAAATGTGTCTTTCAGCCGGGCTAGTATTTCTCTGACAGTCCTCTTCCTCCCAGGTGGCCAGGACTTTACCTCCCTTTGGGCTGCCCCGATTAATTGGGCCACCAGGATGCTCACTTTTTGCTCTTCTGTGAGGGGGTACACCTGGAAGAGGCTATACAGTCTTTCACTAAAGTCATTTAGAGTATGTGACTCCCCTGAGTACTGGGGTAGCCAGGTTGCCCCCGGGATATAGGGCATGGTGAATGGCATGACTGCTGCAGCGGTTGCGCGGCGGTGGCTGTGGCAGTGGAGCTCCCCTCGGTGTCCGACATCCTCCTTCCCCCCTAGTGGACCGTGGCCTACCTTGCGATGCTCTTCTTCCGTAGGCCGCGGCTCCGCAGTCGATCGTCGGGGTTGAGGACCTGGCGTCGCGCTCCGATGACGTCAGCGTCGCTCTTCCTCCCTTCCAGGACCTTGCGCAGCGTCAGAGCGTGGGGCGGAGCGTGAGGCGGAGCTTCGGATCTCGTGCGCTTTCGGCATCCACGCCCCTCTTCTTCCTGTGCGACGTCCCGAAGATGGCGTCCGAAGGCGGGAAGCAGCTGCGGATGGCGGGAAGAAGGCAGAAGACGGTGGGAAACGGTCCAAGATGGCGTCTGATGGCGGGAATCGGCTCCGGATGGCGGGAAACGACTCCGGACGGCGGGAAACTTCACCACAGGTAAGTTCAAAAGTCTTTTTCAGGCACGCAGTACCCGGTGGTTGCGGGCACGAAATCCTGCCGACTACGCCAAAGTTGACGCGCCCCCTGGCCCTGTGTTGTGCAGGGGAACCCGGAACCGGGCCTGTTGTAGGATGCTGGGGGTTGTAGTCTCCGTGTGGCGGTGACCCGGTCCGTGCCCAGGGTGGTCAAACCAGTGGCAGTCTTAATGTATAGCAAATGTCCGACTACGCCACCCGTGGATTGCGGTCAGTGGGGACCGCCGCTGCGCTGCCGACCGCTGAGGCTGATGTTGTTTGCGCAGCCGAGTATGGGATAACTCCCCACGGGAGAAGTATTGCCTCAGGGCAGCTAATGTGAGAGATGATGGGAGTGATGGTGTGAGGGTCCCAGTGCTAATGGTGCTGGTGCGGCAAGGAATCACAGAGACGTGAGGTGCAGTTCAGGGTCTTTACTGATGGTACAAGGCAGACCCTCCCGGGAGTACTGGCTAGTATAAGGGGCCTGGTCAGTCTGCGAGCAAGCAGGAGTTCCCCTGGCCAGGTGGAGTTGTAGGCCTCCCCGTTTATCTGCACTCTTCCTGGCTACCTTGCTGTCAGCGGTTACAAGTAGCCCACTTCCCTGAGTATACCGTGTGGTGCTCACCCGTATGGCTGGTGACTTGGGGCCTTCTGTTAGCCTCCGCTCCTGGATGGCGGCGCTGGTCCCTTCTTTGTGACTGAGCCTCCGGGCTTCTATGGCCAGAGGACCTGGAATCCCCTGCCGGCTGGTTTCTGCTGCTGGGTATATATATCAGTCCCCACAGCCTCGGACTCCTGTGTCCGGTTTTAGTAACTTCAGCCAGGGCGAGCTATATCTCTGCTCAGCTCCAGCCCCTGGTCTTCAGCTGCTGCTCCTACAGAGCTCCTGATGTATCTTTCCCTGTGTCTGGAACTTCACTGTCTAATCCCGCCCCAGACCCAGTTTATAAGGGCAGATTCCTCCCCTCCCAGGTCTGGGTGGGCCGTGTTGCATGTTTAGGGCTCCTGACCAGAGAAACCTCCCACTTGCTCTCAGACATAATATCTTTATTACTGTGGTAACCAGACCCCTGGGGTGCCACAATACTCTATAAAGGGCTATGGGCAATCATATTGTGTATAGGTTCTTATGAGCCATCATACACTATAGAGGGGATATGGGGCCATAATATTGCATATAGCTGGGCTATGGGCTAACATACTGCATATAGCTGGGCTGTGGGCTATAATGCTGTGTATAGCTGGGCTATGTGCTACCATATTGTGTGTGGGGAGTTATGGGCTACAATACTGTGAATAGGCCTCTACATCTCAATTATAGACATGTATGAGACACTTTAAAATTTCTTATACCAGTGAACACATTTCATCTCATCCATGAGAGCACTAACAGCCAGTGCTGTGTTGGGTAAGAGAAAAATAAATAGGTGAGTCATGGCCAGCTGTTAATGGGTGGAGGAGGCCGGATTTTTTTTTTTATTCAGTTTATAGAACATCACATAAAATGTGAGCGTAAGCAGCGTACATAGCAGCAGAATTCACCAGAAGTGGGCAGAAATGGGGCATAATACTGTGTATAGCTGGGCTGTGGACTATCAGACTGTCTATAGAAGGGCTATTGTATATCATATTGTATATATGGGGGCTATGTTCTATCATACTGTGTAAATAAGTGATGTATGGCATCATACTGTGTATTGGGGCTATAGATGCATTATACTGTGTCTAGGCAGGTATGGGGCCATTATACTGTGCATCGGGGCTATTCGGGCATCATAATGTGTATACGGGCCTATAGGCCATAATACTGTGTATCTGGGCTATGGACTATCAAACTGTCTATAGAGGGGCTATTGTCTATCATATTGTATATAGGGGGCTATGTTCTACCCTACTGTGTATGGGAAGATATAGGCTATAAAACTGTGTAAATATGTGATGTATTGCTTCATACTCTGTATGGGGGGCTATAGGTGCATTATACTGTATATAGGTAAGTATTGGGACATTATACTGTGTATAGGGGCTATTCGGGAATCATACTGTGTATAGCAGCTTATGGGCAATAATACTGTGTATAGCTGTACTATGGACTATCAAACTGTCTATGGAGGGGCTATAGTTTATCATATTGTACATAGGGGGGCTATGTTCTAATATATTGTGTTTGGGAAGCTATAGGCTATAAAACTGTATAAAAGGGGGATATATGACATCATACTGTGTATGGGGGCTATAGAGGCATTATACTGTGTATAGAGGCTTATTGGCCATCATACTCTATAAAGGGGCTATGGGCCATAATACTGTGCATAGGTGGGCGGTGGACTATCAAACTGTCTATAGAGGGGCTATTGTCTATCATATTGTATATAGGGGGCTATGTTGTATCATACTGTGTTTGGGAAGCTATAGGCTATAAATCTGTGTAAATAGGGGATATGGGTCATCATACTGCGTATGGGGGGCTATAGAGGCATTATACTGTGTATAGAGGCTCATGGGCCATTATACTCTATAAAGAGCTATGGGAAATCATATTGTGTATAGGTTCTTATGAGCCTTCATACACTATAGAGGGACTGTGGGACCATAATACTATGTATAGCTGGGCTATGGACCATAATTCTCTGTATAGCTGGACTATGGGCTACCATACTGTGTAAGGGGAGCTATGGGCTATCATGCTGTGAATAGGGATCTACATCTCAATTATAGACATGTGTGAGACACTTCAAAATTTTTATACTGGTGATCACATTTCATCTCATCCATGACAGCACTAACACCCAGTGCTGTGTAGGGTAAGAGAGAAATAAATAGGTGAGTGATGGCCAGCTATAAAAGGGTGGAGGAGGCTGGAGGTTTTTTTTGTTTTGTTTTTTAACATCAGCACATGTCTACAATAATTCCATCTTTATGGTACTATATATAGATTTACACTCTGTATATAATACATAAAAATACCGGTAATTGACTCTCCAAGGCCATGAAATTGCATCATAATTTTGGGGAAAAAGGTGAGTGTTGGCCGGCTATTATGGGGTGGAGGAGGCCGGATTTTTTTTATTTTTATTTATTTGAGTTCATAGAACATCACATACAATTTTGTGCACATAGCAGGAAATTTCTCCCAGAAGTGTTCAGAAAAATGCAACATATCATCAAAGCTGCTATTCTGGACCTTCAAATTTTGAGAATACAGATATGTAAGAACTCCTGCAAGACCGACGCCGTAAGGTTTGTTCAACCACTGTGGGTAAGTGGAAGCACCAAAACATTTGTGTTGTATCCAGGGACAAACAGGCAACGCGGAAAATCTGGCAAATTCTTAATGGGCCAATCTGTTAGCAAAACTTTTACCAGGGAGCTATATTTTATCACACTGTGTATGGGAAGCTATAGGCCAGTGGTGGTGAACTTATGGCACGTGTGCCAGAGGGGGCACGCAGAGCCCTCCTTGTAGGCAAGCGCTCCATACCCTCAGCACTAGTGCCGCTACCACTTTCCTCAGCCTGCGCACCATCCCCCTCGTCACTAGCGCCACTTTGACTCTCCTCTTCTGCACACGCACCCTCCCATCATGCCGCGCGCCGAGGGTGCGGGATGTCGCACGGGGCAACAGGTAAGGCTGTGGTATGTGAAGAGAAAAGATCAGCATTGGAAATGGTAAAGGTGAGTGAGTAGTTATTTCCTTTTTTTTAATGTGGGGCCATTATATAGTATGGAGCACTATGTGAGGCCATTATACAGTATGAAACATCATGGGGGGCCATTGTACTGTATGGAGCACTATGTGGGCCATTTTACTGTATGGAGCGCTATGTGGGGTCATTATTCTGTATGGAGCACTATGTGGGGCCATTATACAATATGGAGCAGTATGTGGGGCCATTATACTGTATGGAGCGCTATGTGGGGCCATTATACTGTATGGAGCACTATGCGGGGCCATTATACAGTATAGAGCATCATGCACAGCCATTATACAGTATGGAGCACTATGTGGGCCATTTTACTGTATGGAACACTATGTGGGGCCATTATACTGTATGGAGCACTATGCGTGGCCATTATGCAGTATAGAGCATCATGCACAGCCATTATGCACTATAGAGCACTGTGTGGGGCCATTTTACTGTATGGAGCGCTATGTGGGGCCATTATGCTGCATGGAGCACTATGTGAGGCCATTATACAGTGTGGAGCATCATGTGGGGCCATTATACAGTATGAAGCACTATGTGGGGCCATTATACAGTATGGAGAATCATGTGGGGCCATTATACAGTATGAAGCACCATGTGGGGCCATTATACTGTATGGAGCATCATCTGGGGCCATTACACAGTATGGAGCACTATGTGAGGCCATTATACAGTATGTAGCATGATGTGGGGTCATTATACTGTATGGAGCACTATGTGGGTCCATTATACAGTATAGAGCATCATGCACAGCCATTGTATAATATGGAGCATCATGTGGGGCCATTTTACTGTATGAAGCACCATATGGGGCCATTATACTGTATGGAGCATCATGTGGGGCCATTATACTGTATGAAGCTCTCTGTCGGGCCATTATACTGTATGGAGCACTATATGAGGCATTATACAGTATGGAGCATGATGTGGGGTCATTATACAGTTTGAAGTTCCATCTGAGACCATTATACTGTATAGAGGACCATTCAGGGTCATTATACAGTACGGAGCGCTATATGAGGCCATTATACAGTATGTAGCATGAGGTGGGGTCATTATACACTATGGAACACCATGTGGGGTCATTATACAGTATGTAGCATGATGTGGGGCCGTTATACACTTTAAACCATTATACTGTATGGAACACCATTTAGGGCCATTATACTGTATGAAGCACTATCCGAGGCCATTTAATAGTATGGAGTACCATGTGGGGCCATTATACAGTATGGAGCACCATGTGGGGCCATTATACAATATGGAGCATGATGTGGGGCCATTATACTGTATGGAGCATTATGTGGGGCCATTATACAATATAGAGCATCATCTGGAGCCATTATACAGTATGGAGCATCATGTGAGGCCATTATACAGTTTGGAGGATTATTCAGGGCCATTAAACTGCATGGAGCACTATGCAAGGCCATTATACAGTATGAAGAATCATGTACAGCCACTATATCGTATGGAGCATCATGTGGGGCCATTTTACTCTATGGAGCACTATGTGGGGCCATAATACAGTATAAAGCATCATGTGGGGTCATTATTCTGTATGGAGCACTATGTGGGGCCATTACACCATATGGCGCATTATGTGGGGCCATTATACAGTTTGGAGCATCATGCGGGGCCATTAAACTGTATGGAGTACTACGTGGTGCCATTATACAGTTTGGAGCATCATGCACAGCCATTATACAGTATGGAGCATCGTGTGGGGCAATTTTACTATATGGAGCATCATGTAGGGTCATTTTTCTGTATGGAGCACTATGTGCGCCCATTATACAGTATGGAGCATCATGTGGGGCCATTACACTGTATAGAGCGCTGTGTCGGGCCATTATACAGTATTGAGCACTATGTGAGGCCATTTTACAGTATGGAGCATCATGTGAGGCCGTTATACAGTTTGGAGCATCATGTTGGGCCATTATACAGTTTGGAGGATCATTCAGGGCCATTTCATAGTATGGAGTACCATGTGGGGCCATTATACAGTATGGAGCACTATGTGGGGCCATAATACAGTATGGAGCATGATGTGGGGCCATTATACTGTATAGCGCGCTGTGTCGGGCCATTATACAATATAGAGCATCATCTGGGGCCATTATGTAGTATGGAGCATCATGTGGGGCCATATGCAAGGCCATTATACAGTATGGGGAATCATAAACAGCCATTATATGGTATGGAGCATCATGTGGGGTCATTTTACTGTATGGAACACTATGTGGGGCCATTTTACAGTATAACGCATCATGTGGGGTCATTATTCTGTATGGAGCACTATGTGGGGCCATTACACCATATGGCGCATAATGTGGGGCCATTATACTGTATGGAGCACTATGTGGAGTCATTATACAATATGGAGCATCATATGGGGCCATTATACAGTTTGGAGCATCATGCGGGGCCATTAAACTGTATGGAGTACTACGTGGTGCCATTATACTGTATGGAGCATCATGTACAGCCATTATACAGTATGGAGCATCGTGTGGGGCAATTTTACTGTATGCAGCATCATGTAGGGTCATTATTCTGTATGGAGCACTATGTGGGGCCATTATACAGTATGGAGCATCATGTGGGGCCATTATACTGTATAGAGCGCTTTGTCAGGCCATTATACAGTATTGAGCACTATGTGAGGCCATTTTACAGTATGGAGCATCATGTGGGGCTATTATACAGTTTGGAGCACCATCCTGGGCCATTATACTGTATGAAGCACCATGTGAGGTCATATACTGTATGGACCATTATGTGGGGCCATTGTACAGTATGGAGCATAATGTGGGGTCATTATACAGTAAGGGGCATTATGTTGGACTCATTACACAGTATGGAGCACTATGAGGGGCCATTATACAGTATTGAGCATCATGTGGGGCCATTATACAGTATGGAACATCATATAGGGCCATTATACAGTATGGAGCATCATGTGGGGCCATTATACAGTTTGGATAACTATGTGGGGCCATTATACTGTATGGAGGACTATATGTGGGGCCCATTATACTGTATGGAGGACTATATGTGGGGCCCATTAGACTGTATGGAGGACTTTTTGTGCCCAATATACTGTATAGAGAACTGTGTAGGGCCATTAGCTTAAGTTCACATGAAGCATTTTTGATGCATTTTCGTGGCGGTTTTCCCACCGCAAAACGCTGCGAGAACGCTTGTTAATAGGTCTGCCAGGTATAGCAATGCGAATCTAGATATTCTGTGCACATGATGCGGAAATTTCCGCTCAATTTGCATTGCGGTAAAAACCACAGCATAGACCATGGTTTGGGCATTTCCGCCACGAATTCGCGCCCATTGACTTGCATTAAATCGCAGCAAACCCGCAGGTATAATATCTATACCTGCAGATATGCTGCGTTTCAATGAAAGTCAATGGGCGCAGATTTGCACCGGAAATGCGCTGCGAGTGGTACCCAGGTCGGGAGAGGAGGACTACATCTCCTCTCATCCGACCGCCGCTCTCGCTGATAACAGCGAGAGGGGCGTGGAAGGGAGAAGCAGTAGTCTTGCCCTGCCCAGCCCACGTGCCCGCTGTTAAAAAAAGTGAAAATAAAAAAAATAAACCTCTATACTCACCTGTCCGGCGGCCCCCGGTGCGATCCTCTCCTCCCGGCGGTATACTGCGGGGAGTGGGCTCGCTCCCCGCAGTATACTGTGCTTCCAGGACCTGCGCTGACATCACTAATCAGCTGAGCGGTCTCATGATCATCAGCTGATCGGTGACACCCGCAATCAGCTGATCGGTCACATGACCAATTAGCTGATGCTCACCTGACCCTGGGAACATTCGCAAGCTCACTGGGGCTGATCAGCTGCAACATGTATACTGTGATTTTACAACCCTGTCATTATACAGTGCTGTCTTCTATAGCAGTGACATCAGTGATGGCTGATGTCACTGGTGTAGAAGTGACCCGGATCGTTGTGGGACAATCGTTGGCGGTACGTGGACTACGTTGTTGACGGCGGCCAGGTGAGGGATAAGGTTGTTTGTTATTTTACGTTTTTTTCAGAAGATCGATGACTTCGCGGACAGAGTGTAATAAAATAATTTAAAAAAATTGTATTCTGGCCGTGTCTTTTAGTGAAAAAGCGGCAACCATTTTACTACGCGGTTATTAATGGGGGCGTCTTATAGACACCCTCCATTACTAACTTTGGCTTCTCGTCAGCCGCCAATTCAAGGCTGAGATGAACCCCAACCCCATTACCCCACTCTCCACCTCTACAGGGCAGTGGGAAGAGCGGAGGCTAACCACATTTTTGGGACTCCTGAGGGGTGATATTAATAGCCGCGGAGGGGGCTAGTATCCATGGCCCCTTCCCTGGCTATTAATATCAGCCCGCAGCTGTCTAGTTTAGCCTGGTTAGATTTTATAGGGGGATCCCACGTCAATTTTTTATGGGGCCCCCTGTAATTTAGCCAGTAGAATCATAGAATCATAGAATGGTAGAGTTGGAGGGGACCTCCTGGGTCATCTGGTCCAACCCCCTGCTCAAAGTAGGATTCACTAGATCATCTCAGACAGATGTCTGTCCAGCCTCTGTTTGAAGACGTCCATTGAAGGGGAACTCACCACCTCTCGTGGCAGCCTGTTCCACTCATTAATCACCCTAACTGTCAAAAAGTTTTTTCTAATATCTAATCTGTGTCTCCTCCCATTTAGTTTCATCCCATTGCTTCTAGTCTTTCCTTGTGCAAATGAGAATAAAGATGATCCTTCTACAATGTGACAGCCCTTGACATATTTGTAGACAGCTATTAAGTCTCCTCTCAGTCTTCTTTTTTGCAAGCTAAACATTCCCAAATCCTGCAACCGTTCCTCATAGGACATGGTTTGCAGACCAGTCACCATTCTGGTCGCTCTTCTCTGAACTTGCTCCAGTTTGTCTATGTCTTTTTTAAAATGTGGTGCCCAAAACTGTACACAGTATTCCAGATGAGGTCTGACCAAAGAGGAGTAAAGACCGATAATGACTTCACGTGATCTAGACTGTATGCTTCTGTTAATACATCCCAGAATTGTATTTGCCTTTTTTGCTGCTGCATCACACTGTTGACTCATGTTCAGTCTATGATCTATTAGTATACCTAAGTCTTTTTCACATGTACTGTTGCTTAGTCCTATTCCTCCCATTCTGTATATGCTTTTTTCATTTTTATTGCCCAGATGTAGTACTTTGCATTTTTCCCTGTTAAAAAACATTCTGTTGGTTGCTGCCCACTGCTCCAGTTTATTTAGGTCTTTTTGAATCCTCTCTCTCTCTTCTCTAGTATTAGCTATCCCTCCTAGCTTTGTGTCATCAGCAAATTTAATCAGTTTACCCTCAATTCCTTCATCTAAATCATTGATAAAGATGTTGAACAATACAGGTCCCAGGACGGAGCCCTGTGGTACCCCACTTGAGACATTCATCCAGCTGGATGTGAAGCCATTTACAACCACCCTGTAACATACCTGGCGGCGTCCTTGCATAGTGGTCCATCTCCCACTGTGCAGGAGCGCGCACTTGATCTCCTGTCCAGAATGTCTCTCTGGCTTCCCTCCATGCTGTCTGTTTGTGTCTGTCTCTGCTGCCTAAGGGCGGCGCCCGATCACTTCCTGCTTTTTGTACCTGCTGTGGGTCACACCCCTTGTGCGTCCTCAGCCTATTGCTGTCTGACACTTGGTATATAGCTCAGCAGCTCCCTTCTATCCCTGCCTGAGCATAGTGTTTCCTTCAGTGTGTGCTTGCACTCTGAAGGTGCCAGGTCCCGTTCTTTGTTTCCTTGCCTGCCTTTCCTGGAGGCTGTATTTCCAGGCCTGTCTGAACTGAGTCCTGTATGTCTTCTGCTTTGCGGTATCAGCTCCCCTGTCTGAACTGAGTCCTGTATGTCTCCAGCTTTGCGGTATCAGCTCCCGTGTCTGAACTGAGTCCTGTATGTCTCCTGCTTTGCGTTATCAGCTCCCGTGTCTGAACTGAGTCCTGTATGTCTCCTGCCTTGCGGTATCAGCTCCCGTGTCTGAACTGAGTCCTGTATGTCTCCTGCTTTGCGGTATCAGCTCCCGTGTCTGAACTGAGTCCTGTATGTCTCCTGCTTTTCGGTATTAGTTCCCGTGTCTGAACTGAGTCCTTTCTGTGTTCTCTTGTCTGTCCTGTCTGAACACGCTCCTAGCCTGTTCCTCCTGCCTTCTAGGGGCCGATTACCTAGACCCGTTCCTGTATCTTGTCTGACCTGTCTGAACACGCTCCTAGCCTGTTCCTCCCGCCTTCTAGGGGCCGATTACCTAGACCCGCTCCTGTATCTTGTTTGTCCTGTCTGAACACGCTCCTTGCCTGTTCGTCCTGCCTCTCTGGGGGCAGTATTCCCAGACCCGCTCCTGTATCCCGCTGCAGTGTCGGTCTCCTCCGTACACTCAGCTCCAGTCTGAACTCTCTCCTATCCTTTACCTGTTTTGCCTCTATGTCCGTTCCCTTCCTTTTTCTGCAGAGTCTGAACTCGTACCTAACTCCTGCCAGTTGTCTCTGTACTCCCGTTTGTGAGTTTGTGGTCCACTCGCTACTTCACTGCAAGTACCCTGTGGGTGTCTGGCTCTGCCTTTCCCTTCCTGTCTGTTCCGTGTGAACAGAGCCCTGTCCTCCCTGCTCAGCCTTGTCTGCACTCTAGCCGTGCTTGCCTGTACCCCTCTGCCTGTATTGTTCCTGAGTCCCAGTGTTTACTGGGTCCTATCCCGCCTGTGTTCCTACCTGCTAGTGCCTCCCTGTCTGCACTCTAGCCATGCTTGCCTGTACCCCCCTGCCTGCATACCCGCCTGCCTGCATACCAGTCGTGCCTGCCTATACCCACCAGTCTGTGTGCCAGCCTACCAGTCTGTTCCTGTATTCCCCTGTGTGGGTCAACAGCCGTGTCCGGGGTCTGTCCTGGAGTAGCACCTGGTCCCTCTGCTCGGTTCCTCCTTGGTGCACTGGCGTCGTATGCCGTCGTGCGACCCTGGTCGGATCGGGTGAATACCTAGTTACGCCCCTCCAGGCATTCACTCTCCGGCACGGTCCAGTGGAATCACTACAATCACACGCACACGCCGCTCAGCCCGGGCGTGTGCATAACAGCATGCTCAGGCCATGGTTCCCGTTGAGCCCCACGGCCTTCGCTCTTTGAGAAGTTTTTCCAGCGAATACATGCATTAAAATAAATAAATAATTTTTTTTCCCCCTTTAGCTGAGTTCCAGGCGAATTACGCACCCGTCCAGATGGATCTATCAGCTCTCGTTCCTGCGGATCCGCCACGTTACTATGGGGATCCAAGACAGTGTCGTGCATTTGTGGAGCAATGCATGCTACACTTTAAGGCCTACCCTCTCTATTTTCCTTCCGATTGGGCTAAAGTGGCCTTTATGATTGACTACCTAGCGGGTGATGCCTTGAAATGGGTCACCCCCCTATGGGAAGCATGGGATCCTGTCATCCTTGACCTGCAGGCCTTCCTGGTGGCCTTTCGTATGGTCTTCGAGGACCCTAACTCTGAAGCCCCTGCTGAAGCTTCACTTCCCAATATCCCGGAGCAGCCCCGACGGGTAATGTGTGTGGGTAGCGCAATAGTCCTCCAGCCCAATGAGACTACTGCCCACCCAGAATCCTCACAGGGTGACTACGCTTTCCGGAATACTTCTCTCAACCTCAAGAGGCAGTCCAGACGTGCTAGACTTAGAGGCAAGCCGTCACGCCAGGGTCTGTCCTCCCTGAGACCTCCTGACCCCAACCTTGAAGTCCCTACTGAAGCTTCATCTCCCTGTATCCCGGAGAAACCCCAATGGGTAATGTGCGTGGGTAGTGCACCAGTTCTCCTGGCCGAAGAGACTTCTGCCCATCCAGACTCCACACAGGAGAACTTCCTGCACCCGGCATCAGATGCTTCTTTCTCTTTAACCGGTGTGCATGTCCAAGGATGCTCCAAAGCTGTGGTTACCTCAGAGTCTGTGCACCTCTACTACCTGGCGGAGGATCCCCTGTTGCCTCCTGAACCTTCCGGGATACCACTCGATGACAAATGGAGAGAGACTTCTCTACACCCGGTACTCAATACTTTGTCCGCTTCGTCCTGTGAGCCTGACAATGGGTACCCCAAAGTGGTAGTTACCTCCGAGTCTCTACACCCCTCCGACCAGGCGGAGGATCTCCAGTTGTCTCCTGAACCCTTCGGGGTGCTACCTGGTAGCGAAAGGACAGAGACTCTCCTATACTCTGTACCTGATACCTCGCTCGCTTCGTCCAGTGAGTCCAACCTAGTGTACTCCGAAGCAGAGGTTACTCCTGAGTCTCTACACCCCTCCGACCAGGCGGAGGACCTCCAGTTGTGTTCAGAACCCTTCGGGGTGCCACCTGGTGGTGAATGGACAGAGACTTTCCTATACTCGGTACCTGATACCTCGCTCGCTTCGTCCAGTAAGTCCAACCTACTGTACTCCGAAGCAGAGGTTACTCCTGAGTCTCTACACCCCTCCGACCAGGCGGAGGACCTCCAGTTGTGTTCAGAACCCTTCGGGGTGCCACCTGGTGGTGAATGGACAGAGACTTTCCTATACTCGGTACCCGATACCTCGCCTGCTTCCTCCAGTGAGTCCGACCTAGTGTACTCTGAAGCAGTTGTTTTCTCTGAGCCTCTGCACTCTTCTGACCCGGCGGAGGACCTCCAGTTGTTTCCTGAATCCTCCGGGATACCACCAGATAACAAAGAGACAGTGACTTTTCCTCATTATGTACCTGATAACCCGTCTATTTTTTCCTGTGAGCTTGACAAGATGTACCTCGAAGCAGAGATTACCCTCAAGTCTCTGTCCCCCTCCAACCCAGTGAACGACTGGTCCTCGAATTCCCTGCGGAAGATTCTGGCAGGCCTGAAGAAGAGGGGGCGTAAGGGGGGAGGTACTGTAACATACCTGGCGGCGTCCTTGCATAGTGGTCCATCTCCCACTGTGCAGGAGCGCGCACTTGATCTCCTGTCCAGAATGTCTCTCTGGCTTCCCTCCATGCTGTCTGTTTGTGTCTGTCTCTGCTGCCTAAGGGCGGCGCCCGATCACTTCCAGCTTTTTGTACCTGCTGTGGGTCACACCCCTTGTGCGTCCTCAGCCTATTGCTGTCTGACACTTGGTATATAGCTCAGCAGCTCCCTTCTATCCCTGCCTGAGCATAGTGTTTCCTTCAGTGTGTGCTTGCACTCTGAAGGTGCCAGGTCCCGTTCTTTGATTCCTTGCCTGCCTTTCCTGGAGGCTGTATTTCCAGGCCTGTCTGAACTGAGTCCTGTATGTCTGCTGCTTTGCGGTATCAGCTCCCCTGTCTGAACTGAGTCCTGTATGTCTCCAGCTTTGCGGTATCAGCTCCCGTGTCTGAACTGAGTCCTGTATGTCTCCTGCTTTGCGTTATCAGCTCCCGTGTCTGAACTGAGTCCTGTATGTCTCCTGCTTTGCGGTATCAGCTCCCGTGTCTGAACTGAGTCCTGTATGTCTCCTGCTTTGCGGTATCAGCTCCCGTGTCTGAACTGAGTCCTGTATGTCTCCTGCTTTTCGGTATTAGTTCCCGTGTCTGAACTGAGTCCTTTCTGTGTTCTCTTGTCTGTCCTGTCTGAACACGCTCCTAGCCTGTTCCTCCTGCCTTCTAGGGGCCGATTACCTAGACCCGTTCCTGTATCTTGTCTGACCTGTCTGAACACGCTCCTAGCCTGTTCCTCCCGCCTTCTAGGGGCCGATTACCTAGACCCGCTCCTGTATCTTGTTTGTCCTGTCTGAACACGCTCCTTGCCTGTTCGTCCTGCCTCTCTGGGGGCAGTATTCCCAGACCCGCTCCTGTATCCCGCTGCAGTGTCGGTCTCCTCCGTACACTCAGTTCCAGTCTGAACTCTCTCCTATCCTTTACCTGTTTTGCCTCTATGTCCGTTCCCTTCCTTTTTCTGCAGAGTCTGAACTCGTACCTAACTCCTGCCAGTTGTCTCTGTACTCCCGTTTGTGAGTTTGTGGTCCACTCGCTACTTCACTGCAAGTACCCTGTGGGTGTCTGGCTCTGCCTTTCCCTTCCTGTCTGTTCCGTGTGAACAGAGCCCTGTCCTCCCTGCTCAGCCTTGTCTGCACTCTAGCCGTGCTTGCCTGTACCCCTCTGCCTGTATTGTTCCTGAGTCCCAGTGTTTACTGGGTCCTATCCCGCCTGTGTTCCTACCTGCTAGTGCCTCCCTGTCTGCACTCTAGCCGTGCTTGCCTGTACCCCCCTGCCTGCATACCCGCCTGCCTGCATACCAGTCGTGCCTGCCTATACCCACCAGTCTGTGTGCCAGCCTACCAGTCTGTTCCTGTATTCCCCTGTGTGGGTCAACAGCCGTGTCCGGGGTCTGTCCTGGAGTAGCACCTGGTCCCTCTGCTCGGTTCCTCCTTGGTGCACTGGCGTCGTATGCCGTCGTGCGACCCTGGTCGGATCGGGTGAATACCTAGTTACGCCCCTCCAGGCATTCACTCTCCGGCACGGTCCAGTGGAATCACTACAATCACACACACACGCCGCTCAGCCCGGGCGTGTGCATAACACACCCTTTGAGTCCGATCACTAAGCCAGTTATGAATCCACCTAACAGTTGCCTGGTCCATTGCATACTTGGTCATTTTTTCAATAAGGATGGTGTGAGATACTTTGTGAAATGCTTTGCTGAAGTCAAGATATACTATATCTACAGCATTTCCCTGATCCAACCAGTCAGTGATTCTGTCATAGAAGGAAATTAAGTTAGTCTGACATGACTTGTTAGTTACAAACCCATGCTGACTCTGGTTAATCACTTCATTCTTATCCATGTACTTACATACATGTTGTTTAATAATTTGTTCAAAGATCTTTCCTGGTATAGAAGTCAGACTCACCGGCCTATAGTTCCCTGGGTCCACCTTCTTCCCCTTTTTGAAGATAGGAACAACATTTGCTCTTCTCCAGTCTTCTGGGACTTCTCCTGTTCTCCAAGAATTTTCAAAGATTATGGAGAGTGGTTCTAAAATTTCTTCTACGATCTCCTTCAGTACTCTGGGGTGTAATTCATCTGGACCTGGAGACTTGAACTCATTTATGTTAGCTAAATATTCCCTCACAATCTTTCTGTTTACAGATAACTTGGATTCCTCTATTCCTTTAAAAGGACAATGAAGATCAGTTGATGTTACATTTTCTTTCTGAGAGAAAACAGATGCAAAATAGGAATTAAAAAGTTCGGCCTTCTCAACATCCTCTCTTACCATTTCTCCATTTTCATCCTGTAAAAATCCTATAGCATCTTTGACTTTTCTTTTACTTTTGACATACCCCCAAAATCCTTTTTTATTGCTTTTGACATCTCTTGCAAGCCTTAATTCATTGTCAGCTTTAGCTAACCTGATACGTGCCCTACAGGATCTGCAGACTGCATTATAATCTTCTTTAGATATGCCTCCCTCTTTCCATTTAATAAACATTTCTTTCTTTCTTTTTAGCATGTGTTTAAGTTCTGGGTTCATCCATCCTGGTTTCCTTAAATGCTTCCCATTCTTCCTACTTTTCGGGATTGTTAACGATTGTGCTTTGAGAATCTCATTTTTAAAAATTTCCCATCCTTCCTGGACATTTTTGTCCTTAAGGACATCCAGCCATTGGATCCCTCCTATTCTCTTTCTGAGTCTCTTAAAATCTACCTTTCTAAAATCTAACCTTGAAGTTTGAGTCTTCACATGTCTTCCTCCTCTAGTTATCCAAAATTCTATAATAGCATGATCGCTGCCTCCTAGGGTCCCAGCCACCTTTACCTCCTCAACCATTTCCTCCCTGTTTATAAGGATTAGATCCAAAGTAGCAGATCCCCTTGTTTTCTCCCCTACCTTTTGGAAGATAAAGTTGTCAGCAAGAGAGGATAAGAATTTGCTTGACCTGTTAGTTTTACTTGAGAGAGATTCCCAACAAATGTCTGGATAGTTGAAATCTCCCATGACCAAGGCTAAACAAACAGCTATGGGCTGATATTAATAGCCAGGGAAACATTGTTGGCTAATGGCCCCTTCCTCAGCTACTAATATCAGCCCCCAGAGGTTGGCTTTCCCTCCGCTGGTTATAAAAATGACGTGGGAGCCCACTCCATTTTTTTTTACATTTTAGGCTCTGTGCCCATGATCCGGACATAGCAGCGCTTTGGACACATATTTTTTGGAGCGTACAAAATGTTGCATTCTATTGAACGCAGGTAAATACACATGTGTTCACTGAACCATGCGTATTTACCACATTCTATACATTCTAGTGGTCAAATTTCTGTTGCGGAGACTGGTGACTCCACAGGAGAATTTAACATGCTGCCGCCCTGAAAGATGCGCTGCATGTCCGCAGGAGATCCGCAGCCTCAGATGCACGCATAATGGACATGGTATTTCTAGAGATCCCATCCACTATGCTGTAACATCTGGACGCTGAGGGTTTGACATCGTATAAACATGCAGCGTCAAACCTGCAGCGGCTCCTGATCGTGGCCATGTACCCAAACTCACCCACAGCATGTAAATTTCTGTAGCTGACACGCTAGTCTCCGCTGCAGATCTTGACCGATTGAAGTGTCATTATATGTGGTGGATTCACATGTACCGACAACAAAACACCGCATTTTGGACGAAAAATGCTCTGCATCCAAAGCGCTGCTGAGAGCTTATCAGGGGGCATAGCGGCTAACGAGCCAGCCGTGAGCTGTTATTTAATGGCCAGGGACCATGTTTGCAAATGGCACCTCCCCAGGCTAAAAATACCAGTTCACAGCAGCCGCATAAATTACATGAATAGAAATGCTAATGAAGATTGGGTGAAAGGGACTAGCTGACACCCAGCTCTTTTGTTTGGTTATGACAAGGTATCAATCAGACCTTTTCATGACCAAAACTAATTAAAGTAAAGTAAAGAGTTAAATATACAGACATACACAGAGCAAGCACTTTATTTAAAATACAACAGACACATTCTTTAATCATTTAAATTAACCAATAACTTTATTTAGCTCCAAAAAGCATTCATTGATGTACAAAAACGCTTCAAAAATCGCACCAAAAAACAAGTCAAAAACGCATCAAAAACGCCCAGCGTTTTTCCTGCCGAGGAGATGCAGAAACGCTCAGGAAATTTCTGCTTCAAATCCTGATTGTGCTCACATACCCTTATACTGTATTTAGGGCTGTGTGGGGATTACATTTAAAGTATCATGCTATGATGGTGTCACCATTCTTTGCTGGGGGAATTGAGGGAGAGGGGTACAGTAGGGTCATCATACTGTGCGTGTGGAGGAATTCACGGTGGGGGTGTCATATTGTGTTGGGGGGCACTTTTGTTTACATCATACTATATTCTGTTTTATTCAAGGTTTTTTATTTATTTATTTTTATTTATTTTACTCACTTATATAGCGCCATTAATTCCATAGCACTTTACAGACATTATCGGCACTGTCCGTATTGGAGCTCACAATCTAAGTTCCCTATCAGTATGTCTTTGGAATGTGGGAGGAAACCAGAGAACCCAGAGGAAACCCTCGTAAATACGGGGAAAACATTCAAACTCCTTGCAGATGTTGTCCTTGGTGGGATTTGAATCCAGGACCCCAGCGCTGCAAGACTGCAGTGCTAATTACTGAGCCGCTGTGCTGCCCATTAATCCTTTGTTATTACATATTTAAATTAGGCCTTATGCTTTCTACTGCTGCTACATAACATATTATATTATTCCACTATAATTCCAAAAGTTAATCGTTTTAATTGATAAGGAAAAACTTCCTCAATCGTAGACATTTTTTAAAGAATAACAAGGTTGGCCCGTGACTTTATCCAAGCTTTTAACTTTGCCTCTGTGTATTTGTGTTTGACATTCCTGGCTTAAAGGGTTATTCTCATCATGATAAAGAAATACAGTTGCAAAGAGGTTGTAAAAACAAATAACTTTGCAATTTTACTTTTGATTAAAAATCCTCTCCATTCTCAAGAACAGACCTCCACTGCAATCGGTGGCTAGTATCTTAGGCTTGGAGTGCAGTGCTTACAAGCTCTTAGCTATAGACTCTATAGCGTGCTAATGTAGGAGTTGTTTTTCTAAACTAAAATCAAAGTATTCAGGTTAAATTGCTGTGTTGGCACTTTTCGATAAATAAGTGGGTTTTGGATTGCAATTTGGGCACAAGGTCTCTAAAAGGTTCGTCATCACTGCTATAGGTTATAAAACTGTGAAAAGAGGGTATATGAGACATCATACTGTGTATGGGGGCTATAGAGGCATTATAATGTGTATAGGCAGATATGGGGAAATTTTACTGTGTATAGGGGCTATCTGGGCATCATACTGTGAATAGCGGACTATGGGCCATCATACTCTATAGAGGGGTGTGACAAAGTCACTGGCAAAGTGCTGGAGGTGAGGTATGTTTCACTGAGGCTATTAGCTTAAGTGATTTGAAACCCAGAAGTTTTGCTCCAGCACACTAACTGGTGCAAGGGTTTAAGCAGCCATTTTAAAAGGGTTGGGTTTTTGTGAACGACCATAGAGCGTGTGGGAGGTCCTTCACCAGGGTGTGGCCTGGGGTTTAAACAGATGGCCTGCTGAGGCATTAGTTGTTCAGGTGTCTGCAGAAGCTAACTCCAGAGATGAGTGTAGCACCCTGAGGATTCGGCTGCTACAGGGGTATTGCACCTCAACCCAGAGGTGTGATATTCCACTCCCGGGTAAGGATGGAGTGTGGAACTGAGCTCGGTAGGCTGCATGCACTACATACATCCCATTTCCGAGGAACAGGCCGACGGTACTCCCACTTAGAAATGTGCAGGTACGACCGAGTCTGTTCCTGGCTGGAGTGGGAGGGGGGTGGTACATCCCAAGTAGTGTAGGGGCAGATAGGGGGAGCAGCCTGGGTAAAGATAGGAGCTTATTGGGTGCTGGTCACCTGAGCTCACACATAGAGGGTGTATATAAGGTGGGCACCATCAGAGAACAGGGTCAGTCAGTCTTTGCAGGCAGGTCAGTCTGTCAGAGTAAGAAGCAGAGGAGCAGAGCAGCCCCAGAGAGAGAGAGGAGAAAGCAAGAGAGACCCAGAGGGGGAAACAGAAGAGAGGACTCTGAGACCCCAAATCCAATCCACGGGTGAAGAGTCGGCATCAGGGTACCGGAACCCAAGCTGGTGGGGGCAAAAACACACCCCAGCCAGAGACCGGAGGCCGTGGGCAGCGTCTGCCACGGCCACCCACCACATCCACCCCGAAGGCATACCACGTGGAGGGTCAGGGAACCCAAGGCCAAGGGTCTCCCAACAGAAGGCCCGAGGGAGCTGGACCTGGGTGGATCACTAGTGGGGACGGCCAGAGAAAGGACAGAAGGAGAGCTCAGGGTCACGCTCCGGACTCGCTTGGGGGTTGGCTGGATCCAGGACCTGGTGGATGCAGCACGGCTCGGGAGGTCACTTGAAGCTGGAGTGACCGGAACATCAGCAGTGAGTAAATACCCTTAACTGCATAACCCGACTCTGTCTTCCTTTAACATCTATGCTGCACCACCACAACCCCCATCCTCTGCACCTGACCCCCTGAGGCTATACCCCACCCGTTGGGGGTTATACCATCAAAAGCTGCACCTACACCATCAGCCTCAGCGGACCCTGCTGCAGCGGCGGCCATAGTGACCGCAATACAACGGGTGGCGTAGTCGACATTAAGAACTTATTAACATCTGTAGGACTGCCACATACAACTGAGTTTGACACCCTGGGCACGGACCGGGTCACAGCCACTCGGAAGACTACAACTCCCATCTGATCCGGCTCCGGATATTCCCCCTAAAGAATATGGCCCAGGGGGCGCGTCAACTTTGGCGTAGTCGGCAGGATTACGTGCCCGCAACAACCGGGTACTGCGTGCCTGAAGAAAAGAACAAGTTTACCTCAAAAAGAAGTCTCCTGCCGGTTCCGGAGGGTCCCCGCCATCGGACCCCATCACCAGTCGATTCCAGCCGGTTGTCCGCCATTAACCGCGTTTTCCCGCCATCTGCAGAGTTTCCCGCCACTGGGAAGTGATTCCCGCCATTTCCAAAGGTTTCCCGCCTTGGAAGAGCGGACGCCATTATGGGCGTGCCAGAGGGTGGCGAGAGGCCACCTCCCATCGTGGGCCAGGACCGAAAATGGCGCCAAAAGTGGAAACCGCCCCCACCAACACAGACTGTGATGCTAGAGGTGTCTGTCAGCGTGAAAGAACAGCCCCTGGAGCTGACAGTCACCAAGTGGCCCCGGGACCGCCCTCGAGGTGGGAGGGGACGAAAGGAGAGAACAAAGATGGGTGCCGCCTGGAGCAGTCTAGAGCGAGCGCACCCGGAGGCAAGAAGCCTGGAGAAGAGTATCGGAGGAGCTTACCCGGAGATGGCGAGAAAGCAGAGCAGCACCGGCCCGCTGGCCAGGAGCCTGCTGGAGACGACTGTAGGAGAGCAGAGCAGCACCGACCCGTTGGTCAGGAGCCTGCTGGAAACAACGACCCCACTAGGCCTAGTGGAGGTCCAAGCACAGCTCCCCCAAGACCGGGAGTGTGCACAGACCGCTCTGGAGGGCCTCGCAAGGAGGATGGCCCGGGTGCAGCGAGAGACGTTGGCGGAGTGGAGCCGTGAGATGGCCCAGCGGACCGAGACCTGTGAGGGGAGCACGCCACCCGAGACGAGGAGACAGACCGCCTCTGAGGATGGCGCGGGAGGACTGAAGGCCGGAGACGGCGCCGAGAAGGGAGCCGAACGAGTGGAGGCAGGTAAAGGGGACGTCTATACCCCAGACCGGGAAACCGCGTACCTGCCCCAGCTCCCCGTCGCGGAGCCCGGGGTCTGTCCTGCCGTGCCCGTCGCTGCAGCGTCACCGCCGCAGACTAGGCCTCAAACGGGAGCCGCGACCCCTGTGACGTCACACGCCTCGACCCCGAGCGTGACCAAGCAGGAAGTACCACCAGCCTGGTCGCAAGGCCTAGTACCCCCGGGCGCCGCAATACCAACAGCGCCCCCTACCTCCGCGGAGCCCCCGGCCTGGTCGCAGGGCCAAGTAGCCCAGGGCGCCGCCGTCCTTACGGTGCCCTTTACCTTCCAGATACCCCAGGCCTGGCCGCAAGGCCCGGGCAACCCGGGCGCTAACACCACCGCGCCCATAAGACCAAGAGTGCCGCATCTGGGAGAGGACCTGTACGCCCAGCATACGTGCCCGGATGGGCAGCCATTTATATGGCCACCGGAGTTCCACCATCCCCGACTCCGGAGAGAGAGACCCCTGGATGAACCCCTGATCCCGGCTCCAAAGCCCGTAAAGAGGATCTCGCCCCCGCTAGCGGAAGCACAGTTTGAGTGGGACCCCACCGGAGAAGATCTTATGGGATTCACTCAAGAGACTCGGGCAGCTGCAGCGGAGCATGCTGAGTGCTGCCGCCAACAGCTCGAGGACTTCGAGAGGGAGCGGAGAGAGAGGCGGGTCCGGGAACAGCAAGCTCAAGTAAAGAGCGCGGAGCAGAAGAGCCGGGCCAGGAGAGACCCCCGTGCAGCGCATAGTCCCCGCACCACCGGGACTGTGATAAAGTTTAACCTGCAGCATGGGTGGGGCTTCATCCGAGACCACCACACCCTAGGCGACGTCTTCGTAACCAGGAGAGACGTTGAGTCCCAACTACCGGAGGGACACAGAGGTCGTGACCTTTACATCGGGGACGAGGTCACCTTCACCCGGCACAAGTGTGCCAAAGGTCCCTACGCCCTCCATGTGCATCGCCTGACGGAGGAAGAGCTGCGGTGTGAGGAGGAAAAGCAAGAGGACCCGGACGGGTCTGAAGCCAAAGGTAACCATAAAGCAAGAGCAGGAGGACGCCGTCGCTAAGGACAGCGAAGCAGAAGCTGTATATAGTTGCCCGTCGGGGCACCGTGAACTGAAACCGTGAACTGAAACTGGAACTGAAACTGAAACTGAAACTGAAACTGTTGCTGTTGCTAATATAGTCCCCGTTGGGACCAGCATGTGTGAACTGTTACCCGTATTTCCCTAAATCCCACTGACCGAGGACTGAGAGCGGTCATTCCTCCCTAATACCTGGCCGAGGACTGAGAGCGGCCATATCCCTGTATATAGTTGCGCGTCCTAAAGCGCCCCCTACCGGTTTTATAGGAAAACCAGTTTTCTAGAGAGACTGTCGCACTTTACCCGGTCACACGTTGCACAGTGACCGGAGGAGGAGCCAGAGGCGACGAGAATGTTTTATATTGATATATATATATATATAATGTTTTATATGTTTTATATGTTTATGCAAAAATTTGTATGTTTTTGGTGTTATGTCTTACAGCCCGAGGACGTGCTGTGATTTACCAGGGGGGGATGTAGCACCCTGAGGATTCGGCTGCTACAGGGGTATTGCACCTCAACCCAGAGGTGTGATATTCCACTCCCGGGTAAGGATGGAGTGTGGAACTGAGCTCGGTAGGCTGCATGCACTACATACATCCCATTTCCGAGGAACAGGCCGACGGTACTCCCACTTAGAAATGTGCAGGTACGACCGAGTCTGTTCCTGGCTGGAGTGGGAGGGGGGTGGTACATCCCAAGTAGTGTAGGGGCAGATAGGGGGAGCAGCCTGGGTAAAGATAGGAGCTCATTGGGTGCTGGTCACCTGAGCTCACACATAGAGGGTGTATATAAGGTGGGCACCATCAGAGAACAGGGTCAGTCAGTCTTTGCAGGCAGGTCAGTCTGTCAGAGTAAGAAGCAGAGGAGCAGAGCAGCCCCAGAGAGAGAGAGGAGAAAGCAAGAGAGACCCAGAGGGGGAAACAGAAGAGAGGACTCTGAGACCCCAAATCCAATCCACGGGTGAAGAGTCGGCATCAGGGTACCGGAACCCAAGCTGGTGGGGGCAAAAACACACCCCAGCCAGAGACCGGAGGCCGTGGGCAGCGTCTGCCACGGCCACCCACCACATCCACCCCGAAGGCATACCACGTGGAGGGTCAGGGAACCCAAGGCCAAGGGTCTCCCAACAGAAGGCCCGAGGGAGCTGGACCTGGGTGGATCACTAGTGGGGACGGCCAGAGAAAGGACAGAAGGAGAGCTCAGGGTCACGCTCCGGACTCGCTTGGGGGTTGGCTGGATCCAGGACCTGGTGGATGCAGCACGGCTCGGGAGGTCACTTGAAGCTGGAGTGACCGGAACATCAGCAGTGAGTAAATACCCTTAACTGCATAACCCGACTCTGTCTTCCTTTAACATCTATGCTGCACCACCACAACCCCCATCCTCTGCACCTGACCCCCTGAGGCTATACCCCACCCGTTGGGGGTTATACCATCAAAAGCTGCACCTACACCATCAGCCTCAGCGGACCCTGCTGCAGCGGCGGCCATAGTGACCGCAATACAACGGGTGGCGTAGTCGACATTAAGAACTTATTAACATCTGTAGGACTGCCACATACAACTGAGTTTGACACCCTGGGCACGGACCGGGTCACAGCCACTCGGAAGACTACAACTCCCATCTGATCCGGCTCCGGATATTCCCCCTGAAGAATATGGCCCAGGGGGCGCGTCATGAGCTCTTGGTCTTCTTTGTTATACTGAACAGTGTGGTTTTAGCTAACCCGGAGCGGGTGGATCCCCGCCAACTTATGGACTGTGCTATACATTTTCTTTTTGTTTACCCATTAAGACAGAAAGGCTGTGTTTGTTTTGATGAACCTTACAGTAGTATATGCTGTGTCTTAATAAACCATTGAGAAATTTAAAGAAACAGCGTCCCTGTGTCTACCTCCGTGTGCATCTGAGTGAGCAAATTACAACAGGAGCTATGGGTCATCATACTGCGTTTAGGTGCTTATGGGCCATCATACTTTATAAAGGGGCTATATCTCAATTATAGACATGTGTCAGCGACTTCAAATTTCTTATGCCGGTGATTACATTTCATCTCATCCATGACAGCACTAACACCCAGTGCTGTGTTGGGTAAGAGAGGAATAAATAGGTGAGTGATAGCCAGCTATTAACACTAGGACTACTGGACTCGTGACCCCGCCTAGAACTACTGAAAGGAGTCATTTTGACTCCTTGCTTATTTTCGTTTATATTTAGAGCTTCATTTGTGGTTATTTATTAATAATTATATTTTTTGTAATGTATTATTATTGTGAGATCCAACAGTAATGCTTTTGATTGTTTTTTTTCTGCTTTTCTTATTTTTCTACAGAAAATAACAATAATTATAATAGACGTTTTTCAAACATTTTTTTTTATTCAAGTGCACACATATAAACAACAGCTGAAGAACAAAAAGCAGAGAAAATGTAGGTGGAGGAGCATAAAAATGAAAATATGGCGCAGAATTCACCTTCTAAACATTTGGTGTTTCGCATTTTAGGCATTGCCTTTGATTTATGGCAGTACATTGCCCACACAAAGACTTACCACAAGTCTTACAATTTCCGACAGATCTATTTTTCTTGCACTTTTCTTTGATCTGGCAAAATTTTGTTTGAACCATCACTTCTGAGCATGTAGAAACTTGGGACGTGGAACCCTTTTCCCTATCTGTGACATAAGGACCACTCAACTCTCTCACAAGCGTTTGCAAAAATGCCTTGCGTGACATTTTTTGGTGGGTAATCTCCTTGAATATTATCCATGCATTTATACCCGCAAAGTCTAAGGCATTTTCAAATGCATGAACAGGCCATCTCCTTGTGCATGTTCGTGTGGTATATTTTCGTGCCATCTGATCCACTACATCTACTCCATATTTTGTTTCATTGTAAAACTTTACCGTTTCTGGAGTTTTTTTAGCGGAATCAGACGCAACAACAACATCTGGATGGACGGAACTCAAAATGACAACATTTTTGTTGGGCTTTCCTTGATATACTGTAAGTGTAAAATTGTCTTCATTTCTAAACACTTTAGTGTTGTACAATTCCTCTTTCATGGATTTTATTTCTTTAGGCACTTCTCGCCTTATCTTGTTCAGTGTTCCCACGATGGTTGTTCCTTTGCTTTTTAGCTGTTTAGCTAATTTTACTGAAGTAAAATAATTATCGGTTGTAACATTGCGACCTTTTTTCAAAAACGGGTCCAATAACTTCATTACCACATGGTCAGCTAAACGGTCATCAGCACGGCGTGTGTCATCTTTGCCTAGATAAGGGAAGCCATTTGCCAGATATTTGCTCCTCTTATCAACAGCTAGCCAATATTTGTGGCCATATTTATCTGGTTTGGAAGGCATGTACTGCGTGAATGGACACCTAGTTTTGCTTGGGAAAAGTTGCTCATCCACCGTTATGTATGGGCCAGGTTTGTAACACGCAATACAATTTTCAATAAACCTGTCCCACACAGTAGAAAATAGAGCAAACTTGTCCGTTTGCAGTCTCTCCGATCGAGTAGATTTCTCATCAAATCTGAGAAACCTCATAATTTCAACAAAGCGGTCCCTAGACATTGTCGCTTTGCAAAACGGTATTCCCCAGTCATTACACCAGATACTGCTAATCGAGTGACGGTTCGTGCCAGATATTACACGAGCATAGAATATCGCAATGAATGCATCTAGCTCCTCATCAGATAGAGTAAACTGTAAATTATTGTTCCTGCATGCTTCTGCAAACGTACAGTTCTTTATATGTGTCAATATATATGAATCAAAAAATAAACGCCATGCGCTCAAAGGACTATCGATAATGATATTTCTTCTGGCGTATCCTGTAGGGCCAGGTGCTTCTCGAAGAATATTTTGGCTGTCACGCCTACCAGGCAAGTGTTCTCCAATTTCAACAGGTTTCCATTGAATACCATCCGCTGAAACTAGTATTCCTTCAGATTCGCCTTCTCTGGTGTTTGTTGTTGCATTACCTTCGCCGCCATCGTTATCTGTTGTTCTTTCATTTCTGGGACGTTTTGCTGATTTTTTCTGTCCACGACCAGGAGGATGGTCACGAGGCAACATAACTGCATGAGCCCGATCCCCAGTTGATGTGCTTGGAATATCTGGAAAAAAGTTGATGAATATTTAGAATTTTTGTTTTGTAAGGGTCCGTGCACACTGGCTGGATTAGCGGCGGAATATCCGACCGGATATTCTCACCACAATCCGGCCCGTACCTGCCCGCTCAGGTACAGAGCGGAGTTTCATACCTGAAGCTCCGCTCCGAACCCCGGGCTGGAGCCGCTGTCTGGGACGGAGCCGTGCTCGCGCGTAAGCAAGCGCTGCTCTGTCCCTGACAGCGGCTCCAGCCCGGGGTTCGGAGCGGAGCTTCAGGCATGAGCGGGCAGGTACGGCCTGTATTGCGGCAAGAATATCCAGATGGCTATTCAGCCAGAATTCTGCTAGTGTGCACAGGCCCTAACTCAGTGTGTGGAACAACAAATAAATACACATAACTACTTACCTTCTGGATTTGTTCCTTCTGAGTCTTCAGATTCACTTGATATGTTCTGAGGAATGAAATCTTCATCACTGTCAGAATCAAATACATGTTCATGCAATTCGGATTCCGATTCATCCTCCGGTATGGATTGCAAAGTAGCCAGAATATCCTGAGGCTTTATCAAACGTCTTCTCTCCATATTCCTCACAAATTCCATAATTCTATATAGTTCCCTGCTGAAAAATAGAAATGAAATGAAAACTAAAAGAAATAATAACTGTTCTGCCACCTTCAAAAGTAGGTGGGCTGAATCAGTTGACAGACAGCTAAACTATTTCATAACAATTCATACCTGTATGAGTCTTCAGAGCTCGTATGTCTGCGTCTGTTCTCTTTGTCTCTTCAGCTGAACTGAAAGTAAAGTTACTATCCAGAATACTGTCTCCTGCTAGGACCTTAGAAAAACACCACCCTTCATTAGCATAAGATAAGAGCCTAGAGTAAACAAGCTATTTTGTTCAGCATTACACAGTAATACAAGCAGGTAAAACACAAGGAAAATGTGAAAAGTTGACATGTAAATTGAACTACATCTATATGAACATCAGGGTAAATAAGACAGAGTGAAAAAATTATGCACAAAACTTTATAGCAACATTTAGTGACAAAAGGACCTCAAAATATAGTAGGGAGTCAAAATGACTCCCTTCAGTAGTTCGTGGTAAACTTTGAAAAAAACGCGCAAATTTTTCACCAAAATTATTTATTCTCACAAAATCTTTTTTCACATCATATTTGAGGAAAAGTCACCGAGTTTCAAGCCGGAATTCTGAAAAATGTAGTCACAGAAGAGAAATAAAAAATGAAAGGAGTCAAAATGACTCCATCAGTAGTTCTAGTGTTAATGGGTGGAGGAGGCTGGACTTTTTTTCTTTTTTTTTCATCAGCACTAGTGTTGAGCGAGCACTAAAATGCTCGGGTGCTCGAAGCTCGGGCCGAGCTCGCCGTGATACTCGGGTGCTCGACCCGAGCAACGAGCCCAATGTTAGTCTATGGGAGACTCGAGCATTTTTGCGGTGGCACCCCCGGCAGTCTTTTAAAAACCTAACAAGTGCCCAAAACGATAGTGACAGTGCTCAAATGACATGGGGACAGCATGGGGATCGCCCCAGGAAGCATTTCTGACCCCCAGGTCACTGCTGTCAACAACGTGGTCAGAGGTATTAAGCCACTTTTACGGGCTCACAATAAAACGTTCAAAAACGAAAGTGAAACTTTTTTCCTGTGAAATATGTTAAGGAACATCCTTTCCAGGGAAAAGACTTGTGTATAAGTTAAAATAAATGACCAAAAACAAAAGTACTCCTCCACACCTTCGGCAATGTTCACAAGTAGCATTTCTTATGCGTTTTTGCACTTTTGTATTGCTTTCAACTATGACAAATGCATTCACCGTGAAATGTCATTTTAACATTTTACAACATTATCTGGCCATGTGCTGTGTGACACATGCATAAAGTGCTGAAAAGACAAGGGAACAGCATGAGGAAGACCCCTGGAAGCATCTCTGACTCACAGGTCACTGTCTAAAAGTGTGCCCATCATAAGTGATCCTTACCGCATCAGAAGATGCAGACTTGCAACTATTCCCATGCAAGTTCTAGTCCCAGGGCAGTGTTCAATTGTACCTCCCCCATTCCTTACAATACAAGCTCAAGTATGCAGCCTGCCACCCACCCACCCCCAGGCTGCAATACCATACTGCTTGCTTGCACTTTAAATTGGGCCTTTTAGGCATGTGGAGGCGGAATCTGGCCACCACGCCATGGCTGTGTCGGCGGCCTGGTATCCATACTCAGTCCCCAGCCGCCTGGTGGCCGGGTGTCCCCGCTTGCTCCCCAGCCTCCAGGGGGTGGCCGGGTGTCCATACTCGGTCCCCAGCCACCCCTATTTGTCCTGGTAACCTTTCCCACACTTTTCTTAGCCTGGCCTGCTTTAGGGCAGCATTGGCCGAGCCCACCGGACTATCAGACTCCTCCGGTGGGCCCTGGCTTCTCCATCAGGGGAGTTGAGAGTGCCAAGGTGAGGAGCATGATGAGGATGATAGAAGTTAGCATCTGCTTTGTTTTGTTGTAATGCAAGCGCATGTATGTAGTAGCGGCTAGGCCTGAGGTGGTCAGCGTTTTGGCGCATATCCTACCTCCTCCGAGGATTGCTGGATGTTTTCCTGCTACTATCCAAGTTCTATGACTCCCGTTAAAACAAAGCTTCAGGTGATAAATGATGGATGAGGTAGTGGCAAAGGAGAAAGAGCAGGAGGAACAGGGACCATTCACATCAATTTCAGGCCAGTTAACCAGATATGTCTTGTAGGATATGTTTCTGTAACAAAAGGAGCGGTTTGGCTACACAGTTATAGGGCATACAGTGAGTGCAATGCCTACCAAAAATTTCAAACCACTCCAATGCCCCTTGGAAATGACATGGAGGTCAGAGGGCGTTAACTAAACCTTTTTTTCCATTTATAGCAACTGGGTCTCCCGTGCACTGTTGGCCTAAGCAGTGAATGGAAGGCTTTCCAAAAATTATGAGGAACTGCAATGCCCCTTACAAGAGCCATGCAGTACAGCATATTACAAACATAAATCCCATTATTGGGGAGTGGGTGTCCCATAGTATTTGCTTATGCTTTCCCAGCAAAAGCTGCCAAAAATTAGGATGGAGCAACTTGCAATGCCCCTTACAAGAGCCATGCAGTACAGCATATTGCAAACATAAGTCCCATTATTGGGGAGTGGGTGTCCCATAGTATTTGCTTATGCTTTCCCAGCAAAAGCTGCCAAAAATTAGGACGGAGCAACTTGCAATGCCCCTTACAAGAGCCATGCAGTACAGCATATTACAAACATAAGTCCCATTATTGGGGAGTGGGTGTCCCATAGTATTTGCTTATGCTTTCCCACCAAAAGCTGCCAAAAATTAGGACGGAGCAACTTCAATGCCCCTTACAAGAGCCATGCAGTACAGCATATTACAAACATAGGTCCCATTATTGGGGAGTGGGTGTCCCATGGTATTTGCTTATGCTTTCCAAGCAAAAGCTGCCAAAAATTAGGACAGAGCAACTTGCAATGCCCCTTACAAGAGCCATGCAGTACAGCATATTACAAACATAAGTCCCATTATTGGGGAGTGGGTGTCCCATAGTATTTGCTTATGCCTTGCAAGCAAAAGCTGCCAAAAATAAGGATGGAGGAACTTGCAATGCTGGCACCCTGGTGGTATAGTGGTGGTGGAGGCTGAGGATAAGGAGAAGAAGATTAAACAGCCGAAACGAGGAAGCGTATACCCATGTGTGGGTGTGAAGCGGTGCATGTGAATACACCTCCCGAAATAACACAGTGGATTTGACTTTATGTTACTCTGCTGTCATTTGGTGGTGATGAGAAGACTGGCCCAATCCAGCCCTTGTTCATTTTGATAAGGGTCAGCTTGTCAGCATTGTCAGTTGACAGGCGAGTGCGCTTATCAGTTATAATTCCCCCAGCGGCACTAAAAACACGCTCCGATAACACGCTAGCGGCAGGGCAGGCCAGGACCTCCAAGGCCTACAGAGCGAGTTCATTCCAAGTGTCCAGCTTGGATACCCAATAATTAAAAGGCACAGAGGAATCAAGGAGGACGCTGGTACGATCGGCAAGGTACTCCCTCACCATCTTTTGAAACTTTCCACTGCTTGTGAGAGTACCCCGCGCCTCAGGGCCTGTAAGCTGGGCGGGTGTCAGAAAACTGTCCCAGAACGTTGACAGTGTTCCCCTGCCTCTGCTGGATTGGAGTTGCATCTCTCTCACCAGTACGCCTTGGTTGGGCAACGAACTGTGACCTCTGCCACTAGCGTCTTCAGATGGGAATTTTTTTAAGAGTTCTGCAGCAAGGGCCTTCTGGTATTGCCCCATTTTTGTAGACCTCTCCACCTCAGGAATAAGAGAGTGAAAGTTCTCCTTGTAGCGGGGGTCTACAAGTGTCACCAACCAGTAATGACTGTCACCCAACATTTTGACAACGCGAGGGTCACGGTTAAGGCAGCATAACATAAAGTCAGCCATGCGTGCCAGACTGGTAATGGGCAAGATTTCCGTGTCCTCACCAAGATGACGACTGACCATGCTCTCCTCCTCCTCTTCCTCCTCCCCCCTGTCCTCAGGCCACCCACGCTGAACCGACGGTATGACACTTGTACAGGTACTACCGTCTACAACGCATGATAGCAGCTCCTGTTCTTCCTCCTCCTCCTCCTCCTCCTCCTCTCCCTCATTGTCCCCCAATGCACCGAGATGAGATGAGGCTGGGCTGTGTGTAATCGCCCGCTACGGCTTCTTGATCCATCTCATCATACTCTGGCTGCAATGCCTCCTCTTTAATTCTCTGCAGAGAGCGTTGCAAAAGACAGACAAGTGGGATGCTGACACTATTGATGGCGTCATCGCCACTCACCATCTTGGTGGCCTCCTCAAAGTTTGTCAGGATGGTACATATGTCAGACATCCAAGTCCACTCCTGAGGTCTTATGTGTGGAGTCTGACCTGAATATCGACGGCCTTGTTGCAGCTGGTACTCCACAACTGCTCTCTTCTGCTCACAAATCCTTTGCAACATGTGGAGGGTAGAGTTCCAACGTGTGGGGACATCACACACCAGTCGGTGTGCCGGAAGCTGCAAACGTTGTTGCAACACAGCAAGGGCGGCGGAAGCTGTAGCCGATTTGCGAAAATGAGCTGACAGGCGGCGTACTTTCACGAGCAGATCTGGCAACTCTGGGTACGATTTAAGAAACCGCTGAACCACGAGGTTAAGCACATGAGCCAGGCATGGTACGTGTGTGATCTCACCTCGCCTCAGAGCCGCCACCAGGTTACGGCCATTGTCACACACGACCATGCCGGGATGTAGGTTCAGCGGTCTCAGCCACAGATCTGCCTGCTCTTTCACAGCTGTCCACAACTCACAAGCAGTGTGAGGTTTATCACCTAAGCTTATGAGTTTCAGCACAGCCTGTTGCCGCTTGGCGGAGGCAGTACTGCAATGCTTCCAGCTTGTAACTGATGTGGTGATATCTGAGATGGAGGCTGAACATGAGGAGAAGGAGGAGGATGCGCAGGAGCTGTACACTGTGGGGGCAACTCTGACTGACATAGGGCCCGCAATCCTCGGTGTGGGGAGGATGTGTTCCGTCCCAAGGTCCGACTGGGTCCCGGCTTCCACTATGTTTACCCAGTGTGCCGTCAGAGAGATGTACCGTCCCTGGCCACAAGCACTTGTCCACGTGTCCGTTGTCAGGTGGACTCTCCCAGTAACTGCGTTGTTGAGGGCACGGCAGATGATTTGGGACACGTGCTTGTGTAGTGCGGGATGGCACACCGGGCAAAATAGTGTCGGCTGGGGACCGAGTACCGAGGGACGGCCACCGCCATAAGATTGCGGAAGGATTCCGTCTCCACCAGCCTAAAAGGCAGCATTTTCAATGCAAGCAGTCATGAAATGTGCGAATTTAGGACTGTGGCCTGTGGGGCGTTAGCTGCGAATTTCCGCTTTCGTTCAAAGGTCTGGGATATGGACAATTGAACGCTGCGGTGGGACGTGGACGTGGACGTTGATGCTGTTTCTTGAGAAACTGCCATAACAAGTGAAGACTGAGAGGAGGGGGCATCTTTACATGCAGTATGGACAGGTGATTGCCTTGAACACAGAACAGGGGGTTCTATTGCACGCACAACAGTGGAAGAAGCAGTGGTGACACCCGCTGACACTGGTCGTGGACCCTGGGTTTCGCCCCACAAAGTCGGGTGCTTTGCTGCCATGTGCCTGATCATGCTGGTGGTGGTCACGCTGGTAGTTTTGTCACCCCTGCTGATGCTGGCATGGCAGGTGGAACATATGGCCTTTTTGGGGTTATCAGCAGAGTCTTTAAAAAAATTCCAGACTCTGGAAGACTTACCGCTTGTACTGGCAACGTCCCTCGTGTTGGTGTTACGGGGAACGGTTGCCTGCCTTCTGTCTGCGGCCACCACACTGCTTCTTCCTGCCTGTTGGGGTACTCTGCCTCCCTCCCCCTGTGTGCTGCTGGCCTCACTCTGCATGTCCTCCTTCCACGTTTCGTCAGTTACTAGATCATCCACCACTTCCTCCTCTTCCACTTGCGCACCACGATCCTCCTCCTCACTTCCTGGCAATTGTGTCTCGTCATCGTCCACCTCTTGTGACAGATTGCCAACGTCGACTTCCTGTGGCCGTGGCTGTTCAAATATTTGGGCATCGCAACATGGGATCTCCTCTTCCACCACTTCAAGCGTATCAGGCGAGGGGCCCAAATATGGAAATGGACCAGTGTCCAAGTGTGGGATCACTTGCTGTCTGACGACACTCGGCATGGTGGGAGGAAGGAGCATCAGGGTGAGGAGGAGTATGCGGTCGAGACTCACGGCTACTAAGAGTTGACCGTGTGGAAGACAGACCGGAGGTGGTGGTGCCCAGGTAACAGGAAGTATTGTCTGCTATCCAATTAATAACCTGTTCACACTGATCAGTTCTCAATACTGGTGTTGTTCTGTGCTTCCCTAGTAATTCGGTCAAGAAGTTGGTTGTGGCACATTTTCACCTTGGCCACGGCCCCGTCCTCTGCACGAACCATCACCAGAATGTCCACTTCCACGTCCCTTGCCACGCGCCTTGCCCATTGTAAATGAAGTAAAATAGCTTACACTTGCACTATCAATGGAAAAAGGGTAATAAAGAGTAGATTACAACCGTGGAAGAGGAAAACCACAGTTATTGTTTACTGGGGTATACCACACTTTTTTAAATAGAGATATTTGCGGCTGAACAGTGAGCGACACACTCAAACTGCTTTTTTTTTAGATACCAAAGGCCCAAAACTGGATAGTACAGCGATTTGACCCATGGAACTGCGAAACCACACTGGGATGTCGGGCCTACACAAGACTATTTTCAACAGATATATTTTTGTGTCACAACAGTCAGGAGACACTACTGTTTTTCTTTACGGAAAAAACTACCAAAAGCTGAATAATAGAGATTTTTTACCGTGGGATGGCAAAACCACAGTTATTGTTTACTGGGGTATACCACACTTTTTTAAATAGAGATATTTGCGGCTGAACAGTGAGCGACACACTCAAACTGTTTTTTTTTTTTAGATACAAATGGCCCAAAATGGATAATACAGAGGTTTGAACCGTGGAAGTGCAAAACAACACTTCTGTTTCTCTAGCCTACACCAGACTATTTTCAACAGTTATATTTGTGTCTGAAAAATCAGAGACACGCTTTTTTTTTTGGGGGGGGGGGGGACACACCAAAAGGATAATAAGACGGGTATTTGTACAGTGTGAAGGAGGAAAAAAAAAGGAGGATTGAGATGGAAAAAAAAGGATTTTTCCTGGCCTCCGACACCTGGTGCTAAGTCCAGCAATTTCAGCAACAGGAGCACACAGGACTGTAATGCAGCGTTTGCTGGTATAACCACTGTGTCTCCTATACAGCCTGCCTGCCTGGTATCTGGGATGGATATTAGTCCTGAAAAGGACTGTTTGTTTGTTCTGGCAGCCTTTACAGACCCTACACTAACTATTTCGCAGTTTATATCTCTCCCTAAATCAGCAGCGCTGTCCCTACACTGTCTAATCCGGAGCGACTGTGTCCAAGATGGTGGCGCCCCGTTTTAAATACTTGAGGTGACGCTGTGCGGCCAGCCAATCACTGTAATGCCCACAACCAACATGGCTGCAGCATTACAGTGACTGGCTGGCAATCCCTGCATGTTCATTGGCTCTGTAAAGAGCGCCAAACATGCAGGGCGGAGACCCGAGCTCCCGCCCGAGGAACCCGGAAATGCTCGGTGCTCGCCGAACATCCCGAGTAGCGTGATGCTCGGGCGAGTACCGAGCAGTGTCGAGCATGTTCGCTCAACACTAGTAAATAGACATAAAAATACAGTGCTCAAAAAAATAAAGGGAATACTCAAATAACACATCCTAGATCTGAATGAATGAAATATTCTCATTGAATACTTTGTTCTGTACAAAGTTGAATGTGCTGACAACAAAATCACACAAAAATCATCAATGGAAATCAAATTTATTAACCAATGGAGGCCTGGATTTGGAGTCACCCCCAAAATTAAAATGGAAAAACACACTATAGGCTGATCCAACTTTGATGTAATGTCCTTAAAACAAATCAAAATGAGGCTCAGTATTGTGTGTGGCCTCCACGTGCCTGTATGACCTCCCTACAACGCCTGGGCATTCTCCTGATGAGGTTGAGGATGGTCTCCTGTGGGATCTCCTCCCAGACCTGGACTAAAGCATCCGCCAACTCCTGGACAGTTTGTGGTGCAACGTGACGTTGGTGGATGGAGCGAGACATGATGTCCCAGATGTGCTCAATCGGATTCAGGTCTGGGGAACGGGTGGGCCAGTCCATAGCTTCAATGCCTTCATCTTGGAGGAACTGCTGACACACTCCAGCCACATGAGGTCTGGCATTGTCCTGCATTAGAAGGAAGCCAGGGCCAACCGCACCAGCATATGGTCTTACAAGGGTTCTGAGGATCTCATCTCGGTGCCTAATGGCAGTCAGGCTACCTCTGGCGAGCATATGGAGTGCTGTGCAGCCCTCCAAAGAAATGCCAGCCCACATCATTATTGACCCACTGCCAAACCAGTCATGCTGAAGGATGTTGCAGGCAGCAGATCGCTCTCCACGGCGTCTCCAGACTCTGTCAAGTCTGTCACATGTGCTCAGTGTGAACCTGCTTTCATCTGTGAAGAGCACAGGGCGCCAGTGGCGACTTTGCCAATCCTGGTGTTTTGTGGCAAATGCCAATTGTCTTGCACGGTGTTGGGCTGTGAGCACAACCCTCATCTGTGGACGTCGGGCCCTCATACCACCCTCATGGAGTCGGTTTCTAACCATTTGCACAGACACATGCACATTTGTGGCCTGCTGGAGGTCATTTTGCAGGGCTCTGGCAGTGCTCCTCCTGTTCCTCCTTGCACAAAGGCAGAGGTAGTGGTCCTGCTGTTGGGTTTTTGGCCTCCTATGGCCCCCTCCATGTCTCCTGGTGTACTGGCCTGTCTCCTGGTAGCGCCTCCAGCCTCTGGACACTACACTGACAGACACAGCAAACCTTCTTGCCACAGCTCACATTGATGTGCCATCCTAGATGAGCTGCAGTACCTGAGCAACTTCTGTGGGTTGTAGAGTCCATCTCATGCTACCACAAGTGTGAAAGCACAACCAACATTCAAAAGTGACCAAAACATCAGCCAGAAAGCATTGGTACTGAGATGTGGTCTGTGGTCCCCACCTGCAGAACCACTCCTTTGAGTGTGACTTGATAATTGCCAATAATTTCCATCTATTGTCTATTCCATTTGCACAACAGCATGTGAAATTGATTGTCAATCAGTGTTGCTTCCTAAGTGGACAGTTTGAATTCACAGAAGTTTAATTTACTTGGAGTTATATTCTGTTGTTTAAGTGTTCCCTTTATTTTTTGAGCAGTGTACATGATGCCTATAAAGTCTTACTTTAACCCCTTACCAACATGTGCTTTACAGATACGTCATATGTTGGCTACCTGACCTTGGCTGTTAGAGACAGATAATGGCTGATTATCACAGCCATCATCTTCCGGGAAAGATGCGGGATCGGCTTGCGAGCAGATGATGGCTGTGATGATCAGTCATTATCTGCCTCTAAAAGCCAAGGGTGGAGCAGAGCTGTTAACCTGTTAAATGCCACTGTCAATCTCTGACAGCAGCATTTACTGCTCGCCCTCAGGTGGGGTGCACCATTCTATGACCGTGCGGGGTCTGCTGACAGTTCTCCTGTGAAAGTCCGTGCCTGGCATTCATAGGGGTCTGTGATTTTCACTACACAAAGCAATACTGTAGTTTTGCTATATATTGCACAAACGATTAGATGATTGCAGGTTCAAGTCCCCTAAGAGGGCTAATAAATACAGTAGAAAGTGAAAAAGAAAAACGTTTTTAAAAATATGAAAAAAGTAAAAACATAAATTTTCAATTCACCCCCCTTTATTCCCATTGAAAATAAAGGAATAAAAATAAAAAATGAACATATTTGTTATCCCTACAAACATAAAAGTCTAATCTATAAAAATATTACATTAATTAATTTGATTGGTAAACGTAATGAGAAAAAAATCTAAACATCAGAATGCCTTTTTTTTATGTCACAAGACTGCAATCAGAACATCATATCTCTCCCAAAAGACAAAAATAGAAAATGCTTCGGTTCTCGGAACATGGCGACACAAGCAAACTTTTTTTTTTTTACAAATTTGCAAATTTATTTTTGCCACTTAAAAAAAAACACTACATGTTTGGTATCTTTGTTACTGTAGTGACCTGGAGAATCATATTGTCAGGTCATTTTTACTGTATAGTGAACATGGTAAATAAAAACCAAAAAAATAATTGTGGAATTTAACTTTTTTTCGCAGATTTGCCGGACCTGGAATTTTTTTCCTGCTTACTGTTATATTACATTATAAGATTGATGGAGTCGTTCAAAAGTACAACTCGTCCAGCAAAAAACAAGCCCTCTTATGGCTATATCGATGGAAAAATAAAAGAGTTATGGCCTTTGGAAGAAGAGGAAAAAACAAAAACAGAAAATAGCCATATCAGGAAGGCGATAAAGGGAATCTGTCAGTAGGATCATCCCCCCTAAGCCGTCTATATGTGTATGTCGGTCATAAGCTGGATAACATGGCACCTTGATATCTGTAATCCAGTGTCTTATTCCAGAGAAATCCACGTTTTTCTGATATGTAGATGAGCTGTTCAGGACTATGGGCCGGACACTGATCTGTATGAGGATCTCCCTCCAGAGAATATTATACATGAAGGGGCATTACCTGTGTGAGACATGGAAGTAACACAGGACAATAGAGCTGTCTCCTCACAGACACATTGTTGCTTCTCTGAGCTCTGCTGTATTGTAACAATATTACAACCCTGTCTGCCTGTGAGATGGAAGCCGGAGCTGAGAGGAACCTGCAGATGTGTCCGTCCAATGGATGATTTTATATCAATATCATTTTATCAAGCTATAGCAACTAAAGGAGAATAACTGAGCCATCTTCTATCCCTGATCCTCCGGGGCCGTGTCCTTAGGCTGCTCTGCATTATTACCCTGTGATACACCCCCCTTGGTAGAGACCAGAAGAATTAGCACTGCATAAAAAGACCCAAATCTCTGAAAGTGTGTGACACATTTACAAAGAACAAAATACGGACTACTCAGGGGAGCGGCGAGGATGCAATAAGAGCAAAACCTGACTCCTTGTCACCTGGTTCATGACCTCTTTAAATGGAATAAAAATGCATCATGAGAAACTGCTCATAGTAAATTTCTCTACTGTATATGAGCAGTTCAAGGCAATATTTAAAGAAGCACTCCTCCCATCAAAGTTTTGATCCTGTTAATCTATTGCAATCATCATATGATATAGCACTGTGTACTTAGAATTGCTCATTTTGCCTGTCTACACAGCTAATTCTTCTCTTTTCTCTGCTCTATGTAGAAACAGGAAGTCTCTTGTCCCTGCATTTATCATTCCCTCCAACAAGTGCGCTGCGTCCAATCCACAGCATTTACTGACCGTGAGCATGCACCCTTAGGCTGCTCTGCATTATTACCCTGTGATACACCCCCCTCGGTAGAGACCAGAAGAATTAGCACTAAATAAAAAGACCCAAATCTCTGAAAGTGTGTGACACATTTACAAAGAACAAAATACGGACTACTGAGGAGAGCGGCGAGGAGACAATAAGAGCAAAACCTGACTCCTTGTCACCTGGTTCATCACCTCTTTAAATGGAATAAAAATGCATCATTGGAAACTGCCCATAGTAAAGGTAATTGCCATTTTTCTACTGTATATGAGCAGTTCAAGGCAATATTTAAAGACGCACTCCTCCCAGCAAAGTTTTGATCCTCTTAACATATTGCAATCATCATATTGTACAGCACTGTGTACTTACAATTGCTCTTTTTGTCTTTCCACCCAGCTAATTCTTCTCTTTTCCATTAGGTCTATGATGTGATTAAAAACTGACTAGCTGACTCCTTCTAAGCTCTATGTATAAACAGGAGGTCAATTCTCCCTGTATGAGTCATAAGTCCCTGCAAAAGTCCCTGACATGGTGGAGGAGGGAGCAGCTGTGTCAGGAGTTGCAGGGGATGATAAATGCAGGGACAAGAGACTTCCTGTTTCTACACAGAGCAGAGAAAATAGTAGAATTAGCTGGGTAGACAGGCAAAATGAGCAATTCTAAGTACACAGTGCTATATAATATGATGACTGCAATATATTAAGAGGATAAAAACTTTGATGGGAGGAGTGCTTCTTTAATAGAACCATTTCCTTGAACAACATGTCTGCTGGTTATGGCTGATCACCAAAAACTGCATGTATTATTTTCAAGTATATTCAGATTTTATTCTTATCATGCACTAAACAAAATGATTTTCCTTTTGTGTAATCTATAAAATAAGCTTCTGCAATATTCTTCTCATCATTAAAAAACAAACTTTCCATTATATAAATAACATTGCAAAAAGTTGTTATTTGTATCTAAGTAGAAATGAGCAAAGTTTTATATGTCCAGAAAAAGAGTGAAGCTATCATTATGTTCAATCTAATGCATATACCTATAGCACATACAGTGACATGCTATTGGTCAGTTACTGGTCACATGACCTGTGCCATGCATGTGGCCAGGGTAATTCTAATATTCATATTCTGACGGCAGTTGGAAGGTGATTGTGGCAGTTGGAGACTGGCGATGGAGAAGGAGATGATGTCTGCTAGACCAGAGCAGAGCGATTTTATGGAGGACGAGGAGGTTATTTTTATCTTGGACTCATCGGACGATGAGGACAACACTTCAATCAAGATTCAACGAAGTAATGAGGAGGTTATTTTTATATTCAACTCATCGGACGATGAGGAGAACACTTCAATCAAGACTCAACGAAGTAATGAGGAGGTTATTATCTTGGACTCATCGGACGATGAGGAGAAGACTTCTATCAAGACTCAAAGAAGCAAGCGGAGAAGAATATTTTCAAGCTCCGTGAAGTCCACCGATGCACAGAGTCATCATGTGAAGGAGGACGTGAAGGAGAAGAGGCAAGCCAAGAAAAGAAACCTGGATTCTGCCTTGGAAGAAATACAGCCACCGGTCAAGATCCAGAAGAAAGACCCTCATGAAGACCAGGGATACTCAGGTAGATATACTGTGTGTGTATATATATACGGTATATATCTGTATCCATGGCACATATGGAAAGTCACACACACTAAACCTGTTCTCTAGCTTAACTTTCATTACTTTTGTTGGTGAGGAGAATAATAGAAATATTATATTATACTGTATAATGTGAAAAACATAAAAAAAATGCAAATATTTCTTGAAATTTCCATGATTTGCCATTAAACATATGAGACAAAATTGATCGCAGCATCTCACCAAGAACATCACCATTTTATTTTGACCATATGCAATAATAATATGCTAAATAGGAGCTCCTCATTCCCTTCCCTTCGCATTTCATTACTGTTTAAGTCCTTATCATTTTTTATTAATGTTCAGTAAAATGTTAACAAATATTATAAATGTGTGATTCTTATTTTCTCTAAGAATGTCGGGTTTAATTGTTTTATTTAATAAAGAATATACCAAAAAATGTTTGTCATATGTGATTTATAGATAGAGCTTGGGCTGCTGAAATCATGAAATGATCGGTTTTCCTATTTCTTTTCACCCAATTTATATCTGGATGACATATATCTCAGCTATCTTACCTCCAAGAGCCATAACCTTTACTTTTCGTTTTCATACCCCTACATTGCTTTTTTCTGGACAAGTTGTAGGTGTAAATTTATCAGAAGATCGGGAAAATATCTAAGTGGGGTGAAATTATGAGAAAAAGATTTTAGTTGCACCATGTTTTTTTTAGTTTTTCTTTTACAGTGTGCGATAAAAATGGCCTGATTGATTCTACAGGTCAATAAGATTATGGGAACCCCAAATTTTTTGTTTGGTTTATTATATATTTTACTGTTTTTAGAAATTTTTAACTTTTTTTATTGGTTTGTGTTGCCGTTTTCTGAGACCCATAACTTGTTTTTTTCCCCAGTGATGGAGCTGTCTGAGGGATTGATTCTTTTGCAGGGAGGGACTGTAGGAGGTATCATTTTGGGACACATACAAGTTTTGGATTTTGGATCACTGTTATTCTATTTTAGGGGAGAAATGAACCATTTCAGATTGGTGGAAGGAGTTTGATTTAGTCTTTTTTTTCTTATTTTTAATAAATATTTATTTAAACTATTATTTTTTTCCCTTAAAGATCTAGGAACTGCATTCACTCAATCACTTGTGTGACACACTGTAATATTTTAGTATAGTCACATTATCGTCAAATTAACAGTCTCCTATGAAGATCTAAAGAAGTGCGGACATGATGGACATGGGGGCCTTCAGTAGCTAACAGCATTTGTGGCCGCCAGTGCACCAGTCGTCTTCTCAGAGGGGTTTCAATCACTGCCGCCGGGAATGACAGAACCTGCGTGAGATTTCGGACAGGGGAGGCAGGTCCCACAGTGTCACACAGTTTACATAGAGAGATTAGTGTATGATGGGTATAACGTTTTTGTCTTTTCATATAGCTTGTGTATGAGGTGTAATGTATGTAGATGTTTTATAATGTTTATGTTTTGTTTATGATCATTGGGTACAAAAATATATAACTTATTCTATTTATTGTACATGGGGTGTATGTGTGAGACTGGAATATATGTGTATAAGGTACACAATGTTATTCTGTAAATATATATCAGAAGATATATTAGTGCTACTAGGCCAGTTTTGTAGCATAATTTTCTTAAAGAAATGGCAATTGACACAATTATTTATTAAAGGGGTTAAAAAAAATAAGAAAATAATCCTTAAGCCAAATTCAGACATCCATGTGTCACTCCAAGAAAACAGACTGTGATGTATGGACTGACCGTACTTATCCTGACCCAAACTAAACAGTCTCATATATTAACACATTAACCGGTGCCATTTAGGTGAAGACTACTCATGGGGATAGCTCACATACCAATAGAACATATACAAAGAAAAGCAAATGGAGCAAAAAAAATCCCCTAATAATTTTAAAAATGGATTATAATAAAAAATATTTAAATCTTTATTAGTACAATATTAAAATCAGTTACAAAAATACAAAAAGTGCTAAATAGTATTATATGGTGAGTACACAAGAATAATGTGACACGTGCAAATCAGGGCATAATATTCAAAAAGGATGTAATGTTAATGCATGGGTAATGAGGCTTGAGAAGCGGGGGATTATGATTAATAATAACTATGTAAAAGTAGCCATCCCCATAGAATAAACTGTGCCCCTTACTAAGCAGTGGAATAGCTAACATAAGTTAGTCCCTGGAGTGTCATAAAAGACTAACACTGCTCAGAAAGTATGAAGTCCCATATTGGGGCCATCCTTACCCATGAGATGTCAAAGCCCGACTGTCCTGTAAAATTGCCCCGATCCGCATTTCGCATGGATTGCTTCTTCAAGGGACCTGTGTATCAATCGCATCTGCTCTTTATAAACCCCCTAGACTAATAATCCCCAGGTGTGTGTGAAAGCGCTTCTAATCGGCGCATGCGGGCGGGATATCTGGCAACACCCACGTCACCTCCGGCAGATATTAGGGCACAGTACGTTCCAGGAAGAATACTTCCTGAGACGTCATATGGAACGCACGGTCCTTTACAGATGCCGGGAAGTGACGGGGATCAGAGGGACTCCACCTGCGCATGCACACCCGGCGCAATAACATTACAAGTGAGTATGACACATAAATAAGGGGAATAGTAAGACAACCCTTTTCAAAGTGCACTCCCATCCCTTATCTGAAAACCTAACACTTACAATATCTAAATATATCAATTCAATTATGAATAAATTGTTTGCAGAATAAATACAGCCATAGAATTATTTAGAACATAGATAATTATAAGCAAAACAATATCCGATGATTTTTCATACCGACATCCGGATGATAATAGATTATGCTATCCAGCGTTCAAGGCTTATTTGCATTTAAGAGGAGGGGAGTCAGCACTCAAGCTTGGATGGTGGATGATATTACCGGGGGGAAAAGCACGACTAAAATAAAAAACAAAAAACATACACAATTAATACAAAAGACAAAAATAAGAAGTACAAGGTTAAAAGTTGAAATTCCAGAGAGCATAATCACAAAGCATGTAAGTGAGTCATATCCCAAGAACGGATATCACAAAAGGGACTAATAGTATGCATGAGCATATCTGTGCAGGCACGTACCCACATATGTGCATCTATACACCTGCAAATGCATACAAGGGTATACACAATTGCGTACAGGTGTTACAAAAATGGAGAGAAGCTTAGCTTCTCATTCAATCCACTGGGAGTCATTGTCCCCAACTTGACTATCCATTTGCATTCCAGGCTTGCCAAAGCCCTCTTATGGTCACTCCCCCGGATGCCCATATGTAAGCGGTCAATGCTCACACTCATACAGGTACATATCCCTCCTCTATTTTTCCAATGTCCACCGCGTTCCCCCCATTAGCTCTGTGTCCTCAGATTGAGATTTTCTGCAAATTGGTTACGGAGGATCTCAAAGTGTTATCAAAATGCAGTAGAGATAATCTTACAAGGAAACAGAGAAAAACATTGGATGATCTTAGATCAATTACTGATGTTGTTTTTAAAGCTGCAGATAAGGGGGGCAACGTGGTAGTCTAGTCAATGGAGATTTATGAGCGGGAGGCCTTTAGACAATTAAGGGACAAGGAGGCTTATAAATCCTTATCAAGTAATCTCCAACCTGTTTTTTCTAGGGAAATTTTTCTTATTTTGGATGATGCCTTGATACAAGGCATCATTCCAAAAAAGGTTTTTGACGGACTGATGGTTGAACATCCTGTTATTCCAGCATTTTATTTACTGACAAAGGTCCATAAGAATTCTACTGTTCCACCGGGGCATCCTATTGTCTCTGGCATAGGAGGGCTATGCGATCCCATTAGTAAATTTATTGAATACTACCTGCACCCGTTGGTTGAGACGCTGTCCTCCTATGTCAGAGACACTACAGACGTCCTGAGAAGGCTTGTTGGTCTCTCAATGGAACCTGATATGTTGCTTGGAACAGCAGAAGTGGAGTCACTCTGCACTTGCATATGCCATCAACAAGGCCTAGAGGCAGTGGAATTGTATCTGACTATGAGCAACTTGGAGACGTCTTTGTGCACCCTGATTTTGGAATTATTACGGTTCATTCTGACTCACAACTATTTTATTTTTAACGACAGGTTTTTCATTCAAACAAGAGGCACTGCGAATGCTACGCAAATCTCTTTCTCGGTTATATGGAGAGAGAGATTTTCGGGGGTGGTGCAAGCGCCGCTTCCCAGGCTGGTACCGCTATATTGATGACTTGTTCATCATATGGCAGGGCAGTGCTACTGATCTGCGGTCTTTCATGACCAGCTTGAATGATAATCATTACAACATCAAATTGACCTACAAAGTTGATGCGAGTCAGATTGACTTTTTGGATATCCAAATCAGGGTGCACACTGATGAAAAAATTACGTCTGATGTTTTCTGTACAGAGACGTCGGTAAATGCTCTGCTCCATGCTACGTCGGCCCACACACCATCCACTATATGGGCCATTCCGGTGGGTCAGTTTTTCAGAATGCGGCGTATATGTCCCACTGAGGAAATGTTTGAGTATCAGGCCAATGATTTACGGTCCAGGTTTATTGCAAGAGGTTATAGCAATAGATGCATAAAAAGGAGTTATAATCGGACTAAGAATACTACCCACATACAACTTCTGGCAGATCCGGGTATTCATAGAAGAAATAAGAAATCGGAATCAGTGGTCAGATTCATTTCCACGTACAACAATCAGTGGGAGGGTATGCGTCGCATTGTTCAAAAACACTGGTCAATTCTAAAAACAGAACCAACGATTGGTGCATCTGTACCGGATCGTCCATTATTAACAGCAAGAAGCAGAAACATTAAAGATCTAATAGTGAGGAGTCACTATGTCCCAAAAGTGTCATCTCTGCCCTTTAATATGGGCGTACTGAAGCGAGGATGTTTTCCATGTGGCTCATGCTTAGCCTGTCAAAATGTGGTCAGGGCTACCACATTTCTCTCGGCTGATGGTAAACAGGAGTATAAAATCCTCAACTATATATCATGCAGCATGGACCATGTGGTATATCATGCCACGTGTCCTTGTGACATGATATATATAGGACTGATATCACGCGAATTGCATGTACGCATAAGGGAACGCTATCATGGGCTATCATGCTGTGAAAAGGGCTCTACATCTCAATTATAGACATGTGTGAGACACTTCAAAATTTTTATACCGGTGATCACCATTCATCTCATCCATGACAGCACTAACACCCAGTGCTGTGTTGGGTAAGAGAGAAATAAATAGGTGAATTATGGCCAGCTATTAATGGCTGGAGGAGGCTGGACTTTTTTTCTTTTTTTTCATCATCACATGTCTACAATAATTCCATCTTTATTGTACTATATATAGATTTACACTCTGTATATAATACATACAAATACCGGTAATTGAATTTCCCCAAGACCATGATAATGCATCATAGTTTTGGGGAAAAAGGTGAGTGTTGGCCGGCTATTTAGGGGTGGAGGAGGCCGGATTTTTTTTTTTTTTTTTTGTTCAGTTTATAGAACATCACATACAATTTGAGTGTAAGCAGCGCACATAGCAGGAAAATTCACCAGAAGTGGGCAAAAAGGGCCATAATACGGTGTATAGCTGGGCTATGGACTATTAAACTGTCTATAGAGGGGCTATTGTCTATTATATTGTATATAGGGGGCTATGTTCTATCATACTGTGTATGGGAAGCTATAGGTTATAAAACTGTGTAAATAGGGGATGTATTGCTTCATACTGTGTATGGGGGGCTATAGGTGCATTATATTATGTATAGGCAAGTATGGGGACATTATACTGTGTATAGGGGCTATTCGGGCATCATACTGTGTATAGCTGGGCAATGCACTATCAAACTGTCTATAGAGGGGCTATGGTTTATCATATTGTACATAGGGGGCTATGTTCTAATATACTGTATATGGGAAGCTATGGGCTATAAAACTGTGTTAAAAGGGGATATATGGCATCATACTGTGTGTGGGGGGCTATAGAGGCATTATACTGTGCATAGAGGCTTTTTGGCCATGATACTCTATTAAGGGACTATGGGCCATAATACTGTGCATAGCTGGGCTGTGGACTATCAAAGTGTCTATAGAGGGGCTATTGTCTATCATAATTTATATAGGGGCTATGTTCTATCATACTGTGTATGGAAAGCTATAGGCTATAAATCTGTGAAAATAGGGCACATATTGCTTCATACTGTGTATGGGGGGGTTATAGCGGCATTATACTGTGTATAGAGGCTTGTGGGCCATCATACTCTATAAAGGGCTATGGGCAATCATATTGTGTATAGGTTCTTAAGTTCCATCATAGAGGGGCTATGAGGCCATAATACTGTGTATAGCTGGGCTATGTGCTACCATGCTGTGTATGGGGAGCTAGGGGCATTCATGCTGTGAATAGGGCTCAGCATCTCAATTATAGACATGTGTGAGACACTTTAAAATTTCTTATACCGGTGAACACATTTCATTTCATCCATGACAGCACTAACACCCAGTGCTGTGTTGGGTAAGAGAGAAATAAATAGGTGAATTATGGCCAGCTATTAATGGCTGGAGGAGGCTGGACTTTTTTTCTTTTTTTTCATCATCACATGTCTACAATAATTCCATCTTTATTGTACTATATATAGATTTTCACTCTGTATATAATACATACAAATACCGGTAAATGAATTTCCCCAAGACCATGATAATGCATCATAGTTTTGGGGAAAAAGGTGAGTGTTGGCCGGCTATTTAGGGGTGGAGGAGGCCGGATTTTTTTTTTTTTTTAAGTTCAGTTTATAGAACATCACATACAATTTGAGTGTAAGCAGCGCACATAGCAGGAAAATTCACCAGAAGTGGGCAAAAAGGGCCATAATACGGTGTATAGCTGGGCTATGGACTATTAAACTGTCTATAGAGGGGCTATTGTCTATTATATTGTATATAGAGGGGCTATGTTCTATCATACTGTGTATGGGAAGCTATAGGTTATAAAACTGTGTAAATAGGGGATATGAGTCATAATACTGCGTATGGGGCGCTATAGAAGCATTATACTGTGTATAGGGGCTTATAAGCCAACATACTCTATAAAGGGCTATGGGCAATCATATTGTGTATAGGTTCTTAAGTTCCATCATACACTATACTGTGTATAGCTGGGATACCATACTGCATATAGCTGCGCTATGTGCTACCATGCTGTGTATGGGGAGCTAGGGGCATTCATGCTGTGAATAGGGCTCAGCATCTCAATTATAGACATGTGTGAGACACTTTAAAATTTCTTATACCGGTGAACACATTTCATTTCATCCATGACAGCACTAACACCCAGTGCTGTGTTGGGTAAGAGAGAAATAAATAGGTGAATTATGGCCAGCTATTAATGGCTGGAGGAGGCTGGTTTTTTTTTTTACTTTCTTTTTCATCAGCACATGTCTACAATATTTCCATCTTTTTTGTACTATATATAGATTTACACTCTGTATATAATACATAAAAATACCGGTAATTGAATTTCCCCAAGACCATGATAATGCATCATAGTTTTGGGGAAAAAGGTGAGTGTTGGCCGGCTATTTAGGCGTGGAGGAGGCCGGATTTTTTTATTTTTTTTTTAATAGTTTAATTTATAGAACATCACATACGTTTTGAGTGTAAGCAGTGCACATAGCAGGAAAATTCACCCAGAAGTGGGGAAAAAGGGCCATAATATGGTGTATGGCTGGGCTATGGAGTATTAAACTGTCTATAGAGGGGCTATTGTCTATTATATTATATATAGGGGGCTATGTTCTATCATACTGTGTAAATAGGGGATGTATGGCATCATACTGTGTATGGGGGGGTTATAGAAGCATTATACTGAGTATAGAGGTGTAGCGTCGGCGTCCCTGCCTCCTGCTAGGCAGGGACGCTGTTCCCCTCACCTCTCCGCTCCATGCCCGGCGTCTTCCTCCCGCTCTGCTGGCAGCACACGCTGCTTCCCGGTCACGGTGCTTAGGGCGCGCGCGTGCTTCCCCTCTCTTAAAGGGGCCGCGCGCGCCGTCCTAAGGAGTCCCCGGCCAATGGCCGGAGGACTTCACCATATATAAGGCACCTCCTCCAAAATGGATGTGCCCGAGCAATGTTGTAGCACAGTTCATCACTCTGCTTCAGCCCTCAGGTCCGTTTCCAGTTACCTGCCAGTTACCTGCCAGTTTCCTGCCAGTTTCCTGTCTGATACCTGCCTGACTCTTGTCTACCTGCTGCTTATCCTGCGGTCCGACAGTCTGCCTACCAGCCTTGCCAGTCTGTCTATGGATCCGTCTGCCCGCTCACCTGGGAGCGCACATCTGCTACCTGCCTGCTAGCCTACCTGGAGGCTTCGCCGTCACGTGCTGTGACCACCTGCCTGTCCAGAGACTCTTGCCCGCTCATCTGGGAGCGCTCACCTGCTACCTGCCTGCTAGCCTACCTGGAGGCTTCGCCGTCACGTGCTGTGACCACCTGCCTGTCCAGAGACTCTTGCCCGCTCATCTGGGAGCGCTCACCTGCTACCTGTCTGCTAGCCTACCTGGAGGCTCCGCCGTCACGTGCTGTGACCACCTGCCTGTCCAGAGACTCTTGCCCGCTCACCTGGGAGCGCTCACCTGCTACCTGTCTGCTAGCCTACCTGGAGGCTCCGCTGTCACGTGCTGTGACCACCTGCCTGTCCAGAGACTCTTGCCCGCTCACCTGGGAGCGCTCACCTGCTATCTGCCTGCTTGCCTACCTGGAGGCTCCGCCGTCACGTGCTGTGACCACCTGCCTGTCCAGAGACTCTTGCTCGCTCACCTGGGAGCGTCCACCTGCTACCAGCCTGCTAGCCTACCTGGAGGCTCTGCCGTCACTTGCCGTGACCACCCGCCTGTCAAGAGACTGTCCCGGTCACTTGCTGTGATCCCCTGCCCGTTTACCCAGAGACTGTCCCGGTCACTTGCCGTGACCTCCTGCCCGATTACCCAGAGACTGTCCCGGTCCCTTGCTGTGACCACCTGCCCGTTTACCCAGAGACTGTCCCTGTCACTTGCTGTGACTACTTGCCCGTCTTCCCTGGGCGCCACCCGCTTCCTTACAAGGACCGCCCCCTTGTATAGTAGCTCAGAGGTTCCGCCTCCCAGACCCGTTACAAGAGGCTTGTAGGCCATCATACTCTATAAAGGGCTATGGTCAATCATATTGTGTATAGGTTCTTAAGTTTCATCATACACTATAGAGGGGCTATGAGGCCATAATACTGTGTATAGCTGGGCTATGCGCTACCATGCTGTGTATGGGGAGCTAGGGGCATTCATGCTGTGAATAGGGCTCAGCATCTCAATTACAGACATGTGTGAGACACTTTAAAATTTCTTATACCGGTGAACACATTTCATCTCATCCATGACAGCACTAACACCCAGTGCTGTGTTGGGTAAGAGAGAAATAAATAGGTGAGTCATGGCCAGCTATTAATGGGTGGAGGAGGCTGGACTTTTTTTACTTTTTTTTTCATCAGTACATGTCTGCAATATTTCCATCTTTTTTGTACTATATATAGTTTTACACTCTGTATATAATACATAAAAATACCGGTAATTGAATTTCCCCAAGACCATGAGAATGCATCATAGCTTTGGGGAAAAAGGTGAGTGTTGGCCGGCTATTTAGGGGTGGAGGACGCCGGATTTTTTTTTTTTCAGTTCAGTTTATAGAACATCACATACAATTTGAGTGTAAGCAGTTCACATAGCAAGAAAATTCACCCAGAAGTGAGCAAAAAGGGTCATAATATGGTGTATAGCTGGGCTATGGACTATTAAACTGTCTATAGAGGGGCTATTGTCTATTATATTGTATATAGGGGGGCTATGTTCTATCATACTGTGTATGGGAAGCTATAGGTTATAAAACTGTGTAAATAGGGGATATGAGTCATAATACTGCGTATGGGGGGCTATAGAAACATTATACTGTGTATAAGGGCTTATAAGCCATCATACTCTATAAACGGCTATGGGCAATCATATTGTGTATAGGTTCTTAACTAGTGTTGAGCCACCCCCGTAGTGTTCGGGTTCGGTTCGGTTCGTCGAACACCGGGATGTTCGAGGAACTGTTCGTCGAACTGTTCGTCGAACACCTTAGAACACCGTCGAACACCGTTAAAACCAATGGCAGGCAAACAAAAACACATAGAAACACATAGAAAACACCTTCAAAGGTGTCCAAAAGCTGACAAACTGCTCAGAAGACGCTTTCTTTAAAAAAGCCGGCCGGCAATTCAGCAGCGGCATACACCGGTACCCGACAATTTAGACAAGAAGGAATAGAGCCTCACACATAGATTAGATAGATAGAAACATGTCAGTCACATATATATGAAGTACAGTGACAGTGTTGCTTACTGTACTTGTCATTTAGTGTAAAGGATTTATTAAAAAATATAATAGTGTTTTCATGCACTGTCTCTTTAAAAAAGCCGGCCGGCAATTCAGCATCTGTACCCGACAATTTATAACAGACAGAATAGAGCTTCACACATAGATTAGATAGATAGAAACATGTCAGTAACATATATATGAAGTACAGTGACAATGTTGCTTACTGTACTTGTCATTTAGTGTAAAGGATTTATTAAAAAAAATAATAGTGTTTTCATGCACCGTCTCTTTAAAAAAGCCGGCCGGCAATTCAGCATCTGTACCCGACAATTTATAACAGACAGAATAGAGCTTCACACATAGATTAGATAGATAGAAACATGTCAGTCACATATATATGAAGTACAGTGACAGTGTTGGTTACTGTACTTGTCATTTAGTATTAAAATAAAGGATTTATTATTAAAAAAAATTGGCGTGGGGTTCCCCTTAATTTTATTCTCTAGCGGAGGTTAAGCAGACAGCTGGGGCAGATGTTTGAAGCCTGGGAAGGGGGTAATACCCACGGAGCTTCCCAGGCTACTAATATGAGCCCCCAGCTGAATACATAGCCTTTACTAGCTATTAAAATGGGGGACCCCCCCCAAAAAAATGACGTGGGGTCCCCCCTAATTTAATAACTAGCAAAGGCTAGGCAGACAGCTGGGGGCTGATATTAATAGCCCAGGAAGGGAGCCATGAATATTGGCCCCCTCCCAGGCTAGAAACACCAGCCGTCAGCCGCCCCAGAAATGGCGCATTCATAGGATGCGCCAATTCTGGCACTTAGCCTCGCTCTTCCCACTGCCCTGTAGCGGTGGCAGGGGGTAATAGGGCTGGGGTTGATGTCAGCTTATAATGCCAGCTGACATCAAGCCCAGGTTAGTAATGGAGAGGCGTCTATAAGACACCCCCATTACTAACCCCATAGTCAAAGTTAAAAGAAAACACAAACACCCAGAATAAAGTCCTTTAATTGAAATAAAGACACAATCCTTTATTGTTCTAAATTAAACCATACTTACCATCACGCCCATTCCAGCTGAAGCCAACGATCTCCTGCAATAAAAGAAAAATAATAAAGCAACATCATCCTTACCTTTCCATGGTTCCCACGACAGCTTCAGCTCTGCTACATCGAGATGACAGGCTGGACCGCAGCAGAACGCTGCCATCCAGCCTGTCATCCCGCAGACACTGAGAAGCGCAGGCATGCTTGCGCTCTGCAGTGTCTGGCTGTGACGGCATAAAGATGAGACGGCGCACCTCATGCACGTCACTGACAGCGTGGGAAAATTCTCACGCTGAAGCGCTGAGTGCAGGAGACTTCTCCCACGCTGTCAGTGATGTGCATAAGGTGAGCTCATGTCCAATGAACTCAGCTCACCTCCTGCACGTCACTGACAGCGTGGGAGAATTCTCCTGCACTCAGCGCTTCAGCGTGAGAATTCTCCCACGCTGAAGCGCTGAGTGCAGGAGAATTTTCCCACGCTGTCAGTGACGTGCATAAGGTGAGCTCATGTCCAATGAACTCAGCTCACCTCCTGCACGTCACTGACAGCGTGGGAGAATTCTCCTGCACTCAGCGCTTCAGTGTGAGAATTCTCCCACACTGAAGCGCTGAGTGCAGGAGAATTTTCCCACGCTGTCAGTGACGTGCATGAGGTGAGCCGAGTTCATTGGACATTAACTCGGCTCATCTGGATGCCCTCACAGAGAGACACTGTGGAGCGCAAGCAAGCCTGCGCTTCTCAGTGTCTGCGGGATGACAGGCTGGATGGCAGCGTTCTGCTGCGGTCCAGCCTGTCATCTCGATGTAGCAGAGCTGAAGCTGTCATGGGAACCATGGAAAGGTAAGGATGATGTTGCTTTATTATTTTTCTTTTATTTCAGGAGATCGTTGGCTTCAGCTGGAATGGGCGTGATGGTAAGTATGGTTTAATTTAGAACAATAAAGAATTGTGTGTTTATTTCAATTAAAGGACTTTTTTCTGGGTGTTGTGTTTTTTTTAAATACTTTACTAGAAATTCATGGTGGTCATGTCTAATATTGGCGTGACCCCATGAATTTTGGGCTTAGGGCCAGCTGATAATGCCAAGCTGGCCCTAACCCCTTTATTACCCAGTGAGCCACCGCATCAGGGCCCTGGATGAGTTGGGTACAGCGCCAGAAGATGGCGCTTCTATGAACGCACCATTTTCCGGGGTGGCTGCGGACTGCAATTTGCAGCGGGGGTGGCCCAGAAAGCTTGGGCCTCCCTGCGCTGCGGATTCCAGCCCCCAGCTGCCTAGTTGTACCTGGCTGGACACAAAAACAGGGCGAAGCCCCACGTCAATTTTTTTTTAATTATTTCATGAATTTCCTGAAATAATTTAAAAAAATTGAAGTGGGGCTTCGCACTATATTTGTGTCCAGCCAGGTACAGCAGGCAGGAATGGGCTGCCCCCAACCACCAGCTGCCTATTTGTACCTGGCCGGACACAACAATATAGGGAAGGCCTTTTTTTCTTAATTATTTCATGAATTTCATGAAATAATTAAAAAAAATTGAAGTGGGGCTTCGCACTATATTTGTGTCCAGCCAGGTACAGCAGGCAGGAATGGGCTGCCCCCAACCACCAGCTGCCTATTTGTACCTGGCCGGACACAACAATATAGGGAAGGCCTTTTTTTCTTAATTATTTCATGAATTTCATGAAATAATTAAAAAAAATTGAAGTGGGGCTTCGCACTATATTTGTGTCCAGCCAGGTACAGCAGGCAGGAACGGGCTGCCCCCAACCACCAGCTGACTATTTGTACCTGGCCGGACACAACAATATAGGGAAGGCCTTTTTTTCTTAATTATTTCATGAATTTCATGAAATAATTTAAAAAAAAATACGTGGGGCTTCGCCCTATTTTTGTGTCCAGCCAGGTACAACTAGGCAGCTGGGGGCTGGAATCTGCAGCGCAGGGAGGCCCAAGCTTTTTGGGCCCCCCCCGCTGCAAATTGCAGTCCGCAGCCACCCCGGAAAATGGCGCATTCATAGAAGCGCCATCTTCTGGCGCTGTACCCAACTCATCCAGGGCCCTGGTGCGGTGGCTCACTGGGTAATAAAGGGGTTAGGGCCAGCTTGGTATTATCAGCTGGCCCCAAGCCCAAAATTCATGGGGTCACGCCAGTATTAGACATGACCGCCATGAATTTCTAGTAAAGTATTTAAAAAAAACACAACACCCAGAATAAAGTCCTTTAATTGAAATAAACACACAATTCTTTATTGTTCTAAATTAAACCATACTTACCATCACGCCCATTCCAGCTGAAGCCAACGATCTCCTGCAATAAAAGAAAAATAATAAACCAACCTCATCCTTACCTTTCCATGGTTCCCACGACAGCTTCAGCTGTGCTACATCGAGATGACAGGCTGGACCGCAGCAGAACGCTGCCATTCAGCCTGTCATCCCGCAGACACTGAGAAGAGCAGGCATGCTTGCGCTCCTCGGTGTCTGGCTGTGACGGCATCCAGATGAGCCGAGGTCATGTCCAATGAACTCGGCTCACCTCATGCACGTCACTTACAGCGTGGGAAAATTCATCATAGTTTTGGGGAAAAAGGTGAGTGTTTTTTTTTGTTCAGTTTATAGAACATCACAAGCACTGCACATAGCAGGAAAATTCACCCAGATGTGGGCAAAAAAGGGCCATAATACGGTGTATAGCTGGGCTATGGACTATTAAAATGCCTATAGAGGATCTATTGTAGTGTTGAGCCACCCCCGTAGTGTTCGAGTTCGGTTCGGTTCGTCGAACACCCGTGTGTTCGCCGAACTGTTCGTCGAACTGTTCGTCGAACACCTTCGAACACCGTTAAAACCAATGGCAGGCAAACAAAAACACATAGAAACACATAGAAAACACCTTCAAAGGTGTCCAAAAGCTGACAAACTGCTCAGAAGACACAACTAACACATGGAAAAGTGACAAGTACATATAGTCATGCGAAAAGAAAAGAGGTGGAGGAGTAAAAGGAGGGGGAGACACAGATATAGGCATGTCATGCCCTTCTAAAATCCAAAAAGTGAGAAGCCGAGACGGCCAGTCCGCTCCTGCCCGTGCCACCTCCGTGTCGCCGGGTTTGTGCCAGAGCCGCGGTGAACCCTGACGGCCAGCCCCCCTCTCCCAATACTGGTGCCTGTCCGCTGGTGGGTCGAGAGAGCCCCCTGTGGTGGAGGCAGCTCTAAGCTTTTTAATTTAAATTGTCCCTCTAATTTGAATGAATACACTTTAAATCCATTTACAAGGATCTATTGGAGGGCAAGTCTCATGCCAGCAGCCGCGTAATTCCAGCTCCAGTAGCGTCCACTAAAGCTGCTGCAGTTAAAAAGCTTTTATAAGGATCGAGCTCGGCTGTCCACCGCAAGGCATCCTAGTGCCAGTCCCAGCCCCTATGCCTTGGGGTGCCTCCTGATGCTCTTCACTAAGTATCCCGTGGTCCCGAAGCATTTCCTTTGAAAAAATTAAGTGTCCAAACTACAGGTGGTGTAGCTTGCTTAACAGCCGGGATAATCCGCTGACTAGCAGACACTGCTACTAGGCACAAAGTATTTCCTGGGCTAGATGCAGTTAAAAATTTGTAAGTAGATACTCTCGTTGGATGCTGAGAAAGCATTCCATAGAGTCTCCTGGCACGCCATATATGATTCTCTTAAAAAGCTTGGGGTAGGGGTCTAGGGGACCCTTTTATAGCCAAAATCACGGCCCTGTATCACAATACGTCACCTAGGCTGAAGATAAATGGAACTGTAGCACCGAGGGCTCGGTTGCTACAGACGTATTGCACCTCACCCAGAGGTGTGATATCTCACTCTCAGATAAGGATGGAGTGTGGATCAGGACCCGACACCTGCATGCATTACACCACATTGCCGTGGGGCAGGGCGACCAATATGCCCCTGAGATGGGCACGACAGTCCCTGTCCCTGGCTGGAGTGGGGGGAGGGAACACTGAGGAAGGGGAACCCTGCAGTGCAGGAGCAGGGAGGAAGCAGTTCCTGGGTGCATTGAGAAGGGAGTATAAAAGGTGGGCACCATCTTAGTTCAGTGCAGAGAAGTCTGAGCAGAAGTGGCAGGGAGCAGGGGCTCTGCATGAGCTCTGCTCCGGAGGCGGGCCTAGTAACAGAGGCCCAGGCCTGCAAGAGGGAGAAGGAAGGAAGAGGAGCGGAGAAGGCTCCAGGAACGAGGAATGAAGGGATCCCAGGGGTGCGGACGGGCGAGTCGCCACCGCACGCCCGAATCCACCTGCGTGGAGGGGTCAGGCCAAAGGGGGAGACCGGTCCCCGAACTAGTGGAGGCAGGAAACGACCCTCAGCTAGAAACCGGAGGCTCTGACATTTTATGTGGCGCAGCCCCTTGCTCCACCCGCTAGGAAGGCACCACATAGGGTCAGGGAAACTGGCGCCAAGTTTACCAAGAGGAGGCCCGAGGCAGCCGGACAGAAGTGTTGGTAAGAAAGGCCAGACAAAGGACACACAAAGGGGGTCCTGTGAAGCGCTCCAAAGTTATCTGGGAGTTGTCTGAGCCCCTCACCTGGTGAGCACAGTACGACGTGGGCAGCCGTTACCTGCAGACGTGGTCTGGATAATAAGAACTGTGAGTAAAGGCCCTGAACTGCATCACTGACTCTGTGTCGTTACTGCTGCTGCCCTGCACCATCACCCCCATCCTCCGCATACACTGCCCTGAGGCTATACTCCTCCCGTGGGGAGTTATGCTACGCTCTGCTGCACCCACAACACCAGCCTTAGCGGTCTGCCCTGTAGCGGCGGTTCACTCTGACCGCAATCCACGGGTGGCGTAGTCGGACATTTAAACATCAAAACCACATAAATAGTTCCGCCACTGGTTTGACCGCCCTGAGCCACGGAACCGGATCGCCGCCACGAAGACTACAACCACCAGCATCCACCAAAAAGGGTCCGGCTCCGGGTGTCCCAAGGCCCAGGGGGTGCGTCAGAACATTTTCATCACCTTTCACAATCACCAATGGGACAAGGCAGGGATGTCCTCTGTCCCCTCTCTTATACATCCTAGTGACGGAGCACCTGCTCTCATCAATTCGCCATAACCCCAATATTAGGTGGATTGAGGTGGGAGGCACCGAGTACAAGTGCTCTCTATTTGCTGATGATGTCCTAGTATATATCACTCAATCACATATATCCATCCCTGCTGTTATGGCTGAAATAGATCACTTTGTTACATGGTAAAATTTTAAAATCAATGCAGCGAAGTCTGAGGCCCTCGATGTCTCCCTCCCTAAATCCATATAGGATCCCATCCAGTCCAACTTTCCCTTTGCCTGGCCCTCACAGGGTATCAAATACTTAGGAATTCCTATTCATAGAGACCTCTCCCATCTATGTTATCTTAATTTTGGGCCCTTTATTGAACAATTCCATACAGACCACGGTTGGCAAGTTAGAACTGTAAGATTCACTACGTGAACCACTGGTGTTTTGTGGAAAAGCACATGTACACCGCGTTCCAAATTATTATGCAAAAAGTGTTTAGGAGTGATAAGGGAAGAATTTGTTTGTTTGTCAGTTAAACTCATTGATGGTGATGTGTGTCAGGGCTCTTTATATCACTGTAAGCAATTGCAGACACCTGTGCTAATTAGTTTGGCAGGTGTGTCCAATGAAAGGCAAGACTACTTAAGAAGGCTCTCTCACATTATTAAGCAGCCTACATTTTCTGCCAAAATGGGAAAGAAAAAGGATGTGTCGGCTGCTGAGAAGCAACAAATTGTGGAGTGTTTAGGTCAAGGCATGACTACAATCAACATTGTGCGATGATCAGGATGAAGTGTCTTGGCAATCAAGAAGTATGTAGCTGATTCACAGTACACACGTGTGCGTGCTGATAAGGGCAAATTGAGGACTCTTTCCTACAGGCAATTACGTCAGGTTGAAAGAGCAGCGGCAAAAAAGCCTTGTCATAGCAGCAGACAAGTTTTTGAAGCTGCTTGTGCCTCCAACGTCCCCCGAACAACAAGATGCAGGGTCCTTCAGAGGTTTGCAGCTGTGCATACGCCATCCTGTCGACCTCCTCTATCCACTTCACACAAGCAGAAACGGCTCCAGTGGGCCAAACATTACATGAAGACTGATTTCAAAACTGTTTTGTTCACGGATGAGTGCCGTGCAGCGCTCGATGGTCCAGATGAATGGAGTGGAGGATGGCTGGTTGATGGACACCCCACGCAAACACGGCTACAGCGCCAACAAGGAGGAGGTGGAGTAATGTTTTGGGCTGGAATCATGGGGAGAGAGATTGTCGGCCCCTTTAGGATCCCTGAAGGCGCTAAAGATGAACTCCATAATGTATGTGGATTTTCTCAAACAGCACTTCCTGCCATGGTTCAAGAAGAAGAACCGTGTATTTCACAGCAAGATCATTTTTCTGCATGATAATGCACCATCTCATACTGCACATAAAACATCTGCATCTCTGGCTGATATGGGCATAAAAGGGGACAAACTTATGGTGTGACCCCCATGCTCCCCTGACCTCTACCCCATTCAGAACCTTTGGAGCATCATTAAAAGGAGTGTCTATGATGGCGGGAGGCAGTTCACATCTAAGCAACAGCTCTGGGAGGGTATTCTGTCCTCATGCAAAACAATTGAAGCAGAAACCATCCAAAACCTGACAAATTCAATGGACGAGAGAGTTCAGAAGCTCCTTTCGAACAAGGGGTCCTATGTGAAAATGTAACATCACCTAGAATAAAGTTTTGAGTTGAAAACTGTTTGATTTCAGTTTCTAACAACCTGCTAATGCTTATAATTTCAAAAATGACCATTTTTTTGGTCTTTATTAAAATGAAAAGGTTGATCGAAAAGTTTGGGGGATCTAAGAGTGTGGCAACCCAGTAGTCATGATTACTTCGAATTCTGACAATATGAGGGTCATGCTGCAGGTAGTGCAGCAAGAAGGCACTTATGTGTCTTGCGCATCTCGGAGCCCCAAAATTATTTTCCGGGCTAGATGCAGCTAAAAATTATTTTTAATTTTAAATCTGGTGAAGCTTATTATAGATGGCCTAATAGGATCAGTGCTGCACACTGCTACAAAGCCCAAATTATTTTCCAGTCAAGATACAGATAAACATGATTAGTAATTTGAAAGCTTAAAACGGTTGGTAGGGTGATTTTAACCAATCATCAAGCTTTTACTCTCCCCAGGATGACACAGGGGTAGAAAAGTCGTTTCGGATCCATGATTTGTTCATCTTTATGAACGTGAGTCTGTCTACATTATCAGTGGAGAGCCGCGTGCGCTTATCTGTCAGCACACCACCAGCAGCGCTGAACACACGTTCAGACAGAACGCTGGCTGCGGGGCATGACAAGATCTCCAAGGCGTAAGTGGCTAGCTCCGGCCATTTATCCAGATTGGAAGCCCAAAAAGAGCAAGGGTCCAGTGACACAGTCGTGGCTTCAATGTTTACTTGGAGATACTCCTGTACCATCGTCTCTAGGCGTTGACTATGTGTCAGACTTCTTGTCTCCTGTGGCCTTGCAAAGGATGGGCTAAAAAAGTGGTGAAATGATTCCGCAAAATTGATGTTACCAGCAGATACTGTGGTTCTGTTACGGTTTGAGTGCTGAACACTTGACGGTCCCACGGTTGGCAAGTTGGAACTGTGAGATTCACTACGTGCACCACTGGTATTTTGTGGAAAAGCACATGTAAGATTCTGCAACAGTCTCTGCTGATACTCCTGCATGCGTGCATCCCTTTCTATGGCAGGAATAATTTCTGCAAATTTACTTTTGTACCGGGGATCTAACAGTGTGGCAACCCAGTAGTCAGGATTATTTCTAATTCTCACAATTCGAGGGTCATGTTGCAGGTAGTGCAGCAAGAAGGCACTCATGTGTGTTGCGCATCCAGGAGCACCAAGTCCCTGTTGTGTTGGTGGCGAGGTAACAATCATGCTTCCTTCCTCTGTCCTCTCCCCCCAACCTCGCACAACAGAAATGTGATCAAGGTCTCCCTCATCTGATGAGTCTTCCATCAGTTCGTCCTCCACTTCTTCCTGGGCTCCTGCACCTTCCTCACTAGTTTGGCTGCTACCATGCGCCCTGGTAAAATCATCTCCCCCACCCTCACATGCCTGCCGCCCTGGTGCTGCCGACCGTCTGGACCTTGCAGATGTTAGCCCTTCCGCATACAACTCCTCCTCCTCTACTTCCTCCACCTCCTCTTGTGCCACCACCTGACTCCGAATTCTGTTTAACATGTGCTCCAGCATGTAAATCACCGGAATAGTCATGCTGATAATGGCATCGTCAGCACTAAACATCTTCGTCGCCATTTCAAAACTGTGCAGAAGGGTGCATAGGTCCCTGATCTAAGACCACTCCTCCAGCGTGATTTGCCCCACCTCTGAATCTCGTTGGCCCAGGCTATACGTCAGAACGTATTGCACCAGGGCTTGTCGGTGCTGCCACAGTCGCTGCAACATGTGCAGAGTTGAATTCCACCGGGTAGGCACATCGCATTTTAGCCGGTGAAGTGGCAGGCCCAACGACTTCTGTAGAGATGTAAGTCGCTGAGCTGCGGGATGCGAACGGCGGAAGTGAGCACACAGCGACCGTGCCCTCTGCAGAAGGCCATCTAGTCTGGGATAGTGGGCTAAAAATTGCTGGACAACCAGGTTCAACACGTGAGCCATACAAGGCACGTGTGTGACATTGCCCCGGCGAAGGGCCGCACCCAGGTTTGCAGCATTGTCGCACACGGCCTTCCCTGGTTTCAGGTCCAGTGGAGACAACCATTCATGAAATTGGTTCTCCAGAGCTGACCACAACTCCTCAGCTGTGTGACTCACATTTCCCAGACATTTCAATGTAAAAACCGCCTGATGACGTTGAGCCCTACTGCCAGCATAGTAAGGAGGTGTGCAGGATCCCTTCTGCGCAGTTAGAAAGCTTGTGGCATGACCAGACAGGCTTTGGGTGCAGGTGGAAGACCGAGAGGAGGTTGAGGAGGCAGAAGCAGTGGAGGAAAAATGACATAAAGAGGATTGACGCACAACTCGTGGGGACGGCAAGACTTGGACAGCAGCCCCTTGTCCTGCTGTCACCATAGTTACCCAGTGCCCAGTCAGCGACATGTAACGCCCCTGTCCATGCCTACTCGTCCAAGTGTCTGTGGTGAAATGCACCCTGTCACACACAGAGTTTCTCAAAGAAGCGGTGATGTTGTGTGCGACATGCTGGTGGAGCGCAGGCACACCTTTCTTTGAGAAGTAGTGCCGACTGGGCATCTGGTACTGGGGCACTGCGACGGACATAAGGTCTCGAAAATCCTCTGTGTCCACCAGGCGGAAAGGCAGCATTTCTGTAGCCAAGAGCTTGCAGATGGTGAAATTCAACCTCTTAGCTTTCTCATGGCTAGGAGGAAATGGTCTTTTACTTGTCCACATCTGAGGGACCGAGGGCTGGCTATTGTGCTTAGACGGGGTTGATAAGGGTGTCCCCGGCAAACTGCCGGTCTGTGAGGAAGATGCAGGCGGACATGTTAGGTTGCCTTGATCCAAAGGTGGTGCTATCGATGTCGGACAGCGCTCAAGACCAGCTGGTGTTACCACCTCCAAAGAAAATGATGACCTGCCAATCACGCTGGCTGTTGCGGGTAAAGAGGTGGCAGGTCTGCGCCCCAAAACAGGTGTGACTGCTGTCCCCCCAGTCACAGAGGATGAAGAGGCCGCGGATGCACAAGATATGGCAGACGGTGGTTGGCCCGGCCGGCTAGACCGCATTGTAGCACACTGAGCTTCCCACTGCAACTTATGCTTCATGTCCATGTGCCGGTTCATGCATGAAGTACTCAAACTATGTATTTTTTGGCCTCTACTTAGCTTTTGCTGACAAATGTTACAGATAACACGAGTTGGGTCATCTTTATCGATCTGAAAAAATGCCCAGGCTATGCAAGGCTTAGCACCCATGCGACCTGAAGAGCCACCACGACTTGTGGTGAGAGGCAGAGTTGTGTTTGAGGATGCAGTTGTTGACGTGCTTCCAGTACTACGTCTCTGTCCAGGAAGGCGCAACCTGACCTCGTCGTCACTAGCATCTTCCTCCACCTCCTCTGCTGACCTCATCTCTTGGCTGACTGTGGGTTGACAGTAAGTGGGATCTCCGACCTCATCATCATCACCCTGTGCGTTATCACACCCGTCGTCCTCAGAGCCAACCTGTTCCTGCCCTGACAAAAAACTAAAGTTGTCGCTCCAATCAGGTATTTGAGTCTTATCATCGTCTTCCTCATTGTCTCCACCAACAGGAGTTACAGTTTGGGAATGAGGGTCTACATTATGGTCAGAACCTTCTGCGTCTGGTCCTGGATCCGACTCATAAAGATTCTGGGCATCAGTGCAGATCATTTCCTCGTCTGGATTCACAGAAGCGCTGGAGTCGACCTCTGATTCCCAGGCTATAGTATGAGTAAACAGCTCTGCAGACTCAACCATCTGTTCTACCTCATACTCAGACGGGCAGCTGGAGATTTGGGAGCTGTGAGGAAGCAAGTGCGATTTGGGTGACACCTTTGAGGACTGGAGTATTTGTGATGTTGAAGTTGATGTGGAGGAGAGCCCACTTAAAGGAGCACTTGATATCCGTTGAAGCACCTGCTGTTTTTGTGCCTCATCTGGAATTTGTAGCGATTGGCGTGGCCGTAAGAAAGGGATCTTATCACATTGTCCGCTAAAAGAAGTAGACATTTTAGTTTGGCTGGAAGATGGTCTTTCTTCTGCACCTACCCCACGGACACAACCTTTTTTCCCCTTCCCAACACGCCTATTCCCCTTTCCACCAGCAGCAGGCCTTTTTCCACTCATTTTGGTGGTTAACTAATTCACAACTCTGGAGTTGTTTGCACAAAAAAACAATGGATGGTAACCGAGCAGAGCTGAGTGGCCAAACTGTGGTATTAGGCCAAAACTATTGGCTGGGTTAGATGCAGAAAAAAATTATTTTTAATTTGCAACCTGATGGAGGTCAGTATAGATGGACTAATAGACCAAGTCCCACACACCGCTAGAAGCCCAAATATTTTTTCAGAGCTAGATGCAGAAAATTTTTTTATTCAATTTGCAACCTGATGGAGGTCAGTATAGATGGACTAATAGACCAAGTCCCACACACTGCTAGAAGCCCAAATATTTTTTCAGAGCTAGATGCAGAAAAAAATTATTTTTAATTTGCAACCTGATGGAGGTCAGTATAGATGGACTAATAGACCAAGTCCCACACACTGCTAGAAGCCCAAATATTTTTTCAGAGCTAGATGCAGAAAAAAATTATTTTTAATTTGCAACCTGATGGAGGTCAGTATAGATGGACTAATAGACCAAGTCCCACACACCGCTAGAAGCCCAAATATTTTTTCAGAGCTAGATGCAGAAAAAAATTATTTTTAATTTGCAACCTGATGGAGGTCAGTATAGATGGACTAATAGACCAAGTCCCACACACCGCTAGAAGCCCAAATATTTTTTCAGAGCTAGATGCAGAAAAAAATTATATTCAATTTGCAACCTGCTGGAGGTCAGTATAGAAGGACTAATAGAACAAGTCCCACACACTGCTAGAAGCCCAAATATTTTTTCAGAGCTAAATGAAGAAAAAAATTATTTTTAATTTGCAACCTGATGGAGGTCAGTATAGATAGACTAATAGACCAAGTCCCACACACTGCTAGAAGCCCAAATATTTTTTCAGAGCTAGATGCAGAAAAAAAATATTTTTAATTTGCAACCTGATGGAGGTCAGTATAGATGGACTAATAGACCAAGTCCCACACACTGCTAGAAGCCCAAATATTTTTTCAGAGCTAGATGCAGAAAAAAATTATTTTTAATTTGCAACCTGATGGAGGTCAGTATAGATGGACTAATAGACCAAGTCCCACACACCGCTAGAAGCCCAAATATTTTTTCAGAGCTAGATGCAGAAAAAAATTATTTTTAATTTGCAACCTGATGGAGGTCAGTATAGATGGACTAATAGACCAAGTCCCACACACCGCTAGAAGCCCAAATATTTTTTCAGAGCTAGATGCAGAAAAAAATTATATTCAATTTGCAACCTGCTGGAGGTCAGTATAGAAGGACTAATAGAACAAGTCCCACACACTGCTAGAAGCCCAAATATTTTTTCAGAGCTAAATGAAGAAAAAAATTATTTTTAATTTGCAACCTGATGGAGGTCAGTATAGATAGACTAATAGACCAAGTCCCACACACTGCTAGAAGCCCAAATATTTTTTCAGAGCTAGATGCAGAAAAAAAATATTTTTAATTTGCAACCTGATGGAGGTCAGTATAGATGGACTAATAGACCAAGTCCCACACACTGCTAGAAGCCCAAATATTTTTTCAGAGCTAGATGCAGAAAAAAATTATTTTTAATTTGCAACCTGATGGAGGTCAGTATAGATAGACTAATAGACCAAGTCCCACACACCGCTAGAAGCCCAAATATTTTTTCAGAGCTAGATGCAGAAAAAAATTATATTCAATTTGCAACCTGCTGGAGGTCAGTATAGAAGGACTAATAGAACAAGTCCCACACACTGCTAGAAGCCCAAATATTTTTTCAGAGCTAAATGAAGAAAAACATTATTTTTAATTTGCAACCTGATGGAGGTCAGTATAGATGGACTAATAGACCAAGTCCCACACACTGCTAGAAGCCCAAATATTTTTTCAGAGCTAGATGCAGAAAAAAATTATATTCAGTTTGCAACCTGATGGAGGTCAGTATAGATGGACTAATAGAATGATGCTATGCCCAAAAGATTTTACTTCACTAGGTGCAGTAAAAAAATTGGTATTCTATACACAGGTGGTATATCTTGCAACACAGATAGGCTACTCCACTGACTAACACACTCTGCAATAGGCCAAAAAGGATTAGCTTTGCTAGATTCAGCCAAATGCTGTGAAAAAAACTTGCACAGCACTGGCACAGACCTGCCTGGCAAAAACTGATAGGAACTGATGTAACCTAGTCCTGAAAAGGACTCCAATTACAATTAGTCTTTACTCCCACAATCTATCTATTTAAGAGCACAGACCTGCCTGATAAAAGTCGTAGGAAATGCTGTAACCTAGTCCTTAAAAGGACTGCAATCACAACTATTCCCTACTCCCAAGCTATCTGTATATTTGTGCGAAAATTGGCTTGAAATTAACAAGGTATAGCGCACACAGCAACAGCGGTGCCGTCTAACACGCAGCTGCAGCAGTGAGAAAATGGTGGCGACGGGGAAAATGGCTTGGTCTTATAGGGCAAGGACATGTGACATACACTGCCAATCACACATGCCCTTGCTTGTGTGAAAAAAAGCACTTCGCTCCGTGTGTGCGCTGCTGATAGGCTGACAGATTGCACCTCCCCACTGCAAATGCGGGAAAGAGAAAAAAAAATGGAGATCTTCATTGTTCCTGCAGAGATCCATCCCCTGCCCCTCCCCCCGCCCCGCTGTACACTCAAACTGCGTATTAACATTAATTTTCATCATTACTGAGAAAAAATCCAGTTATGATTTTGGTGCACGAACAGTTATCGAACATAACCTCGAACAGCCGAATTTTTCTCAAATTGTTCGTGTTCGCCGACCGGCTCGAACACCGCCCAAAACAGCTCGAATTTGAGATTGGCGAACAGTTCGAGTAGAACAACGCTCATCTCTAATCTATTGTCTATCACTGTGTATGGGGCTATAGATGCATTATACTGTGTATAGTCAGATATGGCGACATTACACTGTGTTCCAAATTATTATGCAAATAATATTTTCTCAGATTTTCCCAAATTACCTATATGAATTGCAGTCATTGTAATTTTCCAGTCAACTAACTATTAGAGTACAATTGAAAGGTTTTTGTACAAACTGCCTATGATAACAGTATATTTTTAAAAAAATAAAACACTCAAACTGCACTCAAAATGCATGTTCCAAATTATTATGCACAGCAGTGTTTTCAACCTTTTCATTTTAATAAAGAACAAAAAAATGGTCATTTTTGAAATTATAAGCATTAGCAGGTTATTACAAACTGAAATCAAACAGTTTTCAACTCAAAACTTTATTCTAGGTGATGTTACATTTGCACATAGGACCCCTTGTTCGAAAGGAGCTTCTGAACTCTCTCGTCCATAGAATTTGTCAGGTTTTGGATGGTTTCTGCTTCAATTGTTTTGCATGAGGACAGAATACCCTCCCAGAGCTGTTGCTTAGATGTGAACTGCCTCCCGCCATCATAGACACTCCTTTTGATGACGCTCCAGAAGTTCTCAATGGGGTTGAGGTCAGGGGAGCATGGGGGCCACACCATAAGTTTGTCCCCTTTTATGCCCATAGCAGCCAGAGATGCAGATGTGTTATTTGCAGCATGAGACGGTGCATTATCATGCATGAAAATGATGTTGCTGTGGAATGCACGGTTCTTCTTCTTGAACCATAGCAGGAAGTGCGGTTTGAGAAACTCCACATACATTATGGAGTTTATCTTTACCCCTTCAGGGATCCTAAAGGGGCCGACAATCTCTCTCCCCATGATTCCAGCCCAAAACATTACTCCACCTCCTCCTTGTTGGCGCTGTAGTCGTGTTTGCATGGGGTGTCCATCAACCAGCCATCCTCCACTCCATCCATCTGGACCATCGAGCGTTGCACGGCACTCATCGGTGAACAAAACAATTTTGAAGTCAGTCTTCATGTAGTGTTTGGCCCACTGGAGCCGTTCCTGCTTGTGTGCAGTGGATAGAGGAGGTCGACAGGATGGCTTACGCACAGCTGCAAACCTCTGAAGGACCCTGCATCTTGTTGTTCGGGGGACGTTGGAGGCACCAGCAGCTTCAAAAACTTGTCTGCTGCTATGACAAGGCTTTTTTGCCGCTGCTCTTTTAACCTGATGTAATTGCCTATAGGAAAGAGTCCTCAATTTTCCCTTATCAGCACGCACACGTGTGTACTGTGAATCAGCTACATACTTCTTGATTGTGCGGTGATCACGATGAAGTGTCTTGGCAATGTTGATTGTAGTCATGCCTTGACCTAAACACTCCACAATTTGTTGCTTCTCAGCAGCCGACACATCCTTTTTCTTTCCCATTTTGGCAGAAAATGTAGGCTGCTTAATAAAGTGGGACAGCCTTCTTAAGTAGTCTTGCCTTTCATTGGACACACCTGCCAAGCTAATTAGCACAGGTGTCTGCAATTGCTTACAGTGATATAAAGAGCCCTGACACACATCACCATCAATGAGTTTAACTGACAAACAAAAAAATTCTTACCTTATCACTCCTAAACACTTTTTGCATAATAATTTGGAATACACTGTAATTCATGGTTTATTGGAGGATGATCCAGACAGGCGGATGCAATTTAGTGAGATTATGCTTAACAAAATTGAAGAAAATCCAGTAATTTTAGATAACATTATGTGGAGTGATGACGCTTCTTTCAAATTATCCGGCCATATTAACAGACATAATTGTATTTACTGGTATAATGAGAACATGCATTTAACATTAGAGCAACAACTAAATGAACCTGGTGTCAATGTTTGGGGTGGTATTTCAAGTTTTAGTGTTTTAGGACCAATATTTTTTGATGGGACAGTCACAGGAGATAAGTATCTCGAAATTCTAATGAATCGAGTTGTTCCCCAGGTACAGAAACATCCTAATTCAAATGACCTTTATTTCCAACAAGATGGGGCCCCTCCACATTATTCAAGAGTAGTCCGCGAGTATCTTGATGATACATTTCCTAATAAATGGATTGTCCGAAGTGGCCCACTTGATTGGCCAGCACGTTCACCAGACTTGACCCCAATGGATTTTTTCTTTTGGGGAGTACTCAAGGACAAAGTTTATAGTCAAAAACCAAAAAGTGTCAGTGATATGAAAAATTACATAAGAGATGCATTTCAAGAAATTAATATCCAAAGAGACTTGTGCAAAAACGTTTGACAAAGCGTAAGAGGCAGACTTCAAAGCTGTGCAAATTGTAATGGAAAACAGTTTGAGCACCTGCGTTGATAAAATTTAAGGGCTTTTATATTATTGTTCAGAATAAAATTTAATTGTCAATGTTATGCTTGTGTTAGTAAATATAATTTTATATATAAATCAAAATAAATGTTATTATTTTCTGTCCACCTACTTTAGGACCACCCAAAATATACGGGGCTATGTTCTACCCTACTGTGTATGGGAAGATATAAGCTATAAAACTGTGTAAATAGGGGATATATTGCTTCATACTGTGTATGGGGGGCTATTGGTGCTTTATACTGTGTATAGGGGCTATTCGGGAATCATACTGTGTATAGCGGCTTATGGGCCATAATACTGTGTATAGCTGGGCTATGCACTATCAAACTGTATATAGAGGGGCTATGTTTTATCATATTATACATAGGGGTGCTATGTACTAATATACTGTGTATGGGAAGCTATAGACTATAAAACTGTGTAAAAGGGGGATATATGGCATCATACTGTGTATGGGGGCTATAGAGGCATTATACTGTGCAGAGATGCTTTTTGGCCTTCATTCTCTATAAAGGGACTATGGGCCATAATACTGTGCATAGCTGGGCTGTGGACTATCAAAGTGTCTATAGGGGGGCTATTGTCTATCATATTGTATATACGGGCTATGTTCTATCATACTGTGTATGGGAAGCTATAGGCTATAAATCTGTGTAAATAGGGGATGTGGGTCATAGTACTGCGTATGGGGGGTTATAGAGGCATTATACTGTGTATAGAGGCTTGTGGGCCATCATGCTCTATAAAGGGCTATGGGCAATCATATTATGTATAGGTTCTTATGAGCCATCATACACTATAGAGGGGATATGGGGCCATAATATTGCGTATAGCTGGGCTATGGGCTACCATACTGCGTATAGCTGGGTTATGGGCCAAAATACTGTGTATAGCTGGGCTATGGGCTATAATGCTGTGTATAGCTGGGCTATGTGCTACCATATTGTGTTTGGGGAGTTATGGGCTATAATACTGTGAATAGACCTCTACATCTCAATTATAATGTTGTATCATACTGTGTATGGGAAGCTATAGGCTATAAATCTGTGTAAATAGGGGATATGGGTCATAATACTGCATATGGGGGTTATAGAGGCATTATACTGTGTATTATACTGTCAAGTTGACGCGCCCCTGGGCCTGTGTTGTGCAGGGGAACCCGGAACCGGGCCTGTTGTAGGATGCTGGGGGTTGTAGTCTCCGTGTGGCGGTGACCCGGTCCGTGCCCAGGGTGGTCAAACCAGTGGCAGTCTTAGGCTGAGTTCACACGATGCGTTTTTCGTGCGTTTCCGCGTCGTTTTTGCAGTTGCGGAAACGCTGCGGAAACGCATTAAAAACGCATGGTAGAAGGGCAGCAATGTTCCCCAATTGAAATCCGCATGTGCTGTGCCCACGATGCGGATTTTTCCGCAGCGTAAACGCTGCGGTCAAAGATCCGCAGCATGTCAATTAATTTTGCGGAAACGCTGCTCTTTTGCCGCCATTGACTTGCATTAGACCGCATGGAATCCGCATCACTGTATATGTTGATGCGCTTTTCATGCGGTCTAATGTGCGGATGGTACCCGGGTGTGGATGAGAGGACTCGCATCCAGACCCAGGTACCATTAAAAAAAAAAGAATAAAATAAAAAATATATATATTCTCACCTTCTGACAGCCCGCGCTGCGTCCTGCTGGCTTCCCGGGCACTTCGCGGTTGAATAAAGGACCTTCGCTGACGTCAGAGTCATGTGACGGGTCACGTGACGCTGACGTCGGAAGGTCCTAAAGTCTTCACTGCCGGCAGCCGGGACCGAGCGAAGCTGGACACCGGGGGCCATCAGAGGGTAAAGTATATATTTATTTTTTATTTTTTGACATTCACACACTATATAAATCCATGCCGGTTGCATGGATTTATATAGTGTAAAGTTGACAAGCACTTTCCAAGTGATGCTAAAATCGCTTGGGAAGCGCTTGTCAACCCGCATGCGGAAATGAAAGTGAAGACTGCTTAATTTCCGCATGTCCCTGGCAGGAAACCGCATGTACAAGCCGCATGCTTTTTTTCCTGACAGAGAGATGCAGAAACGCTCAGGAAAAAATCCTGAGCATTTCTGCATCGTGTGCACATACCCTTAATGTATAGCAAATGTCCGACTACGCCACCCGTGGATTGCGGTCAGTGGGGACCGCCGCTGCGCTGCCGACCGCTGAGGCTGATGTTGTTTGCGCAGCCGAGTATGGGATAACTCCCCACGGGAGAAGTATTGCCTCAGGGCAGCTAATGTGAGAGATCATGGGAGTGATGGTGTGAGGGTCCCAGTGCTAATGGTGCTGGTGCGGCAAGGAATCACAGAGACGTGAGGTGCAGTTCAGGGTCTTTACTGATGGTACAAGGCAGACCCTCCCGGGAGTACTGGCTAGTATAAGGGGCCTGGTCAGTCTGCGAGCAAGCAGGAGTTCCCCTGGCCAGGTGGAGTTGTAGGCCTCCCCGTTTATCTGCACTCTTCCTGGCTACCTTGCTGTCAGCGGTTACAAGTAGCCCACGTCCCTGAGTATACCGTGTGGTGCTCACCCGTATGGCTGGTGACTTGGGGCCTTCTGTTAGCCTCCGCTCCTGGATGGCGGCGCTGGTCCCTTCTTTGTGACTGAGCCTCCGGGCTTGAACAGAGGACCTGGAATCCCCTGCCGGCTGGTTTCTGCTGCTGGGTATATATATCAGTCCCCACAGCCTCGGACTCCTGTGTCCGGTTTTAGTAACTTCAGCCAGGGCGAGCTATATCTCTGCTCAGCTCCAGCCCCTGGTCTTCAGCTGCTGCTCCTACAGAGCTCCTGATGTATCTTTCCCTGTGTCTGGAACTTCACTGTCTAATCCCGCCCCAGACCCAGTTTATAAGGGCAGATTCCTCCCCTCCCAGGTCTGGGTGGGCCGTGTTGCATGTTTAGGGCTCCTGACCAGAGAAACCTCCCACTTGCTCTCAGACATAATATCTCTATTACTGTGGTAACCAGACCCCTGGGGTGCCACATTCCCCCCTAGTAAATTTTAGTACTCCGGGACTTAACACATTTTTAAAGAAACATAAATACAGGGTATAAACGATAATACAAAAACATATTTACAAGAAGCTTTGGTTCTTTAAAGGTCACGGCGTGTCCGTAACCGGGTGTCCATATCACCCAAGGTGAAGTTTGTAAAACAAGGGGGTGTCCATGTCACCCAAGGTGAAACTTTAAGCGAAGTAGGGGACCTGTCCAAAGCAAACCCCTTGCGTTGGCCTTGGGCGTGGCTGCAAGGCTGGAGCTAACTACTTTGGGCCGCAAGTAGGCCACGCCAGACAGGTTTTCTTTTCCGCGGCCGTCTTTGCAAGAGGCACCAAGGTGCAACTATCTACAAGCATTGTTCCGGTTATCCAGTGTCCATAACCTGTTAGTCCAAATAAATCTGCAGGGTAACTGAGAAACATAATTAGTAACAGGCAACAAACATAAACCATAAACAGTTAACAGATAAATTCACAGTGCATCACTTTAGATTTTCCAGTGAGCGAGCATCTGACCTCTAGTGACTCTAGTGGACCTACGGAGCTCACTAACTGGTTCTGCACTACAGGGTGTAGGAGGTGTTATGGGCAAGCTGGGCAGCTGTCTGTGCACTCTTTGGCTCACTAGGGGGACGGCAGGCTCACTACTAGCAGAGGGTTGATTCTCCTGTACTGCTGGTGTGGACTCTTCTGCCTCTTGGGCCGGCTGCTCTTCCAGCTCTACCGGTTCCTCTGTAGGCACTTGCGGGGCAGGCTGGAGAAAGGTGACGACGGGTACCACGACAGCGCCGTTTACTTGTGTCCTAGACCGGGGGAAGTCTCCGAGTACGGTACTGATCATTTCTTCCATTTCCAATGCGGGTTGAGGGTTTTCTTGATCTTCTTCAGGGCTTTGCAGCTGCTCGGGACACTTCTTCAGGTGGTCTCTGGAGACAATGGCTGTGGTTTCTCCTCCATCCTTACTGATTACGCAGATTTTTGGGTTCTCATGGCTTGAGGGCAGTACGGTGTATGGGTCCTTCTCCCACTGGTCTTCCAACTTGTGGAGCCGCCTCTTCCTCTTCAAGACCTGCTCTCCAGGTACCAGGGGAACAGCGGGAGCATACTGGTTATAAGCCTTCTCTTGCCTTTCTCTAGCTTGAGACAGACTTCGCTCGACTCTCTCCTGCACTTTCCGATACTGCTGCTGCCGCTCTGTATCCCAGTCTGCCTCTGGCGAGGTGTCCTCAGGTGTCAGGACTCCCATATCCAGGTCAATAGGCAGCTTACCAGGTCTTGCTCTCATTAGGTAAGCCGGGGTACAGTTGGTGGAACCTACAGGGATGTGGTTATACAGGTCCACCAGATTGGGCAGTTTCTCAGGCCACAGACTGCGTTCTTCCAGGGGCAATGTTTTTAGCAGATCTATCACCACCTGGTTCATCTTCTCGCAGAGTCCATTGGTTTGAGGGTGATAGGGCGTTGTTCTTATCTTCTTGCAGCCACACAGGTTGCAGAACTCCTGGAAGACCTCAGCTTCAAAGGCTGGTCCTTTGTCTGTCAGCACTTGGTCCGGGTACCTGTGTGGACGGCAGAAGTGCTGCTGGAAGGCTCTAGCTGCTGTTTGAGCCGTTAAGTCATTGACCGGGACCACCACCAGGAACCAGGAGTAATGATCTACGATTGTGAGGGCGTAGACATACCCAGATCTGCTTGGAGCCAGTTTCACATGGTCCAGGGCTACCAGTTCCAGTGGCTGTCTGGTGATGATGGGCTGCAGGGGAGTCTTCTGGCTGGCACGGTCCTTTCTTCTTAGGTTGCACGGGCCACAGTCTCTGCACCACCTCTCGATGGCTCCTCTCATGCCTACCCAGTAGAACCGTTCACGCAACAAGAACTCCAGCTTCTTCCATCCGAAGTGTCCTGCTCCATTGTGGTATGCCTCCAGAACCATAGCCGCGTCTCGTCTTGGGACCACTACCTGCAAGGTCAACTCATGTGTTCGAGAGTTAACCATTCTCCGGCACAGCTTCTCCCTGTAGAGGAACAGCTTACTTTTCTCCTTCCACAGTTGCTTGGTCTCCTCCGGAGCGTCTGGGTCAAGACTGGCATCGGCCTGGGTCAGCATTTCCTTCACCAAACGGACTGCGGGATCACTGTCTTGCGTCTCCGCCCAGTTGTAGTGGGGCAAGGGATTGAACGTCACGGAGCGCCTGTCCTTCACACGGTGGGAATACAGGGTAATCCCATGACGGTGGAACGCAGGGAGCTCAACTTCTTCCAGATCTTCTGGATCTTCCCCTACGTCCGGTAAGTTCGGCATTCTAGACAGGGCATCCGTGTTGGCATTTGATCGCCCCGCCCGGTATTTGATGGTGAATTCAAAGTTGGACAGGCGGGCCATCCATCTCTGTTCCAGGGCACCGAGCCTTGCAGTGTCCAAATGTGTCAACGGGTTGTTATCCGTGTACACGGTGAATTTGGAGGAGGCAAGGTAATGCTTGAAACGTTCGGTCACTGCCCACACTACTGCCAGGAACTCCAGCTTGAATGAGCTATAATTCTCAGGGTTCCTCTCCGTGGGCCGTAGCTTTCGGCTGGCGTAAGCGATTACCCGTTCTTTTCCTTGCTGGATCTGGGACAGTACGGCTCCTAGCCCGATGTTGCTTGCGTCCGTGTGGAGGATAAAGGGCTGGCTGTAGTCTGGATATGCCAGGATTTCATCCCCCGTGAGGGCCATCTTCAGCTGGCAGAAGGACTCCTCTTCCAGCTTTTCCACCTGAAGGGCGGCTTCTGGTTTTTGGCTTTCCGAGATTGACCTATCAGGAGGTCCTGCATAGGGGCTGCCAATTTGGTGAAACCGGGAATGAATCTTCGGTAGTAGCCTACCAACCCAAGGAACTGCCGCACTTCCTTTATGCTGGAGGGTCTTGGCCAGTCCTTAATCACGGTGATCTTATCAGGGTCGGGAGCCACTCCGTCAGCACTCACCACGTGTCCCAGGTACTGCACCTTTGGTTTCAGGAGGTGACACTTGGAGGGTTTCACCTTTAGGCCGTAGTTTGCCAGAGCTTCAAACACTTCTGCCAGGTGTTTCAGGTGGTCCTCGTAGGTCTTGGAATAGACGATGACATCGTCCAGGTATAACAGGACCGTCTCGAAGTTCCGGTGTCCCAGACAGCATTCCATCAACCGTTCGAAGGTTCCTGGTGCGTTGCAGAGCCCGAACGGCATACAGTTAAATTCGCTGAGACCCATCGGGGTGGTGAATGTGGTCTTCTCCCGGTCCGCCTCTGCTACAGGAACCTGCCAGTACCCGCTAGTGAGATCCAAAGTAGAGAAGAAGTTAGCAGATTTTAATGCAGCTAAGGTCTCTTCTATCCTTGGTAACGGGTACGCATCTTTGTGTGTGATACGGTTGACCTTCCTGTAGTCTACACACATTCTCATGGTGTTGTCTTTCTTTTTCACTAAGACTAGTGGAGCTGCCCAGGGGCTACAGCTGTCCCTGATTACCCCAGCCTCCTTCATGTCTCTAAGCATCCCCTTGGCGTGTTGGTAGTGTGCCGGGGGTAGGGGTCGGTATCTCTCCTTTATGGGAGGATGGTCTCCCATGGGGATGTGGTGTTCTACCCCCTTTACTCGCCCGAAGTCTAGCGGGTGTTTACTAAACACTCTCTCGTACTCTCGAACCACCCGATAGACTCCCTGTTTCTGGTGTGAGGGAGTGGAGTCCGTACCCAAATGCAGTTGCTGACACCAGTCCTCCATTGGTTTCTTAGAGCCGTTACCTTCCTCTGGTTGAGATGGAGGCAAGGGTTCCACGGCCTGTACAGAATTCTGGTTTATGGTGAACAATTTGGCTAGCGTGGCATACCGGGGCAGGTGTACTTCTCTCTCCCCGATATTTATGATGCGAACGGGCACCCTCCCATGGCGTACATCGACCACCCCCCGTGGGCCTACTGTCTGAGTAGACGGGTTCTACCATTGCTTGGTAATCTCTACCTCTTAGACCAATAGCTGCCCGGCACCAAATCATCATCTCACTTTTTGGGGGCATGGCAATAGGGAACGGGTCACACATTCTCACGCTACCTATCTCACCACCAGATAGTTCCACCTGTTGCCGCTTCATCAGTGCCCGGATCTCTTTTTGGAGCACACGCTGCTGGCCGGAACTGGCGTTCTTGGCAACCTGCTGTAAAATGAGAATCACCTCTGCAAGACAATTTTCAATCACATTAGTTCCCAAGGTTATTCTAGGGTGACTCTCATGACGGTCTATGTCCACTATAATCAGTCCTTGTGCCGCCAGTTCGACTTTACCGATCTTAATGGTCACCTCCTTGAATCCCACCTGCGGCACGGGCTGACCATTGCTGGCGATGATACTCAGGTCGTCATCTAGGTAGCGGGTTATGTCCGAGTCATTCCAGTACTGCTTAAAGAGCACGTACGGGATGGTGGTCACCTGTGACCCAGTGTCTAGTAGGGCACTCATAGGAATTCCATCCAGTACCACAGGCAAGATTGGACGTCCCCCTACGTATTTATCATGCCAGTTTGATGGGCCTGATGATCTTATGCCTGGGGGTTGGCCCTCTACCCCAGGTTGTGCCCGTTTAAATGACAGTACCTTGCCACATGTCCGGGTTGATTGCAGCGGCGGCAGATGGGTCGTCCATCCTCGTTGTATCTGTCGCTGGGTCTTCCTCTGGCCGGTGGAGTCCTCCTCAGTCGGCGCCACGGGACGTCCTCCGGTCCGGATGCCAGCTGGATCTTTCCTGGAGAAGAGGCCTGTAAAGACTGCACAGTTCTGGTTAGCGCGGCAACGCTCTTAGTCAGCTCTTGGACCTGATGGTGCAGGTCTGTAGCCGGGTCACTGTTTAAAGCCTGCGCATCAGCTCCCACAGGCCCTGCAGACAAGGGCACCGTCTCCTGGTGGTAAGTGATAGCAGGGCGCCTGTGGGTCACAGCGCCGCCTGGTGTCGGTTCTCGGAGCACCCGGATGGCTCTGTCCTTGAACTGTGCAAAGTCCAGGTCAGGGTCCTGTAAGGCCATTGCCCGCAACTGGGTTCGGTGGGCATTGCACAGTAGACCCTCAATAAATTGTTCAGTCAACAGCTTATCTTCATTTCCCACGCTGTCAGGGTCTGCCTGCTTAATGGCTCTTAGGGCCTCTTGTAGGTTTAAAGCATAGTCTCTTATACTCTCATGTGCCCGTTGTTTGCACCCGTAAAATCGGAGCTTTATTTCGGCTGAGGTGCGGGTGTCAAATGTGTCTTTCAGCCGGGCTAGTATTTCTCTGACAGTCCTCTTCCTCCCAGGTGGCCAGGACTTTACCTCCCTTTGGGCTGCCCCGATTAATTGGGCCACCAGGATGCTCACTTTTTGCTCTTCTGTGAGGGGGTACACCTGGAAGAGGCTATACAGTCTTTCACTAAAGTCATTTAGAGTATGTGACTCCCCTGAGTACTGGGGTAGCCAGGTTGCCCCCGGGATATAGGGCATGGTGAATGGCATGACTGCTGCAGCGGTTGCGCGGCGGTGGCTGTGGCAGTGGAGCTCCCCTCGGTGTCCGACATCCTCCTTCCCCCCTAATGGACCGTGGCCTACCTTGCGATGCTCTTCTTCCGTAGGCCGCGGCTCCGCAGTCGATCGTCGGGGTTGAGGACCTGGCGTCGCGCTCCGATGACGTCAGCGTCGCTCTTCCTCCCTTCCAGGACCTTGCGCAGCGTCAGAGCGTGGGGCGGAGCGTGAGGCGGAGCTTCGGATCTCGTGCGCTTTCGGCATCCACGCCCCTCTTCTTCCTGTGCGACGTCCCGAAGATGGCGTCCGAAGGCGGGAAGCAGCTGCGGATGGCGGGAAGAAGGCAGAAGACGGCGGGAAACGGTCCAAGATGGCGTCTGATGGCGGGAATCGGCTCCGGATGGCGGGAAACGACTCCGGACGGCGGGAAACTTCACCACAGGTAAGTTCAAAAGTCTTTTTCAGGCACGCAGTACCCGGTGGTTGCGGGCACGAAATCCTGCCGACTACGCCAAAGTTGACGCGCCCCCTGGCCCTGTGTTGTGCAGGGGAACCCGGAACCGGGCCTGTTGTAGGATGCTGGGGGTTGTAGTCTCCGTGTGGCGGTGACCCGGTCCGTGCCCAGGGTGGTCAAACCAGTGGCAGTCTTAATGTATAGCAAATGTCCGACTACGCCACCCGTGGATTGCGGTCAGTGGGGACCGCCGCTGCGCTGCCGACCGCTGAGGCTGATGTTGTTTGCGCAGCCGAGTATGGGATAACTCCCCACGGGAGAAGTATTGCCTCAGGGCAGCTAATGTGAGAGATGATGGGAGTGATGGTGTGAGGGTCCCAGTGCTAATGGTGCTGGTGCGGCAAGGAATCACAGAGACGTGAGGTGCAGTTCAGGGTCTTTACTGATGGTACAAGGCAGACCCTCCCGGGAGTACTGGCTAGTATAAGGGGCCTGGTCAGTCTGCGAGCAAGCAGGAGTTCCCCTGGCCAGGTGGAGTTGTAGGCCTCCCCGTTTATCTGCACTCTTCCTGGCTACCTTGCTGTCAGCGGTTACAAGTAGCCCACTTCCCTGAGTATACCGTGTGGTGCTCACCCGTATGGCTGGTGACTTGGGGCCTTCTGTTAGCCTCCGCTCCTGGATGGCGGCGCTGGTCCCTTCTTTGTGACTGAGCCTCCGGGCTTCTATGGCCAGAGGACCTGGAATCCCCTGCCGGCTGGTTTCTGCTGCTGGGTATATATATCAGTCCCCACAGCCTCGGACTCCTGTGTCCGGTTTTAGTAACTTCAGCCAGGGCGAGCTATATCTCTGCTCAGCTCCAGCCCCTGGTCTTCAGCTGCTGCTCCTACAGAGCTCCTGATGTATCTTTCCCTGTGTCTGGAACTTCACTGTCTAATCCCGCCCCAGACCCAGTTTATAAGGGCAGATTCCTCCCCTCCCAGGTCTGGGTGGGCCGTGTTGCATGTTTAGGGCTCCTGACCAGAGAAACCTCCCACTTGCTCTCAGACATAATATCTTTATTACTGTGGTAACCAGACCCCTGGGGTGCCACAATACTCTATAAAGGGCTATGGGCAATCATATTGTGTATAGGTTCTTATGAGCCATCATACACTATAGAGGGGATATGGGGCCATAATATTGCATATAGCTGGGCTATGGGCTAACATACTGCGTATAGCTGGGCTGTGGGCTATAATGCTGTGTATAGCTGGGCTATGTGCTACCATATTGTGTGTGGGGAGTTATGGGCTACAATACTGTGAATAGGCCTCTACATCTCAATTATAGACATGTATGAGACACTTTAAAATTTCTTATACCAGTGAACACATTTCATCTCATCCATGAGAGCACTAACAGCCAGTGCTGTGTTGGGTAAGAGAAAAATAAATAGGTGAGTCATGGCCAGCTGTTAATGGGTGGAGGAGGCCGGATTTTTTTTTTTATTCAGTTTATAGAACATCACATAAAATGTAAGCGTAAGCAGCGTACATAGCAGCAGAATTCACCAGAAGTGGGCAGAAATGGGGCATAATACTGTGTATAGCTGGGCTGTGGACTATCAAACTGTCTATAGAAGGGCTATTGTATATCATATTGTATATATGGGGGCTATGTTCTATCATACTGTGTAAATAAGTGATGTATGGCATCATACTGTGTATTGGGGCTATAGATGCATTATACTGTGTCTAGGCAGGTATGGGGCCATTATACTGTGCATCGGGGCTATTCGGGCATCATAATGTGTATACGGGCCTATAGGCCATAATACTGTGTATCTGGGCTATGGACTATCAAACTGTCTATAGAGGGGCTATTGTCTATCATATTGTATATAGGGGGCTATGTTCTACCCTACTGTGTATGGGAAGATATAGGCTATAAAACTGTGTAAATATGTGATGTATTGCTTCATACTCTGTATGGGGGGCTATAGGTGCATTATACTGTATATAGGTAAGTATTGGGACATTATACTGTGTATAGGGGCTATTCGGGAATCATACTGTGTATAGCAGCTTATGGGCAATAATACTGTGTATAGCTGTACTATGGACTATCAAACTGTCTATGGAGGGGCTATAGTTTATCATATTGTACATAGGGGGGCTATGTTCTAATATATTGTGTTTGGGAAGCTATAGGCTATAAAACTGTATAAAAGGGGGATATATGACATCATACTGTGTATGGGGGCTATAGAGGCATTATACTGTGTATAGAGGCTTATTGGCCATCATACTCTATAAAGGGGCTATGGGCCATAATACTGTGCATAGGTGGGCGGTGGACTATCAAACTGTCTATAGAGGGGCTATTGTCTATCATATTGTATATAGGGGGCTATGTTGTATCATACTGTGTTTGGGAAGCTATAGGCTATAAATCTGTGTAAATAGGGGATATGGGTCATCATACTGCGTATGGGGGGCTATAGAGGCATTATACTGTGTACAGAGGCTCATGGACCATTATACTCTATAAAGAGCTATGGGAAATCATATTGTGTATAGGTTCTTATGAGCCTTCATACACTATAGAGGGACTGTGGGACCATAATACTATGTATAGCTGGGCTATGGACCATAATTCTCTGTATAGCTGGACTATGGGCTACCATACTGTGTAAGGGGAGCTATGGGCTATCATGCTGTGAATAGGGATCTACATCTCAATTATAGACATGTGTGAGACACTATTTTTTATACCGGTGTTCACATTTCATCTCATCCATGACAGCACTAACACCCAGTGCTGTGTAGGGTAAGAGAGAAATAAATAGGTGAGTGATGGCCAGCTATAAAAGGGTGGAGGAGGCTGGAGGTTTTTTTTGTTTTGTTTTTTAACATCAGCACATGTCTACAATAATTCCATCTTTATGGTACTATATATAGATTTACACTCTGTATATAATACATAAAAATACCGGTAATTGACTCTCCAAGGCCATGAAATTGCATCATAATTTTGGGGAAAAAGGTGAGTGTTGGCCGGCTATTATGGGGTGGAGGAGGCCGGATTTTTTTTATTTTTATTTATTTGAGTTCATAGAACATCACATACAATTTTGTGCACATAGCAGGAAATTTCTCCCAGAAGTGTTCAGAAAAATGCAACATATCATCAAAGCTGCTATTCTGGACCTTCAAATTTTGAGAATACAGATATGTAAGAACTCCTGCAAGACCGACGCCGTAAGGTTTGTTCAACCACTGTGGGTAAGTGGAAGCACCAAAACATTTGTGTTGTATCCAGGGACAAACAGGCAACGCGGAAAATCTGGCAAATTCTTAATGGGCCAATCTGTTAGCAAAACTTTTACCAGGGAGCTATATTTTATCACACTGTGTATGGGAAGCTATAGGCCAGTGGTGGTGAACTTATGGCACGTGTGCCAGAGGGGGCACGCAGAGCCCTCCTTGTAGGCAAGCGCTCCATACCCTCAGCACTAGTGCCGCTACCACTTTCCTCAGCCTGCGCACCATCCCCCTCGTCACTAGCGCCACTTTGACTCTCCTCTTCTGCACACGCACCCTCCCATCATGCCGCGCGCCGAGGGTGCGGGATGTCGCACGGGGCAACAGGTAAGGCTGTGGTATGTGAAGAGAAAAGATCAGCATTGGAAATGGTAAAGGTGAGTGAGTAGTTATTTCCTTTTTTTTAATGTGGGGCCATTATATAGTATGGAGCACTATGTGAGGCCATTATACAGTATGAAACATCATGGGGGGCCATTGTACTGTATGGAGCACTATGTGGGCCATTTTACTGTATGGAGCGCTATGTGGGGTCATTATTCTGTATGGAGCACTATGTGGGGCCATTATACAATATGGAGCAGTATGTGGGGCCATTATACTGTATGGAGCGCTATGTGGGGCCATTATACTGTATGGAGCACTATGCGGGGCCATTATACAGTATAGAGCATCATGCACAGCCATTATACAGTATGGAGCACTATGTGGGCCATTTTACTGTATGGAACACTATGTGGGGCCATTATACTGTATGGAGCACTATGCGTGGCCATTATGCAGTATAGAGCATCATGCACAGCCATTATGCACTATAGAGCACTGTGTGGGGCCATTTTACTGTATGGAGCGCTATGTGGGGCCATTATGCTGCATGGAGCACTATGTGAGGCCATTATACAGTGTGGAGCATCATGTGGGGCCATTATACAGTATGAAGCACTATGTGGGGCCATTATACAGTATGGAGAATCATGTGGGGCCATTATACAGTATGAAGCACCATGTGGGGCCATTATACTGTATGGAGCATCATCTGGGGCCATTACACAGTATGGAGCACTATGTGAGGCCATTATACAGTATGTAGCATGATGTGGGGTCATTATACTGTATGGAGCACTATGTGGGTCCATTATACAGTATAGAGCATCATGCACAGCCATTGTATAATATGGAGCATCATGTGGGGCCATTTTACTGTATGAAGCACCATATGGGGCCATTATACTGTATGGAGCATCATGTGGGGCCATTATACTGTATGAAGCTCTCTGTCGGGCCATTATACTGTATGGAGCACTATATGAGGCATTATACAGTATGGAGCATGATGTGGGGTCATTATACAGTTTGAAGTACCATCTGAGACCATTATACTGTATAGAGGACCATTCAGGGTCATTATACAGTACGGAGCGCTATATGAGGCCATTATACAGTATGTAGCATGAGGTGGGGTCATTATACACTATGGAACACCATGTGGGGTCATTATACAGTATGTAGCATGATGTGGGGCCGTTATACACTTTAAACCATTATACTGTATGGAACACCATTTAGGGCCATTATACTGTATGAAGCACTATCCGAGGCCATTTAATAGTATGGAGTACCATGTGGGGCCATTATACAGTATGGAGCACTATGTGGGGCCATTATACAATATGGAGCATGATGTGGGGCCATTATACTGTATGGAGCATTATGTGGGGCCATTATACAATATAGAGCATCATCTGGAGCCATTATACAGTATGGAGCATCATGTGAGGCCATTATACAGTTTGGAGGATTATTCAGGGCCATTAAACTGCATGGAGCACTATGCAAGGCCATTATACAGTATGAAGAATCATGTACAGCCACTATATCGTATGGAGCATCATGTGGGGCCATTTTACTCTATGGAGCACTATGTGGGGCCATAATACAGTATAAAGCATCATGTGGGGTCATTATTCTGTATGGAGCACTATGTGGGGCCATTACACCATATGGCGCATTATGTGGGGCCATTATACAGTTTGGAGCATCATGCGGGGCCAATAAACTGTATGGAGTACTACGTGGTGCCATTATACAGTTTGGAGCATCATGCACAGCCATTATACAGTATGGAGCATCGTGTGGGGCAATTTTACTATATGGAGCATCATGTAGGGTCATTTTTCTGTATGGAGCACTATGTGCGCCCATTATACAGTATGGAGCATCATGAGGGGCCATTACACTGTATAGAGCGCTGTGTCGGGCCATTATACAGTATTGAGCACTATGTGAGGCCATTTTACAGTATGGAGCATCATGTGAGGCCGTTATACAGTTTGGAGCATCATATTGGGCCATTATACAGTTTGGAGGATCATTCAGGGCCATTTCATAGTATGGAGTACCATGTGGGGCCATTATACAGTATGGAGCACTATGTGGGGCCATAATACAGTATGGAGCATGATGTGGGGCCATTATACTGTATAGCGCGCTGTGTCGGGCCATTATACAATATAGAGCATCATCTGGGGCCATTATGTAGTATGGAGCATCATGTGGGGCCATTAAACTGCATGGAGCACTATGCAAGGCCATTATACAGTATGGGGAATCATAAACAGCCATTATATGGTATGGAGCATCATGTGGGGTCATTTTACTGTATGGAACACTATGTGGGGCCATTTTACAGTATAACGCATCATGTGGGGTCATTATTCTGTATGGAGCACTATGTGGGGCCATTACACCATATGGCGCATAATGTGGGGCCATTATACTGTATGGAGCACTATGTGGAGTCATTATACAATATGGAGCATCATATGGGGCCATTATACAGTTTGGAGCATCATGCGGGGCCATTAAACTGTATGGAGTACTACGTGGTGCCATTATACTGTATGGAGCATCATGTACAGCCATTATACAGTATGGAGCATCGTGTGGGGCAATTTTACTGTATGCAGCATCATGTAGGGTCATTATTCTGTATGGAGCACTATGTGGGGCCATTATACAGTATGGAGCATCATGTGGGGCCATTATACTGTATAGAGCGCTTTGTCAGGCCATTATACAGTATTGAGCACTATGTGAGGCCATTTTACAGTATGGAGCATCATGTGGGGCTATTATACAGTTTGGAGCACCATCCTGGGCCATTATACTGTATGAAGCACCATGTAAGGTCATATACTGTATGGACCATTATGTGGGGCCATTGTACAGTATGGAGCATAATGTGGGGTCATTATACAGTAAGGGGCATTATGTTGGACTCATTACACAGTATGGAGCACTATGAGGGGCCATTATACAGTATTGAGCATCATGTGGGGCCATTATACAGTATGGAACATCATATAGGGCCATTATACAGTATGGAGCATCATGTGGGGCCATTATACAGTTTGGATAACTATGTGGGGCCATTATACTGTATGGAGGACTATATGTGGGGCCCATTATACTGTATGGAGGACTATATGTGGGGCCCATTAGACTGTATGGAGGACTTTTTGTGCCCAATATACTGTATAGAGAACTGTGTAGGGCCATTAGCTTAAGTTCACATGAAGCATTTTTGATGCATTTTCGTGGCGGTTTTCCCACCGCAAAACGCTGCGAGAACGCTTGTTAATAGGTCTGCCAGGTATAGCAATGCGAATCTAGATATTCTGTGCACATGATGCGGAAATTTCCGCTCAATTTGCATTGCGGTAAAAACCACAGCATAGACCATGGTTTGGGCATTTCCGCCACGAATTCGCGCCCATTGACTTGCATTAAATCGCAGCAAACCCGCAGGTATAATATCTATACCTGCAGATATGCTGCGTTTCAATGAAAGTCAATGGGCGCAGATTTGCACCGGAAATGCGCTGCGAGTGGTACCCAGGTCGGGAGAGGAGGACTACATCTCCTCTCATCCGACCGCCGCTCTCGCTGATAACAGCGAGAGGGGCGTGGAAGGGAGGAGCAGTAGTCTTGCCCTGCCCAGCCCACGTGCCCGCTGTTAAAAAAAGTGAAAATAAAAAAAATAAACCTCTATACTCACCTGTCTGGCGGCCCCCGGTGCGATCCTCTCCTCCCGGCGGTATACTGCGGGGAGTGGGCTCGCTCCCCGCAGTATACTGTGCTTCCAGGACCTGCGCTGACATCACTAATCAGCTGAGCGGTCTCATGATCATCAGCTGATCGGTGACACCCGCAATCAGCTGATCGGTCACATGACCAATTAGCTGATGCTCACCTGACCCTGGGAACATTCGCAAGCTCACTGGGGCTGATCAGCTGCAACATGTATACTGTGATTTTACAACCCTGTCATTATACAGTGCTGTCTTCTATAGCAGTGACATCAGTGATGGCTGATGTCACTGGTGTAGAAGTGACCCGGATCGTCGTGGGACAATCGTTGGCGGTACGTGGACTACGTTGTTGACGGCGGCCAGGTGAGGGATAAGGTTGTTTGTTATTTTACGTTTTTTTCAGAAGATCGATGACTTCGCGGACAGAGTGTAATAAAATAATTTAAAAAAATTGTATTCTGGCCGTGTCTTTTAGTGAAAAAGCGGCAACCATTTTACTACGCGGTTATTAATGGGGGCGTCTTATAGACACCCTCCATTACTAACTTTGGCTTCTCGTCAGCCGCCAATTCAAGGCTGAGGTGAACCCCAACCCCATTACCCCACTCTCCACCTCTACAGGGCAGTGGGAAGAGCGGAGGCTAACCACAATATTTGGCGCATCTTATGGCTGCGCCATTTTTGGGACTCCTGAGGGGTGATATTAATAGCCGCGGAGGGGGCTAGTATCCATGGCCCCTTCCCTGGCTATTAATATCAGCCCGCAGCTGTCTAGTTTAGCCTGGTTAGATTTTATAGGGGGATCCCACGTCAATTTTTTATGGGGCCCCCTGTAATTTAGCCAGTAGAATCATAGAATCATAGAATGGTAGAGTTGGAGGGGACCTCCTGGGTCATCTGGTCCAACCCCCTGCTCAAAGCAGGATTCACTAGATCATCTCAGACAGATGTCTGTCCAGCCTCTGTTTGAAGACGTCCATTGAAGGGGAACTCACCACCTCTCGTGGCAGCCTGTTCCACTCATTAATCACCCTAACTGTCAAAAAGTTTTTTCTAATATCTAATCTGTGTCTCCTCCCATTTAGTTTCATCCCATTGCTTCTAGTCTTTCCTTGTGCAAATGAGAATAAAGATGATCCTTCTACAATGTGACAGCCCTTGACATATTTGTAGACAGCTATTAAGTCTCCTCTCAGTCTTCTTTTTTGCAAGCTAAACATTCCCAAATCCTGCAACCGTTCCTCATAGGACATGGTTTGCAGACCAGTCACCATTCTGGTCGCTCTTCTCTGAACTTGCTCCAGTTTGTCTATGTCTTTTTTAAAATGTGGTGCCCAAAACTGTACACAGTATTCCAGATGAGGTCTGACCAAAGAGGAGTAAAGACCGATAATGACTTCACGTGATCTAGACTGTATGCTTCTGTTAATACATCCCAGAATTGTATTTGCCTTTTTTGCTGCTGCATCACACTGTTGACTCATGTTCAGTCTATGATCTATTAGTATACCTAAGTCTTTTTCACATGTACTGTTGCTTAGTCCTATTCCTCCCATTCTGTATATGCTTTTTTCATTTTTATTGCCCAGATGTAGTACTTTGCATTTTTCCCTGTTAAAAAACATTCTGTTGGTTGCTGCCCACTGCTCCAGTTTATTTAGGTCTTTTTGAATCCTCTCTCTCTCTTCTCTAGTATTAGCTATCCCTCCTAGCTTTGTGTCATCAGCAAATTTAATCAGTTTACCCTCAATTCCTTCATCTAAATCATTGATAAAGATGTTGAACAATACAGGTCCCAGGACGGAGCCCTGTGGTACCCCACTTGAGACATTCATCCAGCTGGATGTGAAGCCATTTACAACCACCCTGTAACATACCTGGCGGCGTCCTTGCATAGTGGTCCATCTCCCACTGTGCAGGAGCGCGCACTTGATCTCCTGTCCAGAATGTCTCTCTGGCTTCCCTCCATGCTGTCTGTTTGTGTCTGTCTCTGCTGCCTAAGGGCGGCGCCCGATCACTTCCTGCTTTTTGTACCTGCTGTGGGTCACACCCCTTGTGCGTCCTCAGCCTATTGCTGTCTGACACTTGGTATATAGCTCAGCAGCTCCCTTCTATCCCTGCCTGAGCATAGTGTTTCCTTCAGTGTGTGCTTGCACTCTGAAGGTGCCAGGTCCCGTTCTTTGTTTCCTTGCCTGCCTTTCCTGGAGGCTGTATTTCCAGGCCTGTCTGAACTGAGTCCTGTATGTCTTCTGCTTTGCGGTATCAGCTCCCCTGTCTGAACTGAGTCCTGTATGTCTCCAGCTTTGCGGTATCAGCTCCCGTGTCTGAACTGAGTCCTGTATGTCTCCTGCTTTGCGTTATCAGCTCCCGTGTCTGAACTGAGTCCTGTATGTCTCCTGCTTTGCGGTATCAGCTCCCGTGTCTGAACTGAGTCCTGTATGTCTCCTGCTTTGCGGTATCAGCTCCCGTGTCTGAACTGAGTCCTGTATGTCTCCTGCTTTTCGGTATTAGTTCCCGTGTCTGAACTGAGTCCTTTCTGTGTTCTCTTGTCTGTCCTGTCTGAACACGCTCCTAGCCTGTTCCTCCTGCCTTCTAGGGGCCGATTACCTAGACCCGTTCCTGTATCTTGTCTGACCTGTCTGAACACGCTCCTAGCCTGTTCCTCCCGCCTTCTAGGGGCCGATTACCTAGACCCGCTCCTGTATCTTGTTTGTCCTGTCTGAACACGCTCCTTGCCTGTTCGTCCTGCCTCTCTGGGGGCAGTATTCCCAGACCCGCTCCTGTATCCCGCTGCAGTGTCGGTCTCCTCCGTACACTCAGTTCCAGTCTGAACTCTCTCCTATCCTTTACCTGTTTTGCCTCTATGTCCGTTCCCTTCCTTTTTCTGCAGAGTCTGAACTCGTACCTAACTCCTGCCAGTTGTCTCTGTACTCCCGTTTGTGAGTTTGTGGTCCACTCGCTACTTCACTGCAAGTACCCTGTGGGTGTCTGGCTCTGCCTTTCCCTTCCTGTCTGTTCCGTGTGAACAGAGCCCTGTCCTCCCTGCTCAGCCTTGTCTGCACTCTAGCCGTGCTTGCCTGTACCCCTCTGCCTGTATTGTTCCTGAGTCCCAGTGTTTACTGGGTCCTATCCCGCCTGTGTTCCTACCTGCTAGTGCCTCCCTGTCTGCACTCTAGCCGTGCTTGCCTGTACCCCCCTGCCTGCATACCCGCCTGCCTGCATACCAGTCGTGCCTGCCTATACCCACCAGTCTGTGTGCCAGCCTACCAGTCTGTTCCTGTATTCCCCTGTGTGGGTCAACAGCCGTGTCCGGGGTCTGTCCTGGAGTAGCACCTGGTCCCTCTGCTCGGTTCCTCCTTGGTGCACTGGCGTCGTATGCCGTCGTGCGACCCTGGTCGGATCGGGTGAATACCTAGTTACGCCCCTCCAGGCATTCACTCTCCGGCACGGTCCAGTGGAATCACTACAATCACACGCACACGCCGCTCAGCCCGGGCGTGTGCATAACACACCCTTTGAGTCCGATCACTAAGCCAGTTATGAATCCACCTAACAGTTGCCTGGTCCATTGCATACTTGGTCATTTTTTCAATAAGGATGGTGTGAGATACTTTGTGAAATGCTTTGCTGAAGTCAAGATATACTATATCTACAGCATTTCCCTGATCCAACCAGTCAGTGATTCTGTCATAGAAGGAAATTAAGTTAGTCTGACATGACTTGTTAGTTACAAACCCATGCTGACTCTGGTTAATCACTTCATTCTTATCCATGTACTTACATACATGTTGTTTAATAATTTGTTCAAAGATCTTTCCTGGTATAGAAGTCAGACTCACCGGCCTATAGTTCCCTGGGTCCACCTTCTTCCCCTTTTTGAAGATAGGAACAACATTTGCTCTTCTCCAGTCTTCTGGGACTTCTCCTGTTCTCCAAGAATTTTCAAAGATTATGGAGAGTGGTTCTAAAATTTCTTCTACGATCTCCTTCAGTACTCTGGGGTGTAATTCATCTGGACCTGGAGACTTGAACTCATTTATGTTAGCTAAATATTCCCTCACAATCTTTCTGTTTACAGATAACTTGGATTCCTCTATTCCTTTAAAAGGACAATGAAGATCAGTTGATGTTACATTTTCTTTCTGAGAGAAAACAGATGCAAAATAGGAATTAAAAAGTTCGGCCTTCTCAACATCCTCTCTTACCATTTCTCCATTTTCATCCTGTAAAAATCCTATAGCATCTTTGACTTTTCTTTTACTTTTGACATACCCCCAAAATCCTTTTTTATTGCTTTTGACATCTCTTGCAAGCCTTAATTCATTGTCAGCTTTAGCTAACCTGATACGTGCCCTACAGGATCTGCAGACTGCATTATAATCTTCTTTAGATATGCCTCCCTCTTTCCATTTAATAAACATTTCTTTCTTTCTTTTTAGCATGTGTTTAAGTTCTGGGTTCATCCATCCTGGTTTCCTTAAATGCTTCCCATTCTTCCTACTTTTCGGGATTGTTAACGATTGTGCTTTGAGAATCTCATTTTTAAAAATTTCCCATCCTTCCTGGACATTTTTGTCCTTAAGGACATCCAGCCATTGGATCCCTCCTATTCTCTTTCTGAGTCTCTTAAAATCTACCTTTCTAAAATCTAACCTTGAAGTTTGAGTCTTCACATGTCTTCCTCCTCTAGTTATCCAAAATTCTATAATAGCATGATCGCTGCCTCCTAGGGTCCCAGCCACCTTTACCTCCTCAACCATTTCCTCCCTGTTTATAAGGATTAGATCCAAAGTAGCAGATCCCCTTGTTTTCTCCCCTACCTTTTGGAAGATAAAGTTGTCAGCAAGAGAGGATAAGAATTTGCTTGACCTGTTAGTTTTACTTGAGAGAGATTCCCAACAAATGTCTGGATAGTTGAAATCTCCCATGACCAAGGCTAAACAAACAGCTATGGGCTGATATTAATAGCCAGGGAAACATTGTTGGCTAATGGCCCCTTCCTCAGCTACTAATATCAGCCCCCAGAGGTTGGCTTTCCCTCCGCTGGTTATAAAAATGACGTGGGAGCCCACTCCATTTTTTTTTACATTTTAGGCTCTGTGCCCATGATCCGGACATAGCAGCGCTTTGGACACATATTTTTTGGAGCGTACAAAATGTTGCATTCTATTGAACGCAGGTAAATACACATGTGTTCACTGAACCATGCGTATTTACCACATTCTATACATTCTAGTGGTCAAATTTCTGTTGCGGAGACTGGTGACTCCACAAGAGAATTTAACATGCTGCCGCCCTGAAAGATGCGCTGCATGTCCGCGGGAGATCCGCAGCCTCAGATGCACGCATAATGGACATGGTATTTCTAGAGATCCCATCCACTATGCTGTAACATCTGGACGCTGAGGGTTTGACATCGTATAAACATGCAGCGTCAAACCTGCAGCGGCTCCTGATCGTGGCCATGTACCCAAACTCACCCACAGCATGTAAATTTCTGTAGCTGACACGCTAGTCTCCGCTGCAGATCTTGACCGATTGAAGTGTCATTATATGTGGTGGATTCACATGTACCGACAACAAAACACCGCATTTTGGACGAAAAATGCTCTGCATCCAAAGCGCTGCTGAGAGCTTATCAGGGGGCATAGCGGCTAACGAGCCAGCCGTGAGCTGTTATTTAATGGCCAGGGACCATGTTTGCAAATGGCACCTCCCCAGGCTAAAAATACCAGTTCACAGCAGCCGCATAAATTACATGAATAGAAATGCTAATGAAGATTGGGTGAAAGGGACTAGCTGACACCCAGCTCTTTTGTTTGGTTATGACAAGGTATCAATCAGACCTTTTCATGACCAAAACTAATTAAAGTAAAGTAAAGAGTTAAATATACAGACATACACAGAGCAAGCACTTTATTTAAAATACAACAGACACATTCTTTAATCATTTAAATTAACCAATAACTTTATTTAGCTCCAAAAAGCATTCATTGATGTACAAAAACGCTTCAAAAATCGCACCAAAAAACAAGTCAAAAACGCATCAAAAACGCCCAGCGTTTTTCCTGCCGAGGAGATGCAGAAACGCTCAGGAAATTTCTGCTTCAAATCCTGATTGTGCTCACATACCCTTATACTGTATTTAGGGCTGTGTGGGGATTACATTTAAAGTATCATGCTATGATGGTGTCACCATTCTTTGCTGGGGGAATTGAGGGAGAGGGGTACAGTAGGGTCATCATACTGTGCGTGTGGAGGAATTCACGGTGGGGGTGTCATATTGTGTTGGGGGGCACTTTTGTTTACATCATACTATATTCTGTTTTAGGCTGTGTTCACACGATGCGTATTTCATGCGTTTCCGCGGCGTTTTTGCAGTTGCGTAAACGCCGCGGAAACGCATGAAAAACGCATGGTAGAAGGGCAGCAATGTTCCCCAATGGAAATCCGCATGTGCTGTGCCCATGATGCGGATTTTTCCGCAGCGTTAACGCTGCGGTCAAAAATCCGCAGCATGTCAATTAATTTTGCGGAAACGCGGCGATTTCGCCGCCATTGACTTGCATTAGAACGCGCCAATTCCGCAAGACAGCATCTGTACTTGCGTAATTGGTGCGTTCTAATGTGCGGATGGTACCCGGGTGTGGAGGAGAGGAGAGTCTCATCCACACCCAGGTACCATTAAAAAAGCTGTAAAAAGAAGAATAAAATAAAAAATAAATGTATTCTTACCTTCTGTCGGCCCGCACAGCGCTCCCGCTTGGTTCCCGGCACTTGCAGTGAGTTGTAGGACCTGCGGTGACGTCAGAGTCATGTGACGGGTCACGTGACGCTGACGTCGGCAGGTCTTTCAATTCAAAGTTGCCGGCAGCCGGGAGAACGGAGTGAGCAGGACAGCGCGGGCCATCGGAGGTAAGTATATACACTCTCTCGGGTCACACTATATAAATCCATGCTGTTTGCATGGATTTATATAGTGTGACCTAGTTATCAAGCACTTTCCAGGTGATGCTAAAATCGCCTGGAAAGCGCTTGTCAATCTGCATGCGGAAACGCATGTGAATCTGCATGTGGATCCGCATGTATTCTGCAGGAAAAACGCATGCACAATCTGCATGCGTTTTTTCTGCCAGGGAGATGCAGAAATGATGCAGAAATTTTCTGCTTCATTTCTGCATCGTGCGCACATACCCTTATTCAAGGTTTTTTATTTATTTATTTTTATTTATTTTACTCACTTATATAGCGCCATTAATTCCATAGCACTTTACAGACATTATCGGCACTGTCCGCATTGGAGCTCACAATCTAAGTTCCCTATCAGTATGTCTTTGGAATGTGGGAGGAAACCAGAGAACCCAGAGGAAACCCTCGTAAATACGGGGAAAACATTCAAACTCCTTGCAGATGTTGTCCTTGGTGGGATTTGAATCCAGGACCCCAGCGCTGCAAGACTGCAGTGCTAATTACTGAGCCGCTGTGCTGCCCATGAATCCTTTGTTATTACATATTTAAATTAGGCCTTATGCTTTCTACTGCTGCTACATAACATATTATATTATTCCACTATAATTCCAAAAGTTAATCGTTTTAATTGATAAGGAAAAACTTCCTCAATCGTAGACATTTTTTAAAGAATAACAAGGTTGGCCCGTGACTTTATCCAAGCTTTTAACTTTGCCTCTGTGTATTTGTGTTTGACATTCCTGGCTTAAAGGGTTATTCTCATCATGATAAAGAAATACAGTTGCAAAGAGGTTGTAAAAACAAATAACTTTGCAATTTTACTTTTGATTAAAAATCCTCTCCATTCTCAAGAACAGACCTCCACTGCAATCGGTGGCTAGTATCTTAGGCTTGGAGTGCAGTGCTTACAAGCTCTTAGCTATAGACTCTATAGCGTGCTAATGTAGGAGTTGTTTTTCTAAACTAAAATCAAAGTATTCAGGTTAAATTGCTGTGTTGGCACTTTTCGATAAATAAGTGGGTTTTGGATTGCAATTTGGGCACAAGGTCTCTAAAAGGTTCGTCATCACTGCTATAGGTTATAAAACTGTGAAAAGAGGGTATATGAGACATCATACTGTGTATGGGGGCTATAGAGGCATTATAATGTGTATAGGCAGATATGGGGAAATTTTACTGTGTATAGGGGCTATCTGGGCATCATACTGTGAATAGCGGACTATGGGCCATCATACTCTATAGAGGGGTGTGACAAAGTCACTGGCAAAGTGCTGGAGGTGAGGTATGTTTCACTGAGGCTATTAGCTTAAGTGATTTGAAACCCAGAAGTTTTGCTCCAGCACACTAACTGGTGCAAGGGGTTAAGCAGCCATTTTAAAAGGGTTGGGTTTTTGTGAACGACCATAGAGCGTGTGGGAGGTCCTTCACCAGGGTGTGGCCTGGGGTTTAAACAGATGGCCTGCTGAGGCATTAGTTGTTCAGGTGTCTGCAGAAGCTAACTCCAGAGATGAGTGTAGCACCCTGAGGATTCGGCTGCTACAGGGGTATTGCACCTCAACCCAGAGGTGTGATATTCCACTCCCGGGTAAGGATGGAGTGTGGAACTGAGCTCGGTAGGCTGCATGCACTACATACATCCCATTTCCGAGGAACAGGCCGACGGTACTCCCACTTAGAAATGTGCAGGTACGACCGAGTCTGTTCCTGGCTGGAGTGGGAGGGGGGTGGTACATCCCAAGTAGTGTAGGGGCAGATAGGGGGAGCAGCCTGGGTAAAGATAGGAGCTCATTGGGTGCTGGTCACCTGAGCTCACACATAGAGGGTGTATATAAGGTGGGCACCATCAGAGAACAGGGTCAGTCAGTCTTTGCAGGCAGGTCAGTCTGTCAGAGTAAGAAGCAGAGGAGCAGAGCAGCCCCAGAGAGAGAGAGGAGAAAGCAAGAGAGACCCAGAGGGGGAAACAGAAGAGAGGACTCTGAGACCCCAAATCCAATCCACGGGTGAAGAGTCGGCATCAGGGTACCGGAACCCAAGCTGGTGGGGGCAAAAACACACCCCAGCCAGAGACCGGAGGCCGTGGGCAGCGTCTGCCACGGCCACCCACCACATCCACCCCGAAGGCATACCACGTGGAGGGTCAGGGAACCCAAGGCCAAGGGTCTCCCAACAGAAGGCCCGAGGGAGCTGGACCTGGGTGGATCACTAGTGGGGACGGCCAGAGAAAGGACAGAAGGAGAGCTCAGGGTCACGCTCCGGACTCGCTTGGGGGTTGGCTGGATCCAGGACCTGGTGGATGCAGCACGGCTCGGGAGGTCACTTGAAGCTGGAGTGACCGGAACATCAGCAGTGAGTAAATACCCTTAACTGCATAACCCGACTCTGTCTTCCTTTAACATCTATGCTGCACCACCACAACCCCCATCCTCTGCACCTGACCCCCTGAGGCTATACCCCACCCGTTGGGGGTTATACCATCAAAAGCTGCACCTACACCATCAGCCTCAGCGGACCCTGCTGCAGCGGCGGCCATAGTGACCGCAATACAACGGGTGGCGTAGTCGACATTAAGAACTTATTAACATCTGTAGGACTGCCACATACAACTGAGTTTGACACCCTGGGCACGGACCGGGTCACAGCCACTCGGAAGACTACAACTCCCATCTGATCCGGCTCCGGATATTCCCCCTAAAGAATATGGCCCAGGGGGCGCGTCAACTTTGGCGTAGTCGGCAGGATTACGTGCCCGCAACAACCGGGTACTGCGTGCCTGAAGAAAAGAACAAGTTTACCTCAAAAAGAAGTCTCCTGCCGGTTCCGGAGGGTCCCCGCCATCGGACCCCATCACCAGTCGATTCCAGCCGGTTGTCCGCCATTAACCGCGTTTTCCCGCCATCTGCAGAGTTTCCCGCCACTGGGAAGTGATTCCCGCCATTTCCAAAGGTTTCCCGCCTTGGAAGAGCGGACGCCATTATGGGCGTGCCAGAGGGTGGCGAGAGGCCACCTCCCATCGTGGGCCAGGACCGAAAATGGCGCCAAAAGTGGAAACCGCCCCCACCAACAGAGACTGTGATGCTAGAGGTGTCTGTCAGCGTGAAAGAACAGCCCGTGGAGCTGACAGTCACCAAGTAGCCCCGGGACCGCCCTCGAGGTGGGAGGGGACGACAGGAGAGAACAAAGATGGGTGCCGCCTGGAGCAGTCTAGAGCGAGCGCACCCGGAGGCAAGAAGCCTGGAGAAGAGTATCGGAGGAGCTTACCCGGAGATGGCGAGAAAGCAGAGCAGCACCGGCCCGCTGGCCAGGAGCCTGCTGGAGACGACTGTAGGAGAGCAGAGCAGCACCGACCCGTTGGTCAGGAGCCTGCTGGAAACAACGACCCCACTAGGCCTAGTGGAGGTCCAAGCACAGCTCCCCCAAGACCGGGAGTGTGCACAGACCGCTCTGGAGGGCCTCGCAAGGAGGATGGCCCGGGTGCAGCGAGAGACGTTGGCGGAGTGGAGCCGTGAGATGGCCCAGCGGACCGAGACCTGTGAGCGGAGCACGCCACCCGAGACGAGGAGACAGACCGCCTCTGAGGATGGCGCGGGAGGACTGAAGGCCGGAGACGGCGCCGAGAAGGGAGCCGAACGAGTGGAGGCAGGTAAAGGGGACGTCTATACCCCAGACCGGGAAACCGCGTACCTGCCCCAGCTCCCCGTCGCGGAGCCCGGGGTCTGTCCTGCCGTGCCCGTCGCTGCAGCGTCACCGCCGCAGACTAGGCCTCAAACGGGAGCCGCGACCCCTGTGACGTCACACGCCTCGACCCCGAGCGTGACCAAGCAGGAAGTACCACCAGCCTGGTCGCAAGGCCTAGTACCCCCGGGCGCCGCAATACCAACAGCGCCCCCTACCTCCGCGGAGCCCCCGGCCTGGTCGCAGGGCCAAGTAGCCCAGGGCGCCGCCGTCCTTACGGTGCCCTTTACCTTCCAGATACCCCAGGCCTGGCCGCAAGGCCCGGGCAACCCGGGCGCTAACACCACCGCGCCCATAAGACCAAGAGTGCCGCATCTGGGAGAGGACCTGTACGCCCAGCATACGTGCCCGGATGGGCAGCCATTTATATGGCCACCGGAGTTCCACCATCCCCGACTCCGGAGAGAGAGACCCCTGGATGAACCCCTGATCCCGGCTCCAAAGCCCGTAAAGAGGATCTCGCCCCCGCTAGCGGAAGCACAGTTTGAGTGGGACCCCACCGGAGAAGATCTTATGGGATTCACTCAAGAGACTCGGGCAGCTGCAGCGGAGCGTGCTGAGTGCTGCCGCCAACAGCTCGAGGACTTAGAGAGGGAGCGGAGAGAGAGGCGGGTCCGGGAACAGCAAGCTCAATTAAAGAGCGCGGAGCAGAAGAGCCGGGCCAGGAGAGACCCCCGTGCAGCGCATAGTCCCCGCACCACCGGGACTGTGATAAAGTTTAACCTGCAGCATGGGTGGGGCTTCATCCGAGACCACCACACCCTAGGCGACGTCTTCGTAACCAGGAGAGACGTTGAGTCCCAACTACCGGAGGGACACAGAGGTCGTGACCTTTACATCGGGGACGAGGTCACCTTCACCCGGCACAAGTGTGCCAAAGGTCCCTACGCCCTCCATGTGCATCGCCTGACAGAGGAAGAGCTGCGGTGTGAGGAGGAAGAGCAAGAGGACCCGGACGGGTCTGAAGCCAAAGGTAACCATAAAGCAAGAGCAGGAGGACGCCGTCGCTAAGGACAGCGAAGCAGAAGCTGTATATAGTTGCCCGTCGGGGCACCGTGAACTGAAACCGTGAACTGAAACTGAAACTGAAACTGAAACTGAAACTGTTGCTGTTGCTAATATAGTCCCCGTTGGGACCAGCATGTGTGAACTGTTACCCGTATTTCCCTAAATCCCACTGACCGAGGACTGAGAGCGGTCATTCCTCCCTAATACCTGGCCGAGGACTGAGAGCGGCCATATCCCTGTATATAGTTGCGCGTCCTAAAGCGCCCCCTACCGGTTTTATAGGAAAACCAGTTTTCTAGAGAGACTGTCGCACTTTACCCGGTCACACGTTGCACAGTGACCGGAGGAGGAGCCAGAGGCGACGAGAATGTTTTATATTGATATATATATATATATAATGTTTTATATGTTTTATATGTTTATGCAAAAATTTGTATGTTTTTGGTGTTATGTCTTACAGCCCGAGGACGTGCTGTGATTTACCAGGGGGGGATGTAGCACCCTGAGGATTCGGCTGCTACAGGGGTATTGCACCTCAACCCAGAGGTGTGATATTCCACTCCCGGGTAAGGATGGAGTGTGGAACTGAGCTCGGTAGGCTGCATGCACTACATACATCCCATTTCCGAGGAACAGGCCGACGGTACTCCCACTTAGAAATGTGCAGGTACGACCGAGTCTGTTCCTGGCTGGAGTGGGAGGGGGGTGGTACATCCCAAGTAGTGTAGGGGCAGATAGGGGGAGCAGCCTGGGTAAAGATAGGAGCTCATTGGGTGCTGGTCACCTGAGCTCACACATAGAGGGTGTATATAAGGTGGGCACCATCAGAGAACAGGGTCAGTCAGTCTTTGCAGGCAGGTCAGTCTGTCAGAGTAAGAAGCAGAGGAGCAGAGCAGCCCCAGAGAGAGAGAGGAGAAAGCAAGAGAGACCCAGAGGGGGAAACAGAAGAGAGGACTCTGAGACCCCAAATCCAATCCACGGGTGAAGAGTCGGCATCAGGGTACCGGAACCCAAGCTGGTGGGGGCAAAAACACACCCCAGCCAGAGACCGGAGGCCGTGGGCAGCGTCTGCCATGGCCACCCACCACATCCACCCCGAAGGCATACCACGTGGAGGGTCAGGGAACCCAAGGCCAAGGGTCTCCCAACAGAAGGCCCGAGGGAGCTGGACCTGGGTGGATCACTAGTGGGGACGGCCAGAGAAAGGACAGAAGGAGAGCTCAGGGTCACGCTCCGGACTCGCTTGGGGGTTGGCTGGATCCAGGACCTGGTGGATGCAGCACGGCTCGGGAGGTCACTTGAAGCTGGAGTGACCGGAACATCAGCAGTGAGTAAATACCCTTAACTGCATAACCCGACTCTGTCTTCCTTTAACATCTATGCTGCACCACCACAACCCCCATCCTCTGCACCTGACCCCCTGAGGCTATACCCCACCCGTTGGGGGTTATACCATCAAAAGCTGCACCTACACCATCAGCCTCAGCGGACCCTGCTGCAGCGGCGGCCATAGTGACCGCAATACAACGGGTGGCGTAGTCGACATTAAGAACTTATTAACATCTGTAGGACTGCCACATACAACTGAGTTTGACACCCTGGGCACGGACCGGGTCACAGCCACTCGGAAGACTACAACTCCCATCTGATCCGGCTCCGGATATTCCCCCTGAAGAATATGGCCCAGGGGGCGCGTCATGAGCTCTTGGTCTTCTTTGTTATACTGAACAGTGTGGTTTTAGCTAACCCGGTGCGGGTGGATCCCCGCCAACTTATGGACTGTGCTATACATTTTCTTTTTGTTTACCCATTAAGACAGAAAGGCTGTGTTTGTTTTGATGAACCTTACAGTAGTATATGCTGTGTCTTAATAAACCATTGAGAAATTTAAAGAAACAGCGTCCCTGTGTCTACCTCCGTGTGCATCTGAGTGAGCAAATTACAACAGGAGCTATGGGTCATCATACTGCGTTTAGGTGCTTATGGGCCATCATACTTTATAAAGGGGCTATATCTCAATTATAGACATGTGTCAGCGACTTCAAATTTCTTATGCCGGTGATTACATTTCATCTCATCCATGACAGCACTAACACCCAGTGCTGTGTTGGGTAAGAGAGGAATAAATAGGTGAGTGATAGCCAGCTATTAACACTAGGACTGCTGGACTCGTGACCCCGCCTAGAACTACTGAAAGGAGTCATTTTGACTCCTTGCTTATTTTCGTTTATATTTAGAGCTTCATTTGTGGTTATTTATTAATAATTATATTTTTTGTAATGTATTATTATTGTGAGATCCAACAGTAATGCTTTTGATTGTTTTTTTTCTGCTTTTCTTATTTTTCTACAGAAAATAACAATAATTATAATAGACGTTTTTCAAACATTTTTTTTTATTCAAGTGCACACATATAAACAACAGCTGAAGAACAAAAAGCAGAGAAAATGTAGGTGGAGGAGCATAAAAATGAAAATATGGCGCAGAATTCACCTTCTAAACATTTGGTGTTTCGCATTTTAGGCATTGCCTTTGATTTATGGCAGTACATTGCCCACACAAAGACTTACCACAAGTCTTACAATTTCCGACAGATCTATTTTTCTTGCACTTTTCTTTGATCTGGCAAAATTTTGTTTGAACCATCACTTCTGAGCATGTAGAAACTTGGGACGTGGAACCCTTTTCCCTATCTGTGACATAAGGACCACTCAACTCTCTCACAAGCGTTTGCAAAAATGCCTTGCGTGACATTTTTTGGTGGGTAATCTCCTTGAATATTATCCATGCATTTATACCCGCAAAGTCTAAGGCATTTTCAAATGCATGAACAGGCCATCTCCTTGTGCATGTTCGTGTGGTATATTTTCGTGCCATCTGATCCACTACATCTACTCCATATTTTGTTTCATTGTAAAACTTTACCGTTTCTGGAGTTTTTTTAGCGGAATCAGACGCAACAACAACATCTGGATGGACGGAACTCAAAATGACAACATTTTTGTTGGGCTTTCCTTGATATACTGTAAGTGTAAAATTGTCTTCATTTCTAAACACTTTAGTGTTGTACAATTCCTCTTTCATGGATTTTATTTCTTTAGGCACTTCTCGCCTTATCTTGTTCAGTGTTCCCACGATGGTTGTTCCTTTGCTTTTTAGCTGTTTAGCTAATTTTACTGAAGTAAAATAATTATCGGTTGTAACATTGCGACCTTTTTTCAAAAACGGGTCCAATAACTTCATTACCACATGGTCAGCTAAACGGTCATCAGCACGGCGTGTGTCATCTTTGCCTAGATAAGGGAAGCCATTTGCCAGATATTTGCTCCTCTTATCAACAGCTAGCCAATATTTGTGGCCATATTTATCTGGTTTGGAAGGCATGTACTGCGTGAATGGACACCTAGTTTTGCTTGGGAAAAGTTGCTCATCCACCGTTATGTATGGGCCAGGTTTGTAACACGCAATACAATTTTCAATAAACCTGTCCCACACAGTAGAAAATAGAGCAAACTTGTCCGTTTGCAGTCTCTCCGATCGAGTAGATTTCTCATCAAATCTGAGAAACCTCATAATTTCAACAAAGCGGTCCCTAGACATTGTCGCTTTGCAAAACGGTATTCCCCAGTCATTACACCAAATACTGCTAATCGAGTGACGGTTCGTGCCAGATATTACACGAGCATAGAATATCGCAATGAATGCATCTAGCTCCTCATCAGATAGAGTAAACTGTAAATTATTGTTCCTGCATGCTTCTGCAAACGTACAGTTCTTTATATGTGTCAATATATATGAATCAAAAAATAAACGCCATGCGCTCAAAGGACTATCGATAATGATATTTCTTCTGGCGTATCCTGTAGGGCCAGGTGCTTCTCGAAGAATATTTTGGCTGTCACGCCTACCAGGCAAGTGTTCTCCAATTTCAACAGGTTTCCATTGAATACCATCCGCTGAAACTAGTATTCCTTCAGATTCGCCTTCTCTGGTGTTTGTTGTTGCATTACCTTCGCCGCCATCGTTATCTGTTGTTCTTTCATTTCTGGGACGTTTTGCTGATTTTTTCTGTCCACGACCAGGAGGATGGTCACGAGGCAACATAACTGCATGAGCCCGATCCCCAGTTGATGTGCTTGGAATATCTGGAAAAAAGTTGATGAATATTTAGAATTTTTGTTTTGTAAGGGTCCGTGCACACTGGCTGGATTAGCGGCGGAATATCCGACCGGATATTCTCACCACAATCCGGCCCGTACCTGCCCGCTCAGGTACAGAGCGGAGTTTCATACCTGAAGCTCCGCTCCGAACCCCGGGCTGGAGCCGCTGTCTGGGACGGAGCCGTGCTCGCGCGTAAGCAAGCGCTGCTCTGTCCCTGACAGCGGCTCTAGCCCGGGGTTCGGAGCGGAGCTTCAGGCATGAGCGGGCAGGTACGGCCTGTATTGCGGCAAGAATATCCAGATGGCTATTCAGCCAGAATTCTGCTAGTGTGCACAGGCCCTAACTCAGTGTGTGGAACAACAAATAAATACACATAACTACTTACCTTCTGGATTTGTTCCTTCTGAGTCTTCAGATTCACTTGATATGTTCTGAGGAATGAAATCTTCATCACTGTCAGAATCAAATACATGTTCATGCAATTCGGATTCCGATTCATCCTCCGGTATGGATTGCAAAGTAGCCAGAATATCCTGAGGCTTTATCAAACGTCTTCTCTCCATATTCCTCACAAATTCCATAATTCTATATAGTTCCCTGCTGAAAAATAGAAATGAAATGAAAACTAAAAGAAATAATAACTGTTCTGCCACCTTCAAAAGTAGGTGGGCTGAATCAGTTGACAGACAGCTAAACTATTTCATAACAATTCATACCTGTATGAGTCTTCAGAGCTCGTATGTCTGCGTCTGTTCTCTTTGTCTCTTCAGCTGAACTGAAAGTAAAGTTACTATCCAGAAAACTGTCTCCTGCTAGGACCTTAGAAAAACACCACCCTTCATTAGCATAAGATAAGAGCCTAGAGTAAACAAGCTATTTTGTTCAGCATTACACAGTAATACAAGCAGGTAAAACACAAGGAAAATGTGAAAAGTTGACATGTAAATTGAACTACATCTATATGAACATCAGGGTAAATAAGACAGAGTGAAAAAATTATGCACAAAACTTTATAGCAACATTTAGTGACAAAAGGACCTCAAAATATAGTAGGGAGTCAAAATGACTCCCTTCAGTAGTTCGTGGTAAACTTTGAAAAAAACGCGCAAATTTTTCACCAAAATTATTTATTCTCACAAAATCTTTTTTCACATCATATTTGAGGAAAAGTCACCGAGTTTCAAGCCGGAATTCTGAAAAATGTAGTCACAGAAGAGAAATAAAAAATGAAAGGAGTCAAAATGACTCCATCAGTAGTTCTAGTGTTAATGGGTGGAGGAGGCTGGACTTTTTTTCTTTTTTTTTCATCAGCACTAGTGTTGAGCGAGCACTAAAATGCTCGGGTGCTCGAAGCTCGGGCCGAGCTCGCCGTGATACTCGGGTGCTCGACCCGAGCAACGAGCCCAATGTTAGTCTATGGGAGACTCGAGCATTTTTGCGGTGGCACCCCCGGCAGTCTTTTAAAAGCCTAACAAGTGCCCAAAACGATAGTGACAGTGCTCAAATGACATGGGGACAGCATGGGGATCGCCCCAGGAAGCATTTCTGACCCCCAGGTCACTGCTGTCAACAACGTGGTCAGAGGTATTAAGCCACTTTTACGGGCTCACAATAAAACGTTCAAAAACGAAAGTGAAACTTTTTTCCTGTGAAATATGTTAAGGAACATCCTTTCCAGGGAAAAGACTTGTGTATAAGTTAAAATAAATGACCAAAAACAAAAGTACTCCTCCACACCTTCGGCAATGTTCACAAGTAGCATTTCTTATGCGTTTTTGCACTTTTGTATTGCTTTCAACTATGACAAATGCATTCACCGTGAAATGTCATTTTAACATTTTACAACATTATCTGGCCATGTGCTGTGTGACACATGCATAAAGTGCTGAAAAGACAAGGGAACAGCATGAGGAAGACCCCTGGAAGCATCTCTGACTCACAGGTCACTGTCTAAAAGTGTGCCCATCATAAGTGATCCTTACCGCATCAGAAGATGCAGACTTGCAACTATTCCCATGCAAGTTCTAGTCCCAGGGCAGTGTTCAATTGTACCTCCCCCATTCCTTACAATACAAGCTCAAGTATGCAGCCTGCCACCCACCCACCCCCAGGCTGCAATACCATACTGCTTGCTTGCACTTTAAATTGGGCCTTTTAGGCATGTGGAGGCGGAATCTGGCCACCACGCCATGGCTGTGTCGGCGGCCTGGTATCCATACTCAGTCCCCAGCCGCCTGGTGGCCGGGTGTCCCCGCTTGCTCCCCAGCCTCCAGGGGGTGGCCGGGTGTCCATACTCGGTCCCCAGCCACCCCTATTTGTCCTGGTAACCTTTCCCACACTTTTCTTAGCCTGGCCTGCTTTAGGGCAGCATTGGCCGAGCCCACCGGACTATCAGACTCCTCCGGTGGGCCCTGGCTTCTCCATCAGGGGAGTTGAGAGTGCCAAGGTGAGGAGCATGATGAGGATGATAGAAGTTAGCATCTGCTTTGTTTTGTTGTAATGCAAGCGCATGTATGTAGTAGCGGCTAGGCCTGAGGTGGTCAGCGTTTTGGCGCATATCCTACCTCCTCCGAGGATTGCTGGATGTTTTCCTGCTACTATCCAAGTTCTATGACTCCCGTTAAAACAAAGCTTCAGGTGATAAATGATGGATGAGGTAGTGGCAAAGGAGAAAGAGCAGGAGGAACAGGGACCATTCACATCAATTTCAGGCCAGTTAACCAGATATGTCTTGTAGGATATGTTTCTGTAACAAAAGGAGCGGTTTGGCTACACAGTTATAGGGCATACAGTGAGTGCAATGCCTACCAAAAATTTCAAACCACTCCAATGCCCCTTGGAAATGACATGGAGGTCAGAGGGCGTTAACTAAACCTTTTTTTCCATTTATAGCAACTGGGTCTCCCGTGCACTGTTGGCCTAAGCAGTGAATGGAAGGCTTTCCAAAAATTATGAGGAACTGCAATGCCCCTTACAAGAGCCATGCAGTACAGCATATTACAAACATAAATCCCATTATTGGGGAGTGGGTGTCCCATAGTATTTGCTTATGCTTTCCCAGCAAAAGCTGCCAAAAATTAGGATGGAGCAACTTGCAATGCCCCTTACAAGAGCCATGCAGTACAGCATATTGCAAACATAAGTCCCATTATTGGGGAGTGGGTGTCCCATAGTATTTGCTTATGCTTTCCCAGCAAAAGCTGCCAAAAATTAGGACGGAGCAACTTGCAATGCCCCTTACAAGAGCCATGCAGTACAGCATATTACAAACATAAGTCCCATTATTGGGGAGTGGGTGTCCCATAGTATTTGCTTATGCTTTCCCACCAAAAGCTGCCAAAAATTAGGACGGAGCAACTTGCAATGCCCCTTACAAGAGCCATGCAGTACAGCATATTACAAACATAGGTCCCATTATTGGGGAGTGGGTGTCCCATGGTATTTGCTTATGCTTTCCAAGCAAAAGCTGCCAAAAATTAGGACAGAGCAACTTGCAATGCCCCTTACAAGAGCCATGCAGTACAGCATATTACAAACATAAGTCCCATTATTGGGGAGTGGGTGTCCCATAGTATTTGCTTATGCCTTGCAAGCAAAAGCTGCCAAAAATAAGGATGGAGGAACTTGCAATGCTGGCACCCTGGTGGTATAGTGGTGGTGGAGGCTGAGGATAAGGAGAAGAAGATTAAACAGCCGAAACGAGGAAGCGTATACCCATGTGTGGGTGTGAAGCGGTGCATGTGAATACACCTCCCGAAATAACACAGTGGATTTGACTTTATGTTACTCTGCTGTCATTTGGTGGTGATGAGAAGACTGGCCCAATCCAGCCCTTGTTCATTTTGATAAGGGTCAGCTTGTCAGCATTGTCAGTTGACAGGCGAGTGCGCTTATCAGTTATAATTCCCCCAGCGGCACTAAAAACACGCTCCGATAACACGCTAGCGGCAGGGCAGGCCAGGACCTCCAAGGCCTACAGAGCGAGTTCATTCCAAGTGTCCAGCTTGGATACCCAATAATTAAAAGGCACAGAGGAATCAAGGAGGACGCTGGTACGATCGGCAAGGTACTCCCTCACCATCTTTTGAAACTTTCCACTGCTTGTGAGAGTACCCCGCGCCTCAGGGCCTGTAAGCTGGGCGGGTGTCAGAAAACTGTCCCAGAACGTTGACAGTGTTCCCCTGCCTCTGCTGGATTGGAGTTGCATCTCTCTCACCAGTACGCCTTGGTTGGGCAACGAACTGTGACCTCTGCCACTAGCGTCTTCAGATGGGAATTTTTTTAAGAGTTCTGCAGCAAGGGCCTTCTGGTATTGCCCCATTTTTGTAGACCTCTCCACCTCAGGAATAAGAGAGTGAAAGTTCTCCTTGTAGCGGGGGTCTACAAGTGTCACCAACCAGTAATGACTGTCACCCAACATTTTGACAACGCGAGGGTCACGGTTAAGGCAGCATAACATAAAGTCAGCCATGCGTGCCAGACTGGTAATGGGCAAGATTTCCGTGTCCTCACCAAGATGACGACTGACCATGCTCTCCTCCTCCTCTTCCTCCTCCCCCCTGTCCTCAGGCCACCCACGCTGAACCGACGGTATGACACTTGTACAGGTACTACCGTCTACAACGCATGATAGCAGCTCCTGTTCTTCCTCCTCCTCCTCCTCCTCCTCCTCTCCCTCATTGTCCCCCAATGCACCGAGATGAGATGAGGCTGGGCTGTGTGTAATCGCCCGCTACGGCTTCTTGATCCATCTCATCATACTCTGGCTGCAATGCCTCCTCTTTAATTCTCTGCAGAGAGCGTTGCAAAAGACAGACAAGTGGGATGCTGACACTATTGATGGCGTCATCGCCACTCACCATCTTTTTGGCCTCCTCAAAGTTTGTCAGGATGGTACATATGTCAGACATCCAAGTCCACTCCTGAGGTCTTATGTGTGGAGTCTGACCTGAATATCGACGGCCTTGTTGCAGCTGGTACTCCACAACTGCTCTCTTCTGCTCACAAATCCTTTGCAACATGTGGAGGGTAGAGTTCCAACGTGTGGGGACATCACACACCAGTCGGTGTGCCGGAAGCTGCAAACGTTGTTGCAACACAGCAAGGGCGGCGGAAGCTGTAGCCGATTTGCGAAAATGAGCTGACAGGCGGCGTACTTTCACGAGCAGATCTGGCAACTCTGGGTACGATTTAAGAAACCGCTGAACCACGAGGTTAAGCACATGAGCCAGGCATGGTACGTGTGTGATCTCACCTCGCCTCAGAGCCGCCACCAGGTTACGGCCATTGTCACACACGACCGTGCCGGGATGTAGGTTCAGCGGTCTCAGCCACAGATCTGCCTGCTCTTTCACAGCTGTCCACAACTCACAAGCAGTGTGAGGTTTATCACCTAAGCTTATGAGTTTCAGCACAGCCTGTTGCCGCTTGGCGGAGGCAGTACTGCAATGCTTCCAGCTTGTAACTGATGTGGTGATATCTGAGATGGAGGCTGAACATGAGGAGAAGGAGGAGGATGCGCAGGAGCTGTACACTGTGGGGGCAACTCTGACTGACATAGGGCCCGCAATCCTCGGTGTGGGGAGGATGTGTTCCGTCCCAAGGTCCGACTGGGTCCCGGCTTCCACTATGTTTACCCAGTGTGCCGTCAGAGAGATGTACCGTCCCTGGCCACAAGCACTTGTCCACGTGTCCGTTGTCAGGTGGACTCTCCCAGTAACTGCGTTGTTGAGGGCACGGCAGATGCTTTGGGACACGTGCTTGTGTAGTGCGGGATGGCACACCGGGCAAAATAGTGTCGGCTGGGGACCGAGTACCGAGGGACGGCCACCGCCATAAGATTGCGGAAGGATTCCGTCTCCACCAGCCTAAAAGGCAGCATTTCCAATGCAAGCAGTCATGTGCGAATTTAGGACTGTGGCCTGTGGGGCGTTAGCTGCGAATTTCCGCTTTCGTTCAAAGGTCTGGGATATGGACAATTGAACGCTGCGGTGGGACGTGGATGTGGACGTTGATGCTGTTTCTTGAGAAACTGCCATAACAAGTGAAGACTGAGAGGAGGGGGCATCTTTACATGCAGTATGGACAGGGGATTGCCTTGCACACAGAACAGGGGGTTCTATTGCACGCACAACAGTGGAAGAAGCAGTGGTGACACCCGCTGACACTGGTCGTGGACCCTGGGTTTCGCCCCACAAAGTCGGGTGCTTTGCTGCCATGTGCCTGATCATGCTGGTGGTGGTCACGCTGGTAGTTTTGTCACCCCTGCTGATGCTGGCATGGCAGGTGGAACATATGGCCTTTTTGGGGTTATCAGCAGAGTCTTTAAAAAAATTCCAGACTCTGGAAGACTTACCGCTTGTACTGGCAACGTCCCTCGTGTTGGTGTTACGGGGAACGGTTGCCTGCCTTCTGTCTGCGGCCACCACACTGCTTCTTCCTGCCTGTTGGGGTACTCTGCCTCCCTCCCCCTGTGTGCTGCTGGCCTCACTCTGCATGTCCTCCTTCCACGTTGGGTCAGTTACTAGATCATCCACCACTTCCTCCTCTTCCACTTGCGCACCACGATCCTCCTCCTCACTTCCTGGCAATTGTGTCTCGTCATCGTCCACCTCTTGTGACAGATTGCCAACGTCGACTTCCTGTGGCCGTGGCTGTTCAAATATTTGGGCATCGCAACATGGGATCTCCTCTTCCACCACTTCAAGCGTATCAGGCGAGGGGCCCAAATATGGAGATGGACCAGTGTCCAAGTGTGGGATCACTTGCTGTCTGACGACACTCGGCATGGTGGGAGGAAGGAGCATCAGGGTGAGGAGGAGTATGCGGTCGAGACTCACGGCTACTAAGAGTTGACCGTGTGGAAGACAGACCGGAGGTGGTGGTGCCCAGGTAACAGGAAGTATTGTCTGCTATCCAATTAATAACCTGTTCACACTGATCAGTTATCAATACTGGTGTTGTTCTGTGCTTCCCTAGTAATTCGGTCAAGAAGTTGGTTGTGGCACATTTTCACCTTGGCCACGGCCCCGTCCTCTGCACGAACCATCACCAGAATGTCCACTTCCACGTCCCTTGCCACGCGCCTTGCCCATTGTAAATGAAGTAAAATAGCTTACACTTGCACTATCAATGGAAAAAGGGTAATAAAGAGTAGATTAGAACCGTGGAAGAGGAAAACCACAGTTATTGTTTACTGTGGTATACCACACTTTTTTAAATAGAGATATTTGCGGCTGAACAGTGAGCGACACACTCAAACTGCTTTTTTTTTAGATACCAAGGCCCAAAACTGGATAGTACAGCGATTTGACCCATGGAACTGCGAAACCACACTGGGATGTCGGGCCTACACAAGACTATTTTCAACAGATATATTTTTGTGTCACAACAGTCAGGAGACACTACTGTTTTTCTTTACGGAAAAAACTACCAAAAGCTGAATAATAGAGATTTTTTACCGTGGGATGGCAAAACCACAGTTATTGTTTACTGGGGTATACCACACTTTTTTAAATAGAGATATTTGCGGCTGAACAGTGAGCGACACACTCAAACTGTTTTTTTTTTTTAGATACAAATGGCCCAAAATGGATAATACAGAGGTTTGAACCGTGGAAGTGCAAAACAACACTTCTGTTTCTCTAGCCTACACCAGACTATTTTCAACAGTTATATTTGTGTCTGAAAAATCAGAGACACGCTTTTTTTTTGGGGGGGGGGGGGGACACACCAAAAGGTTAATAAGACGGGTATTTGTACAGTGTGAAGGAGGGAAAAAAAAGGAGGATTGAGATGGAAAAAAAAGGATTTTTCCTGGCCTCCGACACCTGGTGCTAAGTCCAGCAATTTCAGCAACAGGAGCACACAGGACTGTAATGCAGCGTTTGCTGGTATAACCACTGTGTCTCCTATACAGCCTGCCTGCCTGGTATCTGGGATGGATATTAGTCCTGAAAAGGACTGTTTGTTTGTTCTGGCAGCCTTTACAGACCCTACACTAACTATTTCGCAGTTTATATCTCTCCCTAAATCAGCAGCGCTGTCCCTACACTGTCTAATCCGGAGCGACTGTGTCCAAGATGGTGGCGCCCCGTTTTAAATACTTGAGGTGACGCTGTGCGGCCAGCCAATCACTGTAATGCCCACAACCAACATGGCTGCAGCATTACAGTGACTGGCTGGCAATCCCTGCTTGTTCATTGGCTCTGTAAAGAGCGCCAAACATGCAGGGCGGAAACCCGAGCTCCCGCCCGAGGAACCCGGAAATGCTCGGTGCTCGCCGAACATCCCGAGTAGCGTGATGCTCGGGCGAGTACCGAGCAGTGTCGAGCATGTTCGCTCAACACTAGTAAATAGACATAAAAATACAGTGCTCAAAAAAATAAAGGGAATACTCAAATAACACATCCTAGATCTGAATGAATGAAATATTCTCATTGAATACTTTGTTCTGTACAAAGTTGAATGTGCTGACAACAAAATCACACAAAAATCATCAATGGAAATCAAATTTATTAACCAATGGAGGCCTGGATTTGGAGTCACCCCCAAAATTAAAATGGAAAAACACACTATAGGCTGATCCAACTTTGATGTAATGTCCTTAAAACAAATCAAAATGAGGCTCAGTATTGTGTGTGGCCTCCACGTGCCTGTATGACCTCCCTACAACGCCTGGGCATTCTCCTGATGAGGTTGAGGATGGTCTCCTGTGGGATCTCCTCCCAGACCTGGACTAAAGCATCCGCCAACTCCTGGACAGTTTGTGGTGCAACGTGACGTTGGTGGATGGAGCGAGACATGATGTCCCAGATGTGCTCAATCGGATTCAGGTCTGGGGAACGAGCGGGCCAGTCCATAGCTTCAATGCCTTCATCTTGGAGGAACTGCTGACACACTCCAGCCACATGAGGTCTGGCATTGTCCTGCATTAGAAGGAAGCCAGGGCCAACCGCACCAGCATATGGTCTTACAAGGGTTCTGAGGATCTCATCTCGGTGCCTAATGGCAGTCAGGCTACCTCTGGCGAGCATATGGAGTGCTGTGCAGCCCTCCAAAGAAATGCCAGCCCACATCATTATTGACCCACTGCCAAACCAGTCATGCTGAAGGATGTTGCAGGCAGCAGATCGCTCTCCACGGCGTCTCCAGACTCTGTCAAGTCTGTCACATGTGCTCAGTGTGAACCTGCTTTCATCTGTGAAGAGCACAGGGCGCCAGTGGCGACTTTGCCAATCCTGGTGTTTTGTGGCAAATGCCAATTGTCTTGCACGGTGTTGGGCTGTGAGCACAACCCTCATCTGTGGACGTCGGGCCCTCATACCACCCTCATGGAGTCGGTTTCTAACCATTTGCACAGACACATGCACATTTGTGGCCTGCTGGAGGTCATTTTGCAGGGCTCTGGCAGTGCTCCTCCTGTTCCTCCTTGCACAAAGGCAGAGGTAGTGGTCCTGCTGTTGGGTTTTTGGCCTCCTATGGCCCCCTCCATGTCTCCTGGTGTACTGGCCTGTCTCCTGGTAGCGCCTCCAGCCTCTGGACACTACACTGACAGACACAGCAAACCTTCTTGCCACAGCTCACATTGATGTGCCATCCTAGATGAGCTGCAGTACCTGAGCAACTTCTGTGGGTTGTAGAGTCCATCTCATGCTACCACAAGTGTGAAAGCACAACCAACATTCAAAAGTGACCAAAACATCAGCCAGAAAGCATTGGTACTGAGATGTGGTCTGTGGTCCCCACCTGCAGAACCACTCCTTTGAGTGTGACTTGATAATTGCCAATAATTTCCATCTATTGTCTATTCCATTTGCACAACAGCATGTGAAATTGATTGTCAATCAGTGTTGCTTCCTAAGTGGACAGTTTGAATTCACAGAAGATTAATTTACTTGGAGTTATATTCTGTTGTTTAAGTGTTCCCTTTATTTTTTGAGCAGTGTACATGATGCCTATAAAGTCTTACTTTAACCCCTTACCAACATGTGCTTTACAGATACGTCATATGTTGGCTACCTGACCTTGGCTGTTAGAGACAGATAATGGCTGATTATCACAGCCATCATCTTCCGGGAAAGATGCGGGATCGGCTTGCGAGCAGATGATGGCTGTGATGATCAGTCATTATCTGCCTCTAAAAGCCAAGGGTGGAGCAGAGCTGTTAACCTGTTAAATGCCACTGTCAATCTCTGACAGCAGCATTTACTGCTCGCCCTCAGGTGGGGTGCACCATTCTATGACCGTGCGGGGTCTGCTGACAGTTCTCCTGTGAAAGTCCGTGCCTGGCGTTCATAGGGGTCTGTGATTTTCACTACACAAAGCAATACTGTAGTTTTGCTATATATTGCACAAACGATTAGATGATTGCAGGTTCAAGTCCCCTAAGAGGGCTAATAAATACAGTAGAAAGTGAAAAAGAAAAACGTTTTTAAAAATATGAAAAAAGTAAAAACATAAATTTTCAATTCACCCCCCTTTATTCCCATTGAAAATAAAGGAATAAAAATAAAAAATGAACATATTTGTTATCCCTACAAACATAAAAGTCTAATCTATAAAAATATTACATTAATTAATTTGATTGGTAAACGTAATGAGAAAAAAATCTAAACATCAGAATGCCTTTTTTTTTATGTCACAAGACTGCAATCAGAACATCATATCTCTCCCAAAAGACAAAAATAGAAAATGCTTCGGTTCTCGGAACATGGCGACACAAGCAAACTTTTTTTTTTTTACAAATTTGCAAATTTATTTTTGCCACTTAAAAAAAAACACTACATGTTTGGTATCTTTGTTACTGTAGTGACCTGGAGAATCATATTGTCAGGTCATTTTTACTGTATAGTGAACATGGTAAATAAAAACCAAAAAAATAATTGTGGAATTTAACTTTTTTTCGCAGATTTGCCGGACCTGGAATTTTTTTCCTGCTTACTGTTATATTACATTATAAGATTGATGGAGTCGTTCAAAAGTACAACTCGTCCAGCAAAAAACAAGCCCTCTTATGGCTATATCGATGGAAAAATAAAAGAGTTATGGCCTTTGGAAGAAGAGGAAAAAACAAAAACAGAAAATAGCCATATCAGGAAGGCGATAAAGGGAATCTGTCAGTAGGATCATCCCCCCTAAGCCGTCTATATGTGTATGTCGGTCATAAACTGGATAACATGGCACCTTGATATCTGTAATCCAGTGTCTTATTCCAGAGAAATCCACGTTTTTCTGATATGTAGATGAGCTGTTCAGGACTATGGGCCGGACACTGATCTGTATGAGGATCTCCCTCCAGAGAATATTATACATGAAGGGGCATTACCTGTGTGAGACATGGAAGTAACACAGGACAATAGAGCTGTCTCCTCACAGACACATTGTTGCTTCTCTGAGCTCTGCTGTATTGTAACAATATTACAACCCTGTCTGCCTGTGAGATGGAAGCCGGAGCTGAGAGGAACCTGCAGATGTGTCCGTCCAATGGATGATTTTATATCAATATCATTTTATCAAGCTATAGCAACTAAAGGAGAATAACTGAGCCATCTTCTATCCCTGATCCTCCGGGGCCGTGTCCTTAGGCTGCTCTGCATTATTACCCTGTGATACACCCCCCTTGGTAGAGACCAGAAGAATTAGCACTACATAAAAAGACCCAAATCTCTGAAAGTGTGTGACACATTTACAAAGAACAAAATACGGACTACTCAGGGGAGCGGCGAGGATGCAATAAGAGCAAAACCTGACTCCTTGTCACCTGGTTCATCACCTCTTTAAATGGAATAAAAATGCATCATGAGAAACTGCTCATAGTAAATTTCTCTACTGTATATGAGCAGTTCAAGGCAATATTTAAAGACGCACTCCTCCCATCAAAGTTTTGATCCTCTTAACATATTGCAATCATCATATTGTACAGCACTGTGTACTTACAATTGCTCTTTTTGTCTTTCCACCCAGCTAATTCTTCTCTTTTCCATTAGGTCTATGATGTGATTAAAAACTGACTAGCTGACTCCTTCTAAGCTCTATGTATAAACAGGAGGTCAATTCTCCCTGTATGAGTCATAAGTCCCTGCAAAAGTCCCTGACATGGTGGAGGAGGGAGCAGCTGTGTCAGGAGTTGCAGGGGATGATAAATGCAGGGACAAGAGACTTCCTGTTTCTACACAGAGCAGAGAAAATAGTAGAATTAGCTGGGTAGACAGGCAAAATGAGCAATTCTAAGTACACAGTGCTATATAATATGATGACTGCAATATATTAAGAGGATAAAAACTTTGATGGGAGGAGTGCTTCTTTAATAGAACCATTTCCTTGAACAACATGTCTGCTGGTTATGGCTGATCACCAAAAACTGCATGTATTATTTTCAAGTATATTCAGATTTTATTCTTATCATGCACTAAACAAAATGATTTTCCTTTTGTGTAATCTATAAAATAAGCTTCTGCAATATTCTTCTCATCATTAAAAAACAAACTTTCCATTATATAAATAACATTGCAAAAAGTTGTTATTTGTATCTAAGTAGAAATGAGCAAAGTTTTATATGTCCAGAAAAAGAGTGAAGCTATCATTATGTTCAATCTAATGCATATACCTATAGCACATACAGTGACATGCTATTGGTCAGTTACTGGTCACATGACCTGTGCCATGCATGTGGCCAGGGTAATTCTAATATTCATATTCTGACGGCAGTTGGAAGGTGATTGTGGCAGTTGGAGACTGGCGATGGAGAAGGAGATGATGTCTGCTAGACCAGAGCAGAGCGATTTTATGGAGGACGAGGAGGTTATTTTTATCTTGGACTCATCGGACGATGAGGACAACACTTCAATCAAGATTCAACGAAGTAATGAGGAGGTTATTTTTATATTCAACTCATCGGACGATGAGGAGAACACTTCAATCAAGACTCAACGAAGTAATGAGGAGGTTATTATCTTGGACTCATCGGACGATGAGGAGAAGACTTCTATCAAGACTCAAAGAAGCAAGCGGAGAAGAATATTTTCAAGCTCCGTGAAGTCCACCGATGCACAGAGTCATCATGTGAAGGAGGACGTGAAGGAGAAGAGGCAAGCCAAGAAAAGAAACCTGGATTCTGCCTTGGAAGAAATACAGCCACCGGTCAAGATCCAGAAGAAAGACCCTCATGAAGACCAGGGATACTCAGGTAGATATACTGTGTGTGTATTTATATACGGTATATATCTGTATCCATGGCACATATGGAAAGTCACACACACTAAACCTGTTCTCTAGCTTAACTTTCATTACTTTTGTTGGTGAGGAGAATAATAGAAATATTATATTATACTGTATAATGTGAAAAACATAAAAAAAATGCAAATATTTCTTGAAATTTCCATGATTTGCCATTAAACATATGAGACAAAATTGATCGCAGCATCTCACCAAGAACATCACCATTTTATTTTGACCATATGCAATAATAATATGCTAAATAGGAGCTCCTCATTCCCTTCCCTTCGCATTTCATTACTGTTTAAGTCCTTATCATTTTTTATTAATGTTCAGTAAAATGTTAACAAATATTATAAATGTGTGATTCTTATTTTCTCTAAGAATGTCGGGTTTAATTGTTTTATTTAATAAAGAATATACCAAAAAATGTTTGTCATATGTGATTTATAGATAGAGCTTGGGCTGCTGAAATCATGAAATGATCGGTTTTCCTATTTCTTTTCACCCAATTTATATCTGGATGACATATATCTCAGCTATCTTACCTCCAAGAGCCATAACCTTTACTTTTCGTTTTCATACCCCTACATTGCTTTTTTCTGGACAAGTTGTAGGTGTAAATTTATCAGAAGATCGGGAAAATATCTAAGTGGGGTGAAATTATGAGAAAAAGATTTTAGTTGCACCATGTTTTTTTTAGTTTTTCTTTTACAGTGTGCGATAAAAATGGCCTGATTGATTCTACAGGTCAATAAGATTATGGGAACCCCAAATTTTTTGTTTGGTTTATTATATATTTTACTGTTTTTAGAAATTTTTAACTTTTTTTTATTGGTTTGTGTTGCCGTTTTCTGAGACCCATAACTTGTTTTTTTCCCCAGTGATGGAGCTGTCTGAGGGATTGATTCTTTTGCAGGGAGGGACTGTAGGAGGTATCATTTTGGGACACATACAAGTTTTGGATTTTGGATCACTGTTATTCTATTTTAGGGGAGAACTGAACCATTTCAGATTGGTGGAAGGAGTTTGATTTAGTCTTTTTTTTCTTATTTTTAATAAATATTTATTTAAACTATTATTTTTTTCCCTTAAAGATCTAGGAACTGCATTCACTCAATCACTTGTGTGACACACTGTAATATTTTAGTATAGTCACATTATCGTCAAATTAACAGTCTCCTATGAAGATCTAAAGAAGTGCCGACATGATGGACATGGGGGCCTTCAGTAGCTAACAGCATTTGTGGCCGCCAGTGCACCAGTCGTCTTCTCAGAGGGGTTTCAATCACTGCCGCCGGGAATGACAGAACCTGCGTGAGATTTCGGACAGGGGAGGCAGGTCCCACAGTGTCACACAGTTTACATAGAGAGATTAGTGTATGATGGGTATAACGTTTGTGTCTTTTCATATAGCTTGTGTATGAGGTGTAATGTATGTAGATGTTTTATAATGTTTATGTTTTGCTTATGATCATTGGGTACAAAAATATATAACTTATTCTATTTATTGTACATGGGGTGTATGTGTGAGACTGGAATATATGTGTATAAGGTACACAATGTTATTCTGTAAATATATATCAGAAGATATATTAGTGCTACTAGGCCAGTTTTGTAGCATAATTTTCTTAAAGAAATGGCAATTGACACAATTATTTATTAAAGGGGTTAAAAAAAATAAGAAAATAATCCTTAAGCCAAATTCAGACATCCATGTGTCACTCCAAGAAAACAGACTGTGATGTATGGACTGACCGTACTTATCCTGACCCAAACTAAACAGTCTCATATATTAACACATTAACCGGCGCCATTTAGGTGAAGACTACTCATGGGGATAGCTCACATACCAATAGAACATATACAAAGAAAAGCAAATGGAGCAAAAAAAATCCCCTAATAAATTTAAAAATGGATTATAATAAAAAATATTTAAATCTTTATTAGTACAATATTAAAATCAGTTACAAAAATACAAAAAGTGCTAAATAGTATTATATGGTGAGTACACAAGAATAATGTGACACGTGCAAGTCAGGGCATAATATTCAAAAAGGATGTAATGTTAATGCATGGGTAATGAGGCTTGAGAAGCGGGGGATTATGATTAATAATAACTATGTAAAAGTAGCCATCCCCATAGAATAAACTGTGCCCCTTACTGAGCAGTGGAATAGCTAACATAAGTTAGTCCCTGGAGTGTCATAAAAGACTAACACTGCTCAGAAAGTATGAAGTCCCATATTGGGGCCATCCTTACCCATGAGATGTCAAAGCCCGACTGTCCTGTAAAATTGCCCCGATCCGCATTTCGCATGGATTGCTTCTTCAAGGGACCTGTGTATCAATCGCATCTGCTCTTTATAAACCCCCTAGACTAATAATCCCCAGGTGTGTGTGAAAGCGCTTCTAATCGGCGCATGCGGGCGGGATATCTGGCAACACCCACGTCACCTCCGGCAGATATTAGGGCACAGTACGTTCCAGGAAGAATACTTCCTGAGACGTCATATGGAACGCACGGTCCTTTACAGATGCCGGGAAGTGACGGGGATCAGAGGGACTCCACCTGCGCATGCACACCCGGCGCAATAACATTACAAGTGAGTATGACACATAAATAAGGGGAATAGTAAGACAACCCTTTTCAAAGTGCACTCCCATCCCTTATCTGAAAACCTAACACTTACAATATCTAAATATATCAATTCAATTACGAATAAATTGTTTGCAGAATAAATACAGCCATAGAATTATTTAGAACATAGATAATTATAAGCAAAACAATATCCGATGATTTTTCATACCGACATCCGGATGATAATAGATTATGCTATCCAGCGTTCAAGGCTTATTTGCATTTAAGAGGAGGGGAGTCAGCACTCAAGCTTGGATGGTGGATGATATTACCGGGGGGAAAAGCACGACTAAAATAAAAAACAAAAAACATACACAATTAATACAAAAGACAAAAATAAGAAGTACAAGGTTAAAAGTTGAAATTCCAGAGAGCATAATCACAAAGCATGTAAGTGAGTCATATCCCAAGAACGGATATCACAAAAGGGACTAATAGTATGCATGAGCATATCTGTGCAGGCACGTACCCACATAAGTACACATATACACCTGCAAATGCATACAAGGGTATACACAATTGCGTACAGTTGTTACAAAAATGGAGAGAAGCTTAGCTTCTCATTCAATCCACTGGGAGTCATTGTCCCCAACTTGACTATCCATTTGCATTCCAGGCTTGCCAAAGCCCTCTTATGGTCACTCCCCCGGATGCCCATATGTAAGCGGTCAATGCTCACACTCATACAGGTACATATCCCTCCTCTATTTTTCCAATGTCCACCGCGTTCCCCCCATTAGCTCTGTGTCCTCAGATTGAGATTTTCTGCAAATTGGTTACGGAGGATCTCAAAGTGTTATCAAAATGCAGTAGAGATAATCTTACAAGGAAACAGAGAAAACCATTGGATGATCTTACATCAATTACTGATGTTGTTTTTAAAGCTGCAGATAAGGGGGGCAACGTGGTAGTCTAGTCAATGGAGATTTATGAGCGGGAGGCCTTTAGACAATTAAGGGACAAGGAGGCTTATAAATCCTTATCAAGTAATCTCCAACCTGTTTTTTCTAGGGAAATTTTTCTTATTTTGGATGATGCCTTGATACAAGGCATCATTCCAAAAAAGGTTTTTGACGGACTGATGGTTGAACATCCTGTTATTCCAGCATTTTATTTACTGACAAAGGTCCATAAGAATTCTACTGTTCCACCGGGGCATCCTATTGTCTCTGGCATAGGAGGGCTATGCGATCCCATTAGTAAATTTATTGAATACTACCTGCACCCGTTGGTTGAGACGCTGTCCTCCTATGTCAGAGACACTACAGACGTCCTGAGAAGGCTTGTTGGTCTCTCAATGGAACCTGATATGTTGCTTGGAACAGCAGAAGTGGAGTCACTCTGCACTTGCATATGCCATCAACAAGGCCTAGAGGCAGTGGAATTGTATCTGACTATGAGCAACTTGGAGACGTCTTTGTGCACCCTGATTTTGGAATTATTACGGTTCATTCTGACTCACAACTATTTTATTTTTAACGACAGGTTTTTCATTCAAACAAGAGGCACTGCGAATGCTACGCAAATCTCTTTCTCGGTTATATGGAGAGAGAGATTTTCGGGGGTGGTGCAAGCGCCGCTTCCCAGGCTGGTACCGCTATATTGATGACTTGTTCATCATATGGCAGGGCAGTGCTACTGATCTGCGGTCTTTCATGACCAGCTTGAATGATAATCATTACAACATCAAATTGACCTACAAAGTTGATGCGAGTCAGATTGACTTTTTGGATATCCAAATCAGGGTGCACACTGATGAAAAAATTACGTCTGATGTTTTCTGTACAGAGACGTCGGTAAATGCTCTGCTCCATGCTACGTCGGCCCACACACCATCCACTATATGGGCCATTCCGGTGGGTCAGTTTTTCAGAATGCGGCGTATATGTCCCACTGAGGAAATGTTTGAGTATCAGGCCAATGATTTACGGTCCAGGTTTATTGCAAGAGGTTATAGCAATAGATGCATAAAAAGGAGTTATAATCGGACTAAGAATACTACCCACATACAACTTCTGGCAGATCCGGGTATTCATAGAAGAAATAAGAAATCGGAATCAGTGGTCAGATTCATTTCCACGTACAACAATCAGTGGGAGGGTATGCGTCGCATTGTTCAAAAACACTGGTCAATTCTAAAAACAGAACCAACGATTGGTGCATCTGTACCGGATCGTCCATTATTAACAGCAAGAAGCAGAAACATTAAAGATCTAATAGTGAGGAGTCACTATGTCCCAAAAGTGTCATCTCTGCCCTTTAATATGGGCGTACTGAAGCGAGGATGTTTTCCATGTGGCTCATGCTTAGCCTGTCAAAATGTGGTCAGGGCTACCACATTTCTCTCGGCTGATGGTAAACAGGAGTATAAAATCCTCAACTATATATCATGCAGCATGGACCATGTGGTATATCATGCCACGTGTCCTTGTGACATGATATATATAGGACTGATATCACGCGAATTGCATGTACGCGTAAGGGAACGCGTTGCAGACATATGTTCTGCAATTAATGCAACTGATGTTTCATCTCTTAAGACTATGTCTTGACATTTTAGACTATGTCATGGTTCAGACCCCGATGGCCTTAAAGTTCGAGGCATTGACCGCTTACATATGGGCATCTGGGGGGGTGACCACAAATGGGTATTGGCACGCCTGGAATGTAGATGGATAGTCAAGTTGGGGACAATGACTCCCAGTAGATTGAATGAGAAGCTAAGCTTCTCTCCATTTTTGTAACACCTGTACGCAATTTTGTATACCCTTATATGCATTTGCAGGTGTATATGTGTACTTATGTGGGTACGTGCCTGCACAGATATGCTCATGCATACTATTAGTCCCTTTTGTGATATCCGTTCTTGGGATATGACTCACTTACATGCTTTGTGATTATGCTCTCTGGAATTTCAACTTTTAACCTTGTACTTCTTATTTTTGTCTTTCTTTTTGTGTATTAATTGTGTATGTTTTTTGTTGTTTATTTCAGTAGTGCTTTTCTCCCCGGTAATATCATCCACCATCCAAGCTTGAGTGCTGACTCCCCTCCTCTTGAATGCAAATAAGCCTTGAACGCTGGATAGCATAATCTATTATCATCCCGGATGTCGGCATGAAAAATCACTGGATATTGTTTTGCTTATAATTATCTATGTTCTAAATAATTCTATGGCTGTATTTATTCTGCAAACAATTTATTCATAATTGAATTGATATATTTAGATATCGTAGGTGTTAGGTTTTCAGATAAGGGATGGGAGTGCACTTTGAAGAGGGTTTTCTTACTATTTCCCTTATTTTTGTGTCATACTCACTTGTAATGTTATTGCGCCGGGTGTGCATGCGCAGGTGGAGTCACTCTGATCCCCGTCACTTCCCAGCATCTGTACAGGACCGTGCGTTCCATATGACGTCTCAGGAAGTATTCTTCCTGGAACGTACTGCGCCCTAATATCTGCCGGAGGTGATGTGGGTGTTGCCAGATATCCCTCCCGCACGCGCCGATTAGAAGCGTTTTCACACACACTTGGGGATTGTTAGTCTAGGGGGTTTATAAAGAGCAGATGAGATTGATACACAGGTCCCTTGAAGAAGCAATCCAAGCGAAATGTGCATCGGGGCAATTTGACAGGACAGTCGGGCTTTGACATCTCATGGGTGAGGATGGCCCCGATATGGGACTTCATACTTTCTGAGCAGTGTTAGTCTTTTATGACACTCCAGGGACTAATTTACGTTAGCTCTTCCACTGCTCAGTATGGGGCACAGTTTATTCTATGGGGATGGCTACTTTTAGATAGTTATTATTAATCATAATCCCCCTCTTTTCAAGCCTCATTACCCATGCATTAACATCACATCCTTTTTGACTATTATGCCCTGACTTGCACGTGTCACATTATTCTTGTGTACTCGCCATATAATACTATTTATCATTTTTTGTATTTTTGTAACTGAAATATTGTACTAATAAAGATTTAAATACTTTTTATTATAATCCATTTTGAAATGCTTTAGGGGATTTTTCTGCTCCATTTGCTTTTCTTTGTATATGGTCTCATATATGTCTACAAGGCTGTGGAATTTGGGCCAGGAGAGCTGCGGCCAGTCCGGGCAACTCTTGCAGAGCTGAGTTTAGGTCCATTTACACTGCACAATTATCATGACTGAGCATTGCTAGGAACGCTTGTATCACTATAATCATGCAGTGTGAACAGGCTGCCGATCACAGAGATCATCGTTCTCAGCAGCACCTAATCCTATATAAAAAGGACTCGCACTGCTGGGAACAATGGCAGCCTATGTGCACTGGTCTATCACAGGTCGTTCCGTGCACATCTGAATTATGGTTATCAAGTTCTTTTTCCCCAGTGCGCAGCTGCCTGCTTATGATTGGTCAGCATCCATCAGAAGGAAGAAGACTCTGACCAATGAAATCTCTCTGATCAAGCCCATTTGGCCAAATGCTTTGATTGCTAACATCTCTGCAACAGAGAGGCAAAATTAATATATGTATGTATGTATATATATATACAGGGTGGGCCATTTATATGAATACACCTAAATAAAATGGGAATGGTTGGTGATATCAACTTCCTGTTTGTGGCACATCAGTATATGGGAGGGGGAAAACTTCCAGATGGGTGGTGACCATGTCAGCCATTTTGAAGTTGGCCATTTTGGATCCAACTTTATTTTTTTCAATGGGAAAAGGGTCATGTGACACATCAAACTCATTGAGAATTTCATAAGAAAAACAATGGTGTGCTTGGTTTTAATGTAACTTTATTCTTTCATGAGTTATTTACAAGTTTATGTCCACTTATAAAATGTGTTCAAAGTGCTGCCCATTATGTTGGATTGTCAATGCAACCCTCTTCTCCCACTCTTGACACACTGATAGCAACATCGCAGAAGAAATGCTAGCAGAGGCTTCCAGTATCCATTGTTTCAGATGTGACACATCTCGTATTTTCACAGCATAGACAATTGCCTTCAGATGACCCCAAAGATAAAAGTCTAAGGGGGTCAGATTGGGAGACCTTGGCGGCCATTCAACTGGCCCACGACGACCAATCCACTTTGCAGAAAACTGTTCATGTAGGAATGCTCGAACCTGACGCCCATAATGTGGTGGTGCACCATCTTGTTGGAAAAACTCAGGGAACGTGCCATCTTCAGTGCATAAAGAGGGCAACACATCATCATGTAGCAATTTCAGATATCCAGTGGCATTGAGGTTTCCATTGATGAGGAATGGCCCCACTATCTTTGTACCCCATATATCACACCATACCATCAATTTTTGTGTTCCAACAGTCTTGGAGGGATCTATCCACTGTGGGTTAGTGTCAGACGAATAGCGGTGGTTTTGTTTGTTAACTTCACCATTCACAAAAAGTTTGCTTCATCATTGAACATAATGTACTGTGTAAACTGAGGGTCCTGTTCCAATTTTTGTTTTGCCCATTCTGCAAATTCAGTTTGCCGATCTGGGTCATCCTCGTTGAGATGCTGCAGCAGCTGGATTTTGTAAGGGTGCTATTTGTGAGTAGCTAATATCCGCCAAAGGGATGTTCGACTGATGCCACTCTCCAGTGACATGCGGCAAGTGCTACGCTGTGGGCTCTTGCTGAATGAAGCTAGGACAGCCATTGATGTTTCTTCATTAGTGACAGTTTTCTTGCGTCCACATTTTGGCAAATCCAACACTGAACCTGTTTTACGAAATTGAGTAAGCAGTTTGCTAACTGTAGCATGGGAGATGGGTGGTCTTGGAGGGTGTCTTGCATTGAAATCTGCTGCAATGACCCGGGTACTGCGGTCACCAGACATCAACACAATTTCTATCCACTCCTCATGTATTAACCACTGCGACATGTCAATGGCTGTAAATAAAGAGAAACTTGATAGCAACTCATGAAAGAATAAAGTTCCGTTAAAACAAAGCAAACCATTGTTTTTCTTATGAAATTCTCCATAAGTTTGATGTGTCATATGACTCCCTTCTCATTGTAAAAAATAAAGTTGGACCCAAAATGGTTGACTTCAAAATGGCCGCCATGGTCACCACCCATCTGAAAAAGTTTTCCCCCTCCCATATACTAATGTGCCACAAACAGGAAGTTGATATCACCAACCATTCCCATTTTATTTAGGTGCATCAATATAAATGGCCCACCCTGTGTATATATGTATATATATATATATATATATATATATATATATATATATATATATACCCACACACATACAGTGGCATGTAAAAGTCTGGCACCCCTGTTCAAAATTATTGTTATTGTGAACAGTTAAGTAAGTTGAAGGTTAAATGATCTTTAAAAAGCTGAATTTGAAAAGAGACTGGTCTCAACAAATGGATGATGATCCTAAACACACATCAAAATCTACAATAGACTGACTAGGCGCAAGCTGAAGGTTTTACAATGGCCTACACAGTCTCCTGATCTGAACATCATTGAAAATCTGTGGCTAGACCTCAGAATAGCAGTGCATGCAAGACGACCCAGGAATCTCACAGAACTGGAAGAATTTTCCAAGGAAGAATGGATGAAAATCCCTCAAACAAGAATTGGAAGACTCTTGGCTGGCTACAACAAGTGTTTGCAAGCTGTGATACTTTCAAAGGGGTTGCTACTAGGTATTATCTATGCAGGGTGCCCAAACTTTTGCATTGGCCCATTTTCCTTTTTGTAATTTTTAAAATGTAAAAAATAGCAATATGTATATAAATATATATTTTTTGCCTAGAAAATAAAGCAAATGTGTCATCTTTAACGTCAGGCCTTTTAGAGATCACTTCATCTTCAACTTGCTTAACTGTTCACAACAACAGTCATTTTGAACAGGGGTGCGCAATCTTTTACATGTAATTGTATTTAGTATATGAATATATGAAAGATTTATTCTGCTATACAGCCACTATTACATCGTGTGTCCATTTCAAGAGGAAACATTTGGTAAAAGGTCCCCTTTAATTTATTGGGAACCTGTCATCTGATTCATGCTGCCCAGATCACAGCAGTCATGCAGCCAAGTATTTTTCCTCTGCAAGGCTCTGGCATTTTAGAGAAGATGTACTCTAACACAGTGTTCCCCAACTCCGGTCATCACAGCCACCAATAGGTCATGTTTTTAGGATTTTCTTAGTATTGCCCAGGTAATAATTCCATCACCTGTGCAATATTAAGGAAATCCTAAAACATGACCTGTTGGTAGGTCAACTGGTGACCATAACAAAAGATGAGACTAGTCTGACACCACACCCAGATGGCTTTTTCCAGTGCTGCTAGAGGTGATTGACTGGTCTCTCCCTCGTGTGTGTAGATAGGTAGCAGCAGGCCCGGACTGGCAAGTTGCAGAGGCGGGCAGATGCCCAGTGGGCCGGCGGCTGTGACCTACAAAGTGGGCTGCTGGCCCTTTAAAACTTCTGAATTAAGGTCCTGTGTGCATGCACTCTTTCGCTTGCACATGGTGACAAGGGCCGGGAAAGCCCTTGTCAGCGTGTGGCTGCAACTGCGTCCCTAGTCAGCGTGCTTGCAGCTGCGGCCCCTGTCAGCGTGCTCGCAGCTGCGGCCCCTGTCAGCATGCACGCAGCAGCGGTCCCTGTCAGTGTGTGCGCGGCCCCTGTCAGTGTGCACTGCAGTGGCGGCCCTTGTCCTGTGTGCAAGCATGACAGCACTCGCACACAGGGCCTTAATTCAGCAGTTTGAAAGGGCCGCTGCAGCGTGTTCAGGGCTCTTAGAACATTGGGCTCTACTCACTAACCCCAGGAATCTGCTCCTCTGAATGTCTGACCCACTACAGCTTTTCATTCACTGGGTGCGTGCCAAGAACAGCCGTCCAGGAACAGCAACCACCTTCTTTGACGACTTCACTACCTGGCTGCTTCATTTCCTTTCCGCTGACATCCCCACTATCATCATGTGTGACTTCAACATCCCCATTGACACTTTCCACTCATCTGTCTCCAAGTTTCTATCCCTCATTTCCTTCTTTGGCCTTGCTCAATGGTCTTCAGCCCTCACTCACAAAGATGGCCACACACTTGACCTCATCTTCACCCGCCTCTGTTCCCTATCTAACCTCTCTAGCTCACTTCTCCCTCTTTCTGACCACAACCTACTCACATTCTCTTCCCTCTCCTCTCCAGGTGCACAAGCCCCACCCCACAAACTTGCATACCCTCGCAGAAATCTCAAACACCTTGACCTACACTCACTCTCTGAATCCCTTCTCCCTCTTACAGACATAAGTTCCTTACACAATGCAGATGCTGCTGCCACTTTATATAACACAACAGCCGTAGCTCTAAATTCTTCGCTCCCTCACACATACCACAGCTCGCCCACTCAACCAACAATCCTGGCACACCAACCTGACTAAAGAACTGCGAAGGGCCTCCAGGGTTGCTGAGCGGAAATGGAAAAGGTCCCATTCCAGCGAGCACTTCATTGCATTCAAACAGTCCCTCACTACCTTCAAGTCCACACTCACTACAGCAAAAAAAACATACTTCTCATCTCTCATATCCTCCCTGTCTAACAACCCTAAACAGCTATTCAAAACTTTCAATTCTCTCCTCCGTCCCCCAGCACCTCCTCCCTCTCCTCTCATCTCAGCCGAAGACTTTGCCTCATTCTTCAAGCAGAAGATTGACACCATTAGACAAAGCTTTTGCCTAAAGTCCCCACAGCCCCTCCTCATAATTACTCAACCATCCTCCTCCAAAACCAGCTTCTCCACCATTACGGACGATCACCTCTCCTCTTTACTTTCCAAATCACACCTCACCACCTGCGAACTTAATCCAATCCCGTCCCACCTCATCCCTAACCTCACTACAGTCTTCATCTCAACCCTAACCCACCTTTTCAACCTGTCACTAACTGGTGTCTTCTCCTCATGCTTCAAACATGCCTCGATCACACCCATTCTCAAAAAACCCTCCCTTGATCCATCCTCTCTGTCTAGCTATCGCCCCATATCACTTTTCCCTCCTCCTGGACCTGTTATCTGCCTTTGACACAGTGGACCATTCCCTCTTACTACAGACTCTCTCTTCTCTTGGCATTAAAGTTTTGGCCCTATCTTGGATCTCCTCGTACTTAACAGACAGGACATTCAGCGTCTCCCACTCACACACCACCTCCTCATCTCGCCCCCTATCTGTCGGTGTCCCCCAACGTTCAGTCCTAGGACCCCTGCTCTTCACAATCTACACCTTTGGCCTGGGACAACTCATAGAGTCCCATGGCTTTCAGTATCACCTCTATGCTGATGACACACAGATCTACCTCTCTGGATCCGATATCTCCTCGCTACTAACCAAAATCCCACAATGTCTGTCCGCTATCTCATCCTTCTTCTATGACAGATTTCTAAAATTTAACATGGACAAAACTGAATTCAGCAACTTTCCGCCGTCTCACTCAACCCCCCCCAACTGACCTATCCATCAAAGTCAATGGCTGCCCACTCTCCACAGTCCTGCAAGCCCGCTGCCTCGGTGTAACCCTGGACTCTAACCTCTCCTTTAAACACATATCCAAGCCCTTTCCACTTCCTGCTGACTCCAACTCAAAAATATCACCCGGATCCGCACATTCCTCAACCACGAATCTGCAAAAACACTAGTGCACGCCCTCATCATTTCCCGCCTCGACTACTGCAACCTCTTGCTCTGTGTCCTCCCTTCTATCACTCTCGCACGCCTCCAATCTATCCTAAACTCTGCTGCCCAACTAAACCACCTGTCTCCCTGCTATTCCCCGGCCTCTCCTCTCTGTCAATCCTGTCACTGTCTCCCCATTGCCCAGAAACTCCAGTTCAAAACCCTAACCATGGTATACAAAGCCATCCACAACCTGTCTCCCCATACATCTGTGACCTAGTCTCCCAGCACTTACCTACATGCAACCTCCTATCCTCTCAAGATCTTCTTCTCTACTCCCCTCTTATCTCCTCTTCCCACAATCGCATACAAGATTTCTCTCGCGCATCCCCCCTACTCTGGAACTCTCTACCCCAACACATCAGACTCTTGCCTACCATGGAAACCTTCAAAAGGAACCTGAAGACCCACCTCTTCCGACAAGCCTACAACCTGCAGTAACCCTCGCTCCACCATTCTCTGCACGGCCAACTCTGCCCTCACCTACTGTATCCTCACCCATCCCCTGTAGATTGTGAGCCCTCATGGTCAGGGACCTCGCCGACTTGTATTGTTCAAAATTTATTGTAATTGTTTGTGCTATGTATATCCCTTTCACATGAAAAGCACCATGGAATGAATGGCGCTATAATAATAAATTATAACAATAATAATAATAGTATAATGGTGTCTTAATTATAATGTAGAGTTGTGTATATATAGTGTAGAGATGTTTATATAGTATGGTGCTGTGTATATACTATAGTATATAGTGTGGAATCCACATTATATACATGGGCATATCTCTGCATTAAATAGTATATACACAGCTCCAGTCTATATTCTTTTGCACAGTATAGAGAGTGGAGCTGTGTATATAATTGATTGTAGTATATATTGTGGAGCTGTATATGCTATGTTGAAAAATGCAGAGGGCTCTTTATTAGCCCACGTGGCAATGTTTTGGATCCATAACAGAACGTTTCTCTGCTGTGGAACCGAAATGTTACCACATGGGCTAATAAAGAGTCCTCCGCTTAAGATTTGGTGTTGCTCAGTTTTATATATACAGTATATATACTACCTGCGTGGTGCAAATCTAAGTATCTGTATATATACACTGCACAGTACCACTTCTCCTGTCCTGTGTATATATACTGTGTATATATACTGCACAGTACCACTTCTCCTGTCCTGTGTATATATACTGCACAGTACCACTTCTCCTCTCCTGTGTATGTTGTAACAGAGTCACTGGTAGGATCTATGAGGGGAGGTTTGTGTCACACAGATTGATAGCCTGTGTGAACTGAAACCAATAAACTTTCTGCCAGCATGTTATATGCTGGAGGGTTAACTCATTTAAAAGGGTGTTCTTTTATGGGAATGACGTAGAGATGGGAGGGAAGTCATTCCCCCTATCTCGCCTCAGGGTATGGCTGAGCAAGTTTTAAATGCTCAGTCAGCTTTGTTTCTGTGGAGTGTGTGTGGTCTGGAGAGTGAAGTCTCCAGGCTATGTTTGGGTGAAACCAGAGAGCAACACCAGAGGACTGGTGTTGCTGAAGACTTCACTGTGCTGCTTGCAGCAGCAGAGCCTCGCTCACTATTGGACTCTGTCATACCTTATCTTTTGTTTTCCTGTTAACCCCAAGAGGGACTGTTTACTTTTTATGGGACGCTGCTGGAGTTTATGCCACACAATAAACCCGAAGACAGTTTACCCAAACCGTGTGTCCTGTGTCTGCCTCCGGAGAGCCGAGCAAGTCGTCTTTCCACAGTATACACTGCACAGTACCACTTCTGTCCTGTATATATAAACTGCACAGTACCACTTCTCCTGTCTTGTATATATACTATAGAGTACCACCCCTCCTGTCCTGTATATATACACTGCACAGTACCACTTCTCCTGTCCTGTATATATACACTGCACAGTACCACTTCTCCTGTCCAGTATATTTATACTACACAGTATCACTTCTCCTGTCCTGTATATATACTGTACAGTACCACCCCTCCTGTCCTGTATATATACACTGCACAGTACCACTTCTCCTGTCCTGTATATATATACTGCACAGTACCACTTCTCCTGTCCTGTATATATACACTGCACAGTACCACTCCTCCTGTCTTGTATATATACACTGCACAGTACCACTCCTCCTATCCTGTATATATACACTGCACAGTACCACTTCTCCTGTCTTGTATATACACTGCACAGTACCACTCCTCCTGTCCTATATATATATACTGCACAGTACCACTTCTCCTGTCCTGTATATATACACTGCACAGTACCACTCCTCCTGTCTTGTATATATACACTGCACAGTACCACTCCTCCTATCCTGTATATATACACTGCACAGTACCACTTCTCCTGTCTTGTATATACACTGCACAGTACCACTCCTCCTGTCCTATATATATATACTGCACAGTACCACTCCGCCTGTCCTGTATATATACACTGCACAGTACCACTTCTCCTGTCCTGTATATATATACTGCACAGTACCACTCCTCCTGTCCTGTATATATACACTGCACAGTACCACTCCTCCTGTCTTGTATATATACACTGCACAGTACCACTCCTCCTATCCTGTATATATACTTCACAGTACCACTTCTCCTGTCCTGTATATACACTGCACAGCATCACTTTTCCTGTCCTGTATATATACAGTGTACAGTACCACTTCTCCTGTCCTGTTGTCGGAGAGGCAACATTGGACTTTTGGGAGGGTCAATATTGGTTTATTATTTTTAATATTCCTATGGGAAAAATAAATATTAGAAAACTCGTTTAAATGTATTATCCCAAGTAATCCCCTATCCTGAGAACTTTCCAATCGCTGGGGTCCGACCACTGGGACCCCCATGATCCCGAGAACAGGAGCTCTTAAGAGCACCATGTAAATGGAGCTGTGGTGGATCATTTGCACTGCTGCGCCATTCACATGTGGCTCTTTAAATAACTCCTTTAAGAGAGTTTTGAAGGGCATGACAAAGTATAGCAAAATTCAGTGATCGGGGGTGGGGAGTGTTAAAGTATGTGGGCTGATAGGGTTTGTGTGGCAGCGCTGCTTTTTTGTCCCAGTCCGGCCCTGGGTAGCAGCCAAAAAATAAATATCTGATAGGAGGTCAATAAATAGTACACTCATATAGAGGTAATACGAAAAACTTTATTGGAAACACAAGTTGGTGTGCAGTGGCAATGTAGGAGACACAATTGATAAAATCAAAATAAAATGGACATATAGAAAATGACATGTGTAGAGGAGAGGCACATATGTATAGAGAGAGGTATAATATATATTGGCCATATAGTCACATGTAAATGACAACTGCAATAAACATAATAGCTGAATGAATAAAATGCTGAAGATGCATAATATAAAATATCATTACCAAAATAAATGGTAACCAAACAGCCCATATAGAAATTAGAGCATATACTAATATACAGTTATATAGAGTATAAAATTAAAAAAAGATTATTATTATTATAAACTTTATTAGAATAAAATGAGTAACACAAGTTAAAATCCAAAATGGAGACTAGGACAGCAGAAATCCCTTTGAACATAAGTGTGATCATAAATACATGCATGAAAAAATGTCAATCAATATACATAAAGAGATCAGTAAGCCCATAAGAGAATACATACAGTACAGACCAAAAGTTTGGACACACCTTCTCATTTAAAGATTTTTCTGTATTTTCTTGACTATGAAAATTGTACATTCACACTGAAGGCATCAAAACTATGACTTAACACATGTGGAATTACAGTTAGGTCCAAAAATATTTGGACAGTGACACAAGTTTTGGCATTTTCGTTGTTTTCCAAAAAGTATTCAAGTTACAGTTATATAATGAGAATGGGCTTAAAGTACAGACTTTAATTTGAGGGTATTCACATCCTAATTGGAGTGAGGGAAAAAGGGTTTAGGAATTACAGCTTTTTAATATGTAGTTGCCTCTTTTTAAAAGGACCAAGAGTAATTGGACAATAATCCCAAAAGCTCCTTAATGGGCTGCATGGGTTATTCCCTCATTAATCCATCATCAATTAAGCAGGTAAAATGTCTAGAACTGAGTCTAGGTGTTGTATCTGCATTTGGCAGATGATGCTGTGAATCCACAACATGCTGTCAAAAGAACTCTCAATAAAAGAAAAATAGAACATCATAAGGCTGAAAAAAATAAGAAATCAATCAGGGAGATAGCAGGAATCTAAGGAGTAACCAAATCAATGGTTTGGTACACTCTGCAAAAAAGAGGGCACTGGTGAGCTTGGGAACTCCAAAAGGCCTGGACATCCACAGAAGACAACATTGGTGGATGATCGCAAAATCCTTTCCATGGTGAAGAAAACTCTTTCACTACATCCACCCAAGTGAAGAATACTGTCCTGGTAGTAGGTGTTTCAGTATCTAAGTCTACCATAAAGAGATGTCTTCATGAGAGCGAATATAAAGGGTTCATCACAAGGTGCAAACTATTAATCAGCCTTATAAATAGAAAGGCCATATTAGACGTTATAAAAAAAAAACATCTAAAGAAGTCAGCCCAGTTTGGTAAAGCATTTTTTGGACAGATGAAACTAAGATCAACCTGTACCAGAATGATGGGAAGAAGAAAGTGTGGAGAAGACTTGAAACGGCTCAAGATCCAAAGCACACCACATGCTCTGTAAAACATGGTGGAGACAGTGTGATAGAATGGGCATGCATGGCTTCCAGTGGCACTGGGTTACTAGTGTTTATTGATGATGTGACCGAAGACAAAAGCAGCCAGATGAATTCTGAAGTGTACAGGACTATACTCTCTGCTCAGATTCAACCAAATGCAGCAAGGATGATTGGACGGTGCTTCACAGTACAGATGGACTGTGACCCAAAACATACTGCAAAAGCAGCCCAGGGGATTTTTAAGGCAAAGAAATGGAATATTCTGCAATGGTTGAGTCAATCGCCAGATCTCAACCACATCAAGCATGCATGTCACATGCTTATGACAAATCTTTAGGCAGAAAGACCCATAAACAAACAACAGAAGTCAGCTGGAGTAAAGGCCTGGCAAAGCATCACAAAGGTCAAAACCCCACATTTGGTGACGTCCATGGCTTCCAGACTTCAGGCAGTCATTGCCAGCAAAGGATTCTCCACAAAGTATTAAAAATGAACATTTTATTTATGGTAAAGATAATTTGTCCAATTACTATTGAGCTCCTAAAATAAGGACACTTTGTAGAAAAATTATTGCAATTCCTAAATGTTTCACAGAATATTTTTGTGCAACCTCTTTAATTAAACTAGAATGTCAACAATTGAATTGCATATCAGTTGTTTAATTTTAAATCAAAAGTAGTGGCATGCAGAGCCCAAATCATGAAGATACGGTCAATGTCCAAATATTTCTGGACCGAACTGTATATACTTAACAAAAAAGTGTGAAACAACTGAAAATATGTCTTATATTCTAGGTTCTTCAAAGTAGCCACCTTTTGCTTTGATGACTGCTTTGCACACTCTTGGCATTCTATTGATGAGCTTCAAGATGTAGTCACCGGAAATGGTCTTCCAACAATCTTGAAGGAGTTCCCAGAGATGATTAGCACTTGTTGGCCCTTTTGCCATCACTCTGCGGTCCAGCTCACCCCAAACCATCTCGATTGGGCCAAGTCATCTGGCATAGCACCCCATCACTCTCTTTCTTGGTCAAATAGCCCTTACACAGCCTGGAGGTGTGTTTGGGGTCATTGTCCTGTTGAAAAATAAATGATGGTCCAACTAAATGCAAACCGGATGGAATAGCATGCCGCTGCAAGATGCTGTGGTAGCTATGCTGGTTCAGTATGCCTTCAATTTTGAATAAATCCCCAACAGTGTCACCAGCAAAGCACCCCCACACCATCACACCTCCTCCTCCATGCTTCACGGTGGGAACCAGGCATGTAGAGTCCATCCGTTCACCTTTTCTGCATCGCACAAAGACACAGTGGTTGGAACCAAAGATCTCAAATTTGGACTCATCAGACCAAAGCCCAGATTTCCACTGGTCTAATGTCCATTCCTTGTGTTCTTTAGCCCAAACAAGTCTCTTCTGCATGTTGCCTGTCCTTAGCAGTGGTTTCCTAGCAGCTAGTTTACCATGAAGGCCTGCTGCACAAAGTCTCCTCTTAACAGTTGTTGAAGAGATGTGTCTGCTGCTAGAACTCTGTGTGGCATTGACCTGGTCTCTAATCTGAGCTGCTGTTAACCTGCGATTTCTGAGACTGGTGACTCGGATAAACTTATCCTCAGAAGCAGAGGTGACTCTTGGTCTTCCTTTCCTTGGGCGGTCCTCATGTGAGCCAGTTTCTTTGTAGCGCTTGATGGTTTTTGCAACTGCACTTGGGGACACTTTCAAAGTTTTCACAATTTTTCGCACTGACTGACCTTCATTTCTTAAGGTAATGATGGCCACTCGTTTTTCTTTACTTAGCTGCTTTTTTCTTGCCATAATACAAATTCTAACAGTCTATTAAATAGGACTATCAGCTGTGTATCTCCCAGACTTCTGCACAACACAACTGATGGTCCCAACCCCATTTATAAGACAAGAAATCCCACTTATTAAACCTGACAGGGCACACCTGTGAAGTGAAAACCATTTCCGGTGACTACCTCTTGAAGTTCATCAAGATAATGCCAAGAGTGTGCAAAGCAGTCATAAAAGCAAAAGGTGGCTACTTTGAAGAACCTAGAATATAAGACATATTTTCAGTTGTTTCACACTTTTTTGTTAAGTATATAATTCCACATGTGTTAATTCATAGGTTTGATGCCTTCAGTGTGAGTGTACAATTTTCAAAGTCATGAAAATACAGAAAAATCTTTAAATGAGAAGGTGTGTCCAAACTTTTGGTCTGTACTGTATATGAGAATTAAATCAATATTAAATGGTGGTGAAATCCATGGAATAGAAAAAAAAGTGCAAGTGCATGATTATACACTGCTCAAAAAAAATAAAGGGAACACTCAAATAACATATCCTAGATCTGAATGAATGAAATATTCTCATTGAATACTTTGTTCTGTACAAAGTTGAATGTGCTGACAACAAAATCACACAAAAATCATTAATGGTAATCAAATTTATTAACCAATGGAGGCCTGGATTTGGAGTCACCCCCAAAATTAAAGTGGAAAAACACACTACAGGCTGATCCAACTTTGATGCAATGTCCTTAAAACAAGTCAAAATGAGGCTCAGTATTGTGTGTGGCCTCCACGTGCCTGTATGACCTCCCTACAATGCCTGGGCATGCTCCTGATGAGGTTGCGAATGGTCTCCTGTGGGATCTCCTCCCAGACCTGGACTAAAGCATCCGCCAACTCCTGGGCAGTCTGTGGCGCAACGTGACGTTGGTGGATGGAGCGAGACATGATGTCCCAGATGTGCTCAATCGGATTCAGGTCTGGGGAATGGGCGGGCCAGTCCATAGCTTCAATGCCTTCATCTTGCAGGAACTGCTGACACACTCCAGCCACATGAGGTCTGGCATTGTCCTGCATTAGGAGGAACCCAGGGCCAACCGCACAAGCATATGGTCTTACAAGGGGTCTGAGGATCTCATCTCGGTACCTAATGGCAGTTAGGCTACCTCTAGCGACCACATGGAGGGCTGTGCGGCCCTCCAAAGAAATGCCACCCTACACCATTACTGACCCACTGCCAAACCGGTCATGCTGAAGGATGTTGCAGGCAGCAGATCGCTCTCCACGGCGTCTCCAGACTCTGTCAAGTCTATCACATGTGCTCAGTGTGAACCTGCTTTCATCTGTAAAGAGCACAGGGCGCCAGTGGCGACTTTGCCAATCCTGGTGTTCTGCAGCAAATGCCAAGTGTCCTGAGAGCATCAAGCGTCCTGCACGGTGTTGGACTGTGAGCACAACCCCAATCTGTGGACTTCGGGCCCTCATACCACCCTCATGGAGTCGGTTTCTAACCGTTTGTGCAGACACATGCACATTTGTCGCCTGCTGGAGGTCATTTTGCGGGGCTCTGGCAGTGCTCCTCCTGTTCCTCCTTGCACCAAGGCAGAGGTAGCGGTTTTGCTGCTGGGTTGTTGCCCTCCTACGGCCCACTCCACATCTCCTAGTGTACTGGCTTGTCTCCTGGTAGCGCCTCCAGCCTCTGGACACTACGCTGACAAACACAGCAAACCTTCTTGCCACAGCTCTCATTGATGTGCCATCCTGGATGGGCTGCACTACCTGAACAACTTCTGTGGGTTGTAGAGTCCGTCTCATGGTACCACGAGTGTGAAAGCACAACCAACATTCTAAAGTGACCAAAACCTCAGCCAGAAAGCGTTGGTACTGAGATGTGGTCTGTGGTCCCCACCTGCAGAACCACTCCTTTATTGAGGGTGTCTTGATAATTGCCAATAATTTCCATCTATTGTCTATTCCATTTGCACAACAGCATGTGAAATTGATTGTCAATCAGTGTTGCTTCCTAAGTGGTCAGTTTGATTTCACAGAAATCTGATTTACTTGGAGTTATATTCTGTTGTTTAAGTGTTCCCTTTATTTTTTTGAGCAGTGTATATATAGTGGTCCATGTGGACCTAGGATTAACCCACAATAGAATATTAAAAAACTCCAATAAGATACAAATATTAGTACGACCACTCAAGATGGGCTTCAATAATAAAGACATTAGAGTAGAAGGTAAATGGTATGAGGCAGATGCCCTCTGGTGGTCAGTGTACAAAATAACCATGAATAATGAGTAAGGAATAAATAGTAACCTGTAATAAGGCCTGGAGGGTGAGGGACCAAGACCCTGACGCGTGCTTCGACACCCCCAGGAAGAAACTAACGTGAAATGCGTGTCGGGGTATTGACCACCCTGCAGATGCATCTGTCTCCTACATTGTCACTGCACACCGACTTGTGTTTCCCATAAAGTTTTTTGTATTACCTCTATATGAGTATACTATTTATTGACCTCATATTGGATATTTCTTTTTTGGCTGCTTCAGTGTTAAAACCAATTGGTCTAAGTACCATGTCCCTCAGAGATTTTACTCGAGAATTGAGAATGATAAACAGCCTGTGAAGAGAAAGAAGCAGATTTCTCTGATAAGATATATTACAAAGTTGCTTATTTACATGGGTACTACTGATTTAGGAAATAAAAATGTAAATGACTGTTACTCTTTAAATTATGATTTGGGGTCTCCACTGTCAGTTAGATCTGTCAGTTAAGCTGAGCCAGGTGGGAAAAGCCTCCGCGTGCACTCATGTCTGACTCATTCTCCAAATTCTGTTTTCTCTCACATTTATAAGAGTACAGTTGCTTGTACATAGTCTTCATGTGTGGCCATCTCAAATTCGAGTGACCCTAAAATAAAGCATAAGAACACAGTATAGACTGATAACTGTACTGCAGGAAATAATAAAAAGAATAAAAAAAAGAAAAAGAAAAAGTAGCATCTTTCTTTCACTAACAAATGAATTAATCAATTCAGTGATTGGTTTCTATTATTGTTTTTCATGTCAGTGTGAATATTGTAGCAAATATTGCAAATAATATAATCTTGCCTATTTTGTCACCCTGCTAGGAGGGCCCAGTGGTGCTCAGCCAACCGGCTCCAAAAGCACCATCTCTGATACCATCAAAGAGAGACTAGAGTTCCATCATGTGCTTGGACAGGGAAATTTTGGGAAGGTCGTGCTGGCAAAAAACACCATTACCAGCCGGCAATACGCTGTTAAGATCATCAGCAAGAGAGCCCTGCTAGCTGAAGATGAGGCGGACGTGTTGGTGGAGCACCGAGTCTTACAGCAGGCATCTGGGAGCCCCTTCATTGTCACCGCAGCGTTTGCATTCCAGACCGAGGTATAATTGTTAGCATGTGTCACCACACAGTAGGCAGAAGAAGGCAACTGCCCAGGGTGCCACGCTCATACCACCCTGGGGAGGGGGCACACAAATCTTTATTAATATTGGTGCATTGTGGCACCATTCATCCCCCAATCTAGTGCACTGAATTACAGCACAGTGGTGGCCCGAGCACAAGGAAACCAATGAGGAGTGTCAGTGAGTCTGCTTCCACTCAGCCTTTACTAACTTTTAGCACACTAAGGTCCTGTGCACATTTTGCACATTTGTCGCTTTTTTTCTGTGCAGATTTGTCACAAAGCCTGAAGGGCGTCCTGGTGCCAGCAAAGTGAATGAGAACCCTGAAATCTCATGCACACATTGCTTATTTTTCACTTGGAGATTTGGTGCAGATTATATCTGCTGCATGTCAATTCTTTCAGCGTCTTTGCTGCAGATTTCACTGATAACAATAAGGGGGAAAAATCTGCACCAAAAATACATGTAAAAAATGCATCAAAAATGCGGCAAAAATGTGCTTTTTATTACAGTGCTTTTCCTGCCAAGAGGTGCAGAAATAGTGCAGAATCTTCTGCTCCACATACTTAACGTGTGCACATACCCTAAGTATAATATTGCTAATCACTGTCAGTAAAAACCAGGTGATGGCAGACTGGAGGTGAACAGCGTTACTTTGCTCCTAAGGCCGGGGTCATGCAAGCGTATAACACGGCCGAGTACTATGCAATGTTTTATCAGATAGCACTCGGCCCAATGTTATATTATAGAATAGTGAAGATCTGCAATTATTTTCTTATTCTGATTCAACATGAGAGAACAGTTGCAGTATGCAGTGATTGGCAGCGAGACTCTGCTCACTCACACCCATACAAGTCTATAGGTGCATGTGAAACACTGGACTGCACTCAGATGTCAGCCCAGTGCAGTCCGATATACGCCGAGACAGGCCATAGAGCAGATGAAGAAATTACTTTCTCCATTTCCTCCACTCCTGTGCTGTGATTCTTTCATGTGAGAGGATCGGAGCACAGAGCAATGACACTCGGGTCACGCTCGCAGCAGAACTGGAGCCGAGTGTCATTAGCATCTTGCATCCGATGCCATACGCTACTTCAATTCCAGCTTTAGGCTAAGTGCCCACGATGCAGAAATGCTGTGGATTTTTCCAAAGCGTTTCTGCATCTCCCTGGCAGAAAAAACGCATGCGGATTGTACATGCGGATTGTACATGCGGATTGTACATGTGTTTTTCCTGCCAGGGACAAGCGGAAGTGAAGCGTTTTGCACATGCGATTTCGCATGCGGGTTGTCAAGCGCTTTCCAAGCGATTTTAGCATCACTTGGAAAAGTGCTTGACAACTTGGTCACACTATATAAATCCATGCAACCGGCATGGATTTTAGATAGTGTGACCAAGTTAGTTAAAAAAAAGAATAAAAATGGTAAAAAAAAAAAAAAAAACAGTATACTTACCTTCTGATGGCCCCCGGTCTCCTTATCCGATGCGTCCGGTCTTCCCGGTGTCTCGCGGTTGTGTATAAGGACCTTCCATGACGTCATTTAGTCATGTGACGGGCCGACGTCGGCGGTCGCGTGACCTGTCACATGACTAAATGACGTCATGGCAGGTCCTTTTAGACCATCGCAAGCTGCTGGGAAGCCAGGACGCATCGCTATGGAGACCGGGGGCCATCGGAAGGTAAGTATAATGTATATTTTTTATTTTAATTCTCTTTTTTTAACAGGTACTACGGTACCCGGGTCTGGAGGAGAGTCTCCTCTTCTCCAAACCCGGGTACCATCCGCACATTGAATCGCTTAATATCCGCATGTGCACATGTAGTCATGAGGATATTAAGCAATTCAATGCAAGTCAATGGCTGTGAAAACGCCGCGATTACGCAAAATAATTGGTAGTGCTGCGGATTTTTCCGCAATGATAATCCACAGCGGAAATTCCGCAGCATGTGTACAGCACATGCGGATTATCATTGGGGAACATGGCAGACCTTCTACCAAGCATTTTTTAAGCGTTTCTACCGCGGAATTGCCGCTGCAGAAACGCTTAAAAAACGCATAGTGGGCACACAGCCTTTGTGTGTTCATTATTAGTGATGGCCAGGTGCAGGCCAACTGATAAGCTGACACTGCGCACTGGTCTGCCTGCAGTCCGGCCATGATGGCAGTGCCGGTGCAGTCACAGCAGAGAGGAAAGGTGGTGGTCAATCTGCCAGTTCAATGACAATGAAAGACCAAACAGCACTTTATACCCTCCAGTGCCTGTCAGCTCTAGAGTTGGCATAGTGCTCTGAAATCGGCGCAGGTTGTGGAGGGGGTGCAGTGGAATTATAGTTGTCATCAGGGTTTGGCAGGGGTGTTTATTAACAGGCTGCTATAGGTGCATTTAGAAGAGCAGCTGTCGGCCTGTTAAAAAGTAAAGATTGATCATATACAAGCCCATTGGTTTTAGTTTAGTGGGCCTGGTTACACAGTCCAACAAGTACTGATCGGAGCAGAATGATTGGTAAAACAATTGCTCTGTTCCTATGCTACACTATGTTGTTGGCAGCACATCTCCTGTTTACAGAGGGTTATGTGCTGCCGATGATGGGGTTTTTTACAAGCATCTTAGCCCTATTAAAAAAAGGAATACTTGTTCCTGACTATTGGCCCATCAAAACAGGCTGGGAAACTTCCAATGAATAAACAAAACATGGCGTGATTGGTTACACTGATTTCTATGCTGGCTTTCACCAGAATCGGATGCACATGGTGTAAACAGGAGATATGGTGTCGATAACATTGACAATTTATTTGCACCTTTTGTGTACATAGAACACTCTTTGCTCTGTATAAATGGGCCAGTAAACAACCACTGATTGACTTGTATGTTTAGCGGCCTGGATTGGCCCATATTAAGGGTGCATTAAGTTTCTGATCACCCAAGAAACAAGCAAAGCATTTTGTGAGCCCACATCAAAGGCAAGGAGACAACTTATGACGGACATAGTACATTGCTAGGGGGCTAATCCATGTGGATGGACAACTATTACCTGATTTGACTTTTGGACTTATTGCCTTGGGGGCACCATTTGCCTCATCTATCTATAGCTAATCCATGTGGATGGACAACTATTACCTGATTTGACTTTTGGACCCTTTGCCTTGGGGAGCACCATTTGCCTCATCTATCTATAGCTAATCCATGTGGATGGACAACTATTACCTGATTTGACTTTTGGACCCTTTGCCTTGGGGAGCACCATTTGCCTCATCTATCTATAGCTAATAAATGTGGAGTGACAACTATTACCTGATTTGACTTTTGGACTTATTGCCTTGGGGGCACCATTTGCCTCATCTATCTATAGCTAATCCATGTGGATGGACAACTATTACCTGATTTGACTTTTGGACCCTTTGCCTTGGGGAGCACCATTTGCCTCATCTATCTATAGCTAATAAATGTGGAGGGACAACTATTACTTGATTTGACTTTTGGACCCATTGCCTTGGGGGGCACCATTTGCCGGATCTATCTATAGCTAATAAATGTGGAGGGACAACTATTACCTGATTTGATTTTTGGACCCATTGCCTTGGGGGGCACCATTTGCCTCATCTATCTATAGCTAATCCATGTGGAGGGACAACTATTACCTGATTTGACTTTTGGACCCATTGCCTTGGAGGGCAACATTTGCCTCATATATCTATGGCTAATCCATGTGGAGGGACAACTATTACCTGATTTGACTTTTGGACCCATTGCCTTGGGGGGCACCATTTGCCTTATCTATCTATAGCTAATCCATATGGAGGGACAACTATTACCTGATTTGACTTTTAGACCCTTTGCCTTGGGGAGCACCATTTGCCTCATATATCTATGGCTAATTCATGTGGAAGGACAACTATTACCTGATTTGACTTTTGGACCCTTTGCCTTGGGGGACACCATTTGCCTCATCTATCTGTAGTCCCACAATATCTTGCCCCAGGCCTGTGTTCATGATCTGTGAGAGGCTCATGTAGCTGTACAGAGGGTTTCTAATCCAGATCACATGAGACCTCTCAGAGGTTTTGACTGACAGGAATGGCTGAAGTAGCAATGGCGAACAGAAACACATCCTGGGTTTCTGAGGCCTTATTCACACATAGCATAAAAACTGTATTTTTTTGCTGTTTTTTTTCACATATATTTTGTACCAAAATAAGAAATAGGAAAACCACTATTTCTTGCATTCCTGAAGCGTTTTACCCTTTTATTAATGCCTTTTTTGTCCAGCTTTGAATCAGCATTTTTAATGTGTTTTTTTTCTTTAGCACAGAAACACTGGGATTCTGCACTTAAAAAAGTGCCTAATTAGATGTGTTTTTTCAGACTCCCTTAGAAACCTATAGATAAAAAAACACCAAAGAAAATAACAGTTCAACAACGTCTTAAAACAGTCAGTGGGCATGAGTTTTCATAAAATCATATCCACTTTGCTTGCACTGTTAGGCCGCCATCACACGTCTGTTTTTCCAGTTCATGGGGTATTCATTTTTTTTATGGATTTCACACGTACCCATTATAACCTATGGTTCTATGCTCATGTCCGTGTTTTTACAGGGACCGTGTGACCGTGCAAACCACATGGAGACATGACCGTTTTTCTCCCTGCAGCACGGATGAAAACGCATGGAGCACACGGATGCCACCCGTATGCCATCCTAGGCTGTCCGTGTTTAACATTGCAAAGTATAAGAGAAGCTTTGTCATTGCTTTCTTTCTTTATCCATCAGTGAAAAACACGGATGACACACTGATGGAAAAAACAGACACACGGATGACACACGGATGGTAAAAACAGACACAGATGACTGATAAAAACGGACACAAGGATGACACACTGATGGTAAAAATGGACACACAAATGACACACTGATGGAAAACACTGATGACACTGGTAACGTTTTTTCAGGTACGTGTTTTATACGGACGTGTGAAAGAGGTCGCAAATGCAGTGGATTTCCCACCTAAAAAACACAGCGGAAATATCTCAGCATTTACACTACAAGTGAACATGGCCTAAACCTTCTAGAGATGATTTGGTGTTGATTATGGCGAGGTCAAAATAAGACAGAAAAGTTGCGGATGTTACGTGTTGGTAACATTTCCAGAAGCGTGCAGTTATCCAGCAGCTGAGTGTGATAGTAACAAGCCTCGTATAATGTGGAATTTTCTGCATGCAAATTGACCTGCAGCGAGGATTTTGCAATGTTTAGCATGTCAATTTCTGATGCCGGTTTTTAGCATGGATTTAACCTCTTTCAATGAGATGAGGAAAATGTACCCTGAATTCACAGCCAAATCCACCACAAAACTCCACATCTTCCACATGTTGTGGTTTTAGCTGCCGCTGTGCTGCGGACTAGAAGCAGGAAGATTTGCGAAGGAATAAACTACCACAAGTGGACCGACACTAAAGATTCTGTCTGCTTTGTATTACAGATGCTTCTTCTACTCGGGCTGGAATATATGAGCTGCGGGGACTTTGACAAATTCTTGCTGTCGAAGGGGCCGCTAGACATCTCCAGTGCAAGGTAAAGATTTAGGCTGCGTGCCCACTATGCGTTTTTTAAGCATTTTCGCAGCGTAATTTCCACCACAGAAACACTTAAAAAATGCTTATTAATAGGTCTGCAATGGTCCCCAATGATAATCTGCATGTGCTGTGCACATGTTGCGGAAATTTCCGCTGCGGATTAACAAAATCCGCAGCTGGTCCATTAATTTTGCAGAATCGCTGCGTTTTAGCCGCATTGACTTGCATTGGACCGCATAACATCCGCATGACTACATGTGCACATGCGGATATTATGCGGTTCAATGCGTGGATGGTACCCGGGACTGGAGAAGAGGAGACTCTCTTCCAGACCAGGGTACCATAGTACCTGTTGTTAAAAAATAATTAAAATAAAAATAAACATATACTCACCTTCTGATGGCTCCCGATCTCCTTCTCTGGTGTCTTCGGCTGCTCGCAGTGGTAAAAGGACCTTACATGACATCATTTAGTCATGTGACAGGTCATGCGACCGCTGACGTCGGCGGTTGCGTGACCTGTCACATGACTAAATGACGTCATGGAAGGTCCTTTTACACCATCGCAAACCGCCGAAGACACCGGAAAAAGAGACCGGGAGCCATCGGAAGGTGAGTATAATGTTTTTTTTTATTTTTCACCATTTTTATTCTTTTTTTTTTTTTTACTATTGATGCTGCATTTGCAGCATTGTAACTTGGTTGCACTATATAAATCCATGCCGGTTGCATGGATTTATATAGTGTGACCAAGTTGACAAGCACTTTCCAAGTGATGCTAAAATCGCTTGGAAAAGCGCTTGACAACCCACATGCGAAATCGCATGTTCAAAATGCTTCCCTTACGCTTCTACCTGGCAGAAAAAACGCATGTAAATCCGCATGTACAATCCGCATGCGTTTTTTCTGCTAGGGAGCTGCAGAAACGCTCAGGAAAAATCCGCAGCATTTCGGCATCGTGGGCACTTAGCCTTACGTTACATATAATGTGGGCTGAGTTTTAAATAAACTAGATGGGAAAGGACTTTCACATGGGAAATAATTACCCGAATGATTATTTCCTAACGTTGCCCAGTGTAAACGTTCATCATTGTTTGGCAGAACTTCCAACCCATGTAAACAGGTGATGGGCTGCCAACAAAAATACGAAGAGTTTTTTCACATACCCTGAGGTTTTCATAGGAACAATTGTATGTTTGCATCATGTAATTGTAAGGCAAACTTTATGATGACAAATGATGCAAGACAACACATCCCATAAAACTCTATACTTTATTACTTTAAATACCATCTAAAAATACAGGATGAACAATGAAACCTGATTGAGATGCAGAGAGGCCACACAAACATTAACCACATGGTACAGGGCATATCAAAAAAAGTTACATAAAGCATAAATATATACAACATGAAACCTGGGCTTGGGCAGATATACACAGCTCAATAGACAGAGATCCAATTACCGAAGCTAGTTAAGTATAACAAATCAATATATAATTAATGTATAAAAAAGGAATTTTACCAAATTTTTCATGTTGAACTGGACACATAATGTCATAGTGGCTGAATAAAACATTTTTATTTTTTTGCTTGTTTTTAATTTAATTTGTCTCTCCATTGCTGAGATATTAGATTCCAACACGTTTGGCACCTAATGAGTTAACTGTCATTAAGTCCAAGTGAGTGTTATCAGATAGTTTACACTGGAGCTTGTACTTCTTCTCCCTCTATGATGCTGACCAATCATAAACGGGCAATAACACTCAGGAGAAAGAAGAACACACCCCCACAACAGCTTAAAGCAGGTGTCTCAGTGTGTGAGATGTAATGATACAGCCTTGGTCGCCTTGTCTAAACTGGTACAGGACTAGAAAGTGCTGGGCGTTGAGCACAGGTGACTAACACCTTTCAGACTAGGTCCCTGAAATCATTGTCACCTCTGCTGTACTGGCTCTCCCCACCCTCTGTCTGCAAGATCTCTAAAGTGTCAGTAATCACACGTGTGTCTGTTGTGCAGACCTGACTGAGCTGTAAGAGGAAGAGAGCTGATAGTAGGGTTTTATAATGTGACACAGCTACGCTCCCTCCACACTTACTGCCAGGACCTTACCTTGAAGGTGTTCGTCATCTGTGCTCTACTCCCAGCATTTTCTAATCATGCAGGAGGTTAGTCCAGTGCTGTATGTTATGCATATCACACACTGAGAAGTCTGCTCTAAGCTATGGGGGGACATGTTCTCTTTCTGCTTTGTTGCTGCCTGCTTATGATTGGTCAACATCATACAGGGAAAAAGAAGTACACACCATCAGTGAAAACTAGCAGATTACACCAACTTGAACTTAAAAAAAAAAACTCAAATAATAACTCATTGAGTACCAAATATTTAGATTTTTAATATCTCTGCAACAGAGGTAAAAACAAACAAACATTTTATTCCGCTCAGCAGTTACTATTACTTTGTGTGTCTAGATCAACATGAATATTTTGTTCCTTTTTAATGGTATAATTGCACCAGGAACTGAATACCAGTCAGAAACTGAAAACCAGCAGCCCAGGACACACAATGGAAGTTCCACACAACGTGTTTCACCTCTTGAATAGATTTAATAATTATATACCTGTGCAATGAATAAGAAAACCCCTCAGCTGCCATAGCACATATATGAACTTGTCCAATCCATTGATGCCAATATAAAATATCGACAGAATATGATAAGGGGTCTTGTGTTCTCCTCAGGGTATTACAGCCATTATTTTCTTCATTCAGATTCTATGCTGCTGAGCTTGTGTGTGGCATCCAGTATCTCCACTCCAAGGGCATCATCCACAGAGACCTTAAGCCCGAGAACATCCTGGTGGCTGAAACGGGCCATGTAAAAATCACAGATTTCGGTCTCTCACTTGAGAACATGTTTGGAGACCGAACAGCCACCGGATACGCTGGGACTGAAGGCTTCATGGCTCCTGAGGTGAGAGGAATTGCTGATGTGATTACATTATTGATATTTGGAAGACATTGGAAAAATAGGATTACAGATCTACAGAGTAGAATATTGCAGGAACATTAAGAATGTAAAACTTTTTCAGCAGTTTAATAACTGTTATTTGTTTTATGGCAGATGCTGGCTGATGAGGAGTATAATGCCGGAGTGGACTGGTATTCATTTGGGGTCATCTTGAATAAAATGATTACCGGTGAGTGTGAATACGATCCAACACTCTTTAATGAGACACGCTCCGGCGCAAAGAACATCATAGAACAACTACTCCAGAAAGATCCAGCCAAGCGCTTAGGAGTCAACGGGAACATCAGGAAGCACAAGTTGTTCCAGCGTATTGATTGGGTCTCTGTGGAAGCCCTTAGGATGCCCCCACCACACGTCCCTGTGGTAAGTATATGTAAAGAAATTGTAATATAGTAATCCTTATGTAAACATATGCTATTCGATCCCTAGTACAAGCAGCACGTTGTGACCTTTACCCCTGCAGGACTGGTCCATTTTTCATTTTTACACTTTTGTATTTTTCTTTCCCATCTTTGAAGAGCTACAACATATTAAATGACACCATCTATTTTACTGTATCTTGTACTGAAAAACTATAAAAGAAATTCCAAGTGGGATGAAATTATCAAAAACTGCAATTCCGCTATTGTGTTTTGGGTTTTCATTTTACAGAGTTTATTGTACAGTAAAAATAACTTAGCAACATAATTACCCAGGTTACTATGATTACAAAGAAAAAAAAAATAGTAAATTTGTAAAAAAAAATTTACCCTCCATTTTATTGAGACCTGTAACTTTTTTAGTTTTATGTCGATGGAGCTGTGTGACGACTTGTTTTTGCGTGCAAAGCTTTAGTTTTCATTGATACCATTTTGAGATACATAAAAAATACTGATCACTTTTTATTGCATTTTTGGTTCACAATGTGGTGGCTAAAAATCTGCAAATCTGGCTTTTAGATTTCTTTTTGTTTTTAGGATTTAACATATGTTTTAAAAAAAGTTATATTTTGAAAGACCAGACACTTAGGAACACGGTGATACGAATTATGTTCATAATTATTATTGATATTATTATTTTTGTGTGTGTGGTTTGCGTTTTATATTAAAACTGTGAAAAGGGGGGTGATTTACACATTTATAATTTTTTTATATATGTTACTGTAAAAGTCAGAAGGCCGGTAAAACCTAGGATTTACCGGTCAATCTGGACATTTACCGAGGCCATCGGTAAAAGCTCAAAATGAAAAGTAAAATTGGACTTTTACCGCTGAAGTCTTGGTAAAGCTTAACATTTCTCAACAGCGTTGGTAAAAGTCAGATGTATTCCATATAAACAAACGATTTTGGACTTTTACCTGGGCGAATTGGTAAATCTTTACATTTAACAGCATGTGTTGGTAAAAGTAACTACCAGCATGTGTTGGTAAAACTGCGCTTACAACCCTTCTCAGCTACATTTACCAAGAAGCTGTGGTAAATCTGCACATTAACCAACTGCGCTTGGTTAAACTCAGATGTTCCATCTTCACACCTGATATTTCTGACTTTTACCACGCTCGACGGTAAATGTTAACATTTACCAAGACTTCACAGGTAAAAGTCCAATTTTACTTTTCATTTTGAGCTTTTACCGACGGCCTCGGTAAATGTCCAGATTGACCGGTAAATCCTAGGTTTTACCGGCCTTCTGACTTTTACAGTAACATATATATATTTTTTTTTACCTTATTTCTTAGTCCTCCTTGAGGACTTTAACCTGCAATCTCTTGATCACTTGTTCTATAGACTTTAATACCATATTCTTGTAACATACAGTATAAAAGGACTTTTCCTTTGAAGCTTAGCATATACAGTAGCTGAGCTTTAGAGGAGTATCAAGATGGCAGCTGCCATACCTCCCATTGGTCCCTAATGATCGTGTTGCACTTAGCTGGTTTGCAACGTCAATCTGACTATTTAAATGCTGCTGTGAGTAATTAACAGCGCCATTTAAATAGTTAAACTGCAGTGATTATCAGTAAGGCTGATCTCTAATATTACGGGCTGCTGCTGGATATACAGTAAATTACAGCTGTCATCTGCTCTGTATGGAGCAGGAACAGCTCCTGTACCCGCTCCATACACTTTAACCCCATACATGTATGGCGGGGGTGCACGAAGGAGTTAATGATAAATACATAGACATTTAGATGTGGACAGTCCTAATATTTTCATCTGATGGATATGATGTTTTATCTTAGCGTTAACGCCACAGTCATTATATTGGCTGGTGGTGGAATCATGATTATACATATATTAATAGGAATATTTTGGTAAGTTTTGGGCAATCTTTGTAGAACGTATTAATAGACTTTGTAGGATGGAGAACTTTTTATCTCTCAGTCACTGATCCTTTTTAATGTGAAAACTTGAGATATTCCTATTATCCAGAGAGTTTGTATTAGGACGGTAACGATGGGACATGATCATCATTATAATACTCTACTCTATCTTTTCTTTATAGCCATCTAAGCCTCTTCAAAAACCCAGAAAATTCTATCTGAAAACAATGGAAGCAGCAGAGGCCAGAAAATGCCGTTTGTCATCTAACGACCAGGCCATATTCAGAGGGTTTTCATTTATCATCTCGAAAACCTTCCGTGACGCCCCCCCTCAATAGCCAGCTGAGCCCACTGCCCTCCTGAGTCCCTGGGAGGAGGGCAGAAGAATTACACAGGTAAAGCCTAATGACAGTAACATTTTCCTATCTGATGTAATCTTTGTTTTTAATGAAAGAAATTGCTAATTTTTATGAAATTAGGTCTTGGTTTTCCTAAAGGATGAGGAGCATTTACATTAGGAGCACATTAATGAAATGTATCATTTCTAGTGTGGTCAAACATGTGCAATTCTAATACTTATTAGATGTGTCTATGAAATCAGTAAGGACAGTTTCACACGTCAGATTTATTCTCATAATTAAAAATAGTCCGTGTTTTTTTTTGGTGCACTAGACCCATTTTTGGTCCATGTGTCAATTTGTGTAAACCTTGTTACATCCATTTTTCTTTTACATAGAAATGCATTTTTATCTTCTCCTACCCATTAAACACAATACAGATTAAAATAAAGACAGCACATGGATTTATCACAGGGCCAATGTCTTGCATTGGAGAGTTTCATTCACAACATGGATCAAAAGTAGGACACTGGCATCTTCTTTTTGTGGACTATTGGTCTGAAAAAAAGGACATGTGAAAAGTCACATTGATAATAATGGGTACCATAAAAATAGATAACACCTGTACCACAAGAATTTATATAAGGCCTGAGATTTTATATTTGTGGATTTATGAGTACATATAAAAGTGTAGGATTGTAGAAAATGTATTAACGTTCAGGGTTATTTACTCTTTTAGACAAGTCATCACATGAAGACCATGAAGTCCATGTGCATTGAAGAATTAACAGAGTGGATCACACTGTGCCATCAAGACGTCTTCATTATTCACCAAGTACACCTGCAGGGATGAAGAAAGACGTAACAGAGACGCGCCATGTGGAGAAGACCGACATGGAATGACCACTACACAACAGAGAAGGTGTTAGGCGTGATCAACCGCTGTTGGCAAGTGGAAGAGCGAAAACATCTGCGCTGGATCGGTATTGTAGGCATGTGTGAGCCACTTCAAAATTTTTATACCGGTGATCACCATTCATCTCATCCATGACAGCACTAACACCCAGTGCTGTGTTGGGTGAGAGAGAAATAAATAGGTGAATTATGGCCAGCTATTAATGGCTGGAGGAGGCTGGACTTTTTTTCTTTTTTTTTCATCATCACATGTCTACAATATTTCCATCTTTATTGTACTATATATAGATTTACACTCTGTATATAATACATAAAAATACCGGTAATTGAATTTCCCCAAGACCATGAGAATGCATCATAGTTTTGGGGAAAAAGGTGAGTGTTGGCCGGCTATTTAGGGGTGGAGGAGGCCGGATTTTTTTTTTTTTTTTTTGTTCAGTTTATAGAACATCACATACAATTTGAGTGTAAGCAGCGCACATAGCAGGAAAATTCACCCAGAAGTGGGGAAAAAGGGCCATAATACGGTGTATAGCTGGGCTATGGACTATTAAACTGTCTATAGAGGGGCTATTGTCTATTATATTGTATATAGAGGGGCTATGTTCTATCATACTGTGTATGGGAAGCTATAGGTTATAAAACTGTGTAAATAGGGGATATGAGTCATAATACTGCGTATGGGGGGCTATAGAAGCATTATTCTGTGTATAGGGGCTTATAAGCCAACATACTCTATAAAGGGCTATGGGCAATCATATTGTGTATAGGTTCTTAAGTTCCATCATACACTATAGAGGGGCTATGAGGCCATAATACTGTGTATAGCTGGGCTATGGGCTACCATGCTGTGTATGGGGAGCTAGGGGCATTCATGCTGTGAATAGGGCTCAGCATCTCAATTATAGACATGTGTGAGACACTTTAAAATTTCTTATACCGGTGAACACATTTCATCTCATCCATGACAGCACTAACACCCAGTGCTGTGTTGGGTAAGAGAGAAATAAATAGGTGAATTATGGCCAGCTATTAATGGGTGGAGGAGGCTGGGTTTTTTTACCTTTTTTTTTCATCATCACATGTCTACAATATTTCCATCTTTTTTGTACTATATATAGATTTACACTCTGTATATAATACATAATAATACCAGTAATTGAATTTCCCCAACACCATGAGAATGCATCATAGTTTTGGGGAAAAAGGTGAGTGTTGGCCGGCTATTTAGGGGTGGAGGAAGCCGGATTTTTTTAATTTTTTTTTATTCAGTTTATAGAACATCACATACAATTTGAGTGTAAGCAGCGCACATAGCAGGAAAATTCACCAGAAGTGGGCAAAAAGGGCCATAATACGGTGTATAGCTGGGCTATGGACTATTAAACTGTCTATAGAGGGGCTATTGTCTATTATATTGTATATAGGGGGGCTATGTTCTATCATACTGTGTATGGGAAGCTGTAGGCTATAAATCTGTGTAAATAGGGCACATATTGCTTCATACTGTGTATGGGGGGGTTATAGCGGCATTATACTGTGTATAGAGGCTTGTGGGCCATCATACTCTAAAAAGGGCTATGGGCAATCATATTGTGTATAGTTTCTTATGAGCCATCATACACTGTCGAGGGGCTATGGGGCCAGAATACTGTGTATAGCTGGGCTATGGGCTACCATACTGCGTATAGCTGGGCTAGGGGTTACTATATTGGGTAGGGGGAGCTATGGGCATTCATGCTGTGAAAAGGGCTCTACATCTCAATTATAGACATATGTGAGACACTTCAAAATTTTTATACCGGTGATCACCATTCATCTCATCCATGACAGCACTAACACCCAGTGCTGTGTTGGGTAAGAGAGAAATAAATAGGTGAATTATGGCCAGCTATTAATGGCTGGAGGAGGCTGGACTTTTTTTCTTTCTTTTCATCATCACATGTCTACAATAATTCCATCTTTATTGTACTATATATAGATTTACACTCTGTATATAATACATAATAATACCAGTAATTGAATTTCCCCAACACCATGAGAATGCATCATAGTTTTGGGGAAAAAGGTGAGTGTTGGCCGGCTATTTAGGGGTGGAGGAAGCCGGATTTTTTTAATTTTTTTTTATTCAGTTTATAGAACATCACATACAATGTGAGTGTAAGCAGTGCACATAGCTGGAAAATTCACCCAGAAGTGGGCAAAAATGGGGCATAATACTGTGTATAGCTGGGCTGTGGACTATCAAACTGTCTATAGAGAGGCTATTGTCAATCATATTGTATATAGGGGGCCATGTTCTATCATACTGTGTAAATAGGGGATGTATGGCATCATACTGTGTAAGGGGGCTTTAGGTGCATTATACTATGTATAGGCAGGTATGGGGACATTATATTGTGTATAGGGGCTATTCGGGCATCATACTGTGTATAGGGGCTTATAGGCCATAATGCTGTGTATCTGGGCTATGGACTATCAAACTGTCTATAGAGGGGCTATTGTCTATCATATTGTATATAGGGGGCTATGTTCTACCCTACTGTGTATGGGAAGATATAGCCTATAAAACTGTGTAAATAGGGGATGTATTGCTTCATACTGTGTATGGGGGGCTATAGGTGCATTATATTATGTATAGGCAAGTATGGGGACATTATACTGTGTATAGGGGCTATTCGGGCATCATACTGTGTATAGCTGGGCAATGCACTATCAAACTGTCTATAGAGGGGCTATGGTTTATCATATTGTATATAGGGGGCTATGTTCTAATATACTGTATATGGGAAGCTATGGGCTATAAAACTGTGTTAAAAGGGGATATATGGCATCATACTGTGTATGGGGGGCTATAGAGGCATTATACTGTGCATAGAGGCTTTTTGGCCATGATATTCTATTAAGGGACTATGGGCCATAATACTGTGCATAGCTGGGCTGTGGACTATCAAAGAGTCTATAGAGGGGCTATTGTCTATCATAATTTATATAGGGGCTATGTTCTATCATACTGTGTATGGGAAGCTATAGGCTATAAATCTGTGTAAATAGGGGACATATTGCTTCATACTGTGTATGGGGTGGTTATAGCGGCATTATACTGTGTATAGAGGCTTGTGGGCCATCATACTCTAAAAAGGGCTATGGGCAATCATATTGTGTATAGGTTCTTATGAGCCATCATACACTGTAGAGGGGCTATGAGGCCATAATACTGTGTATAGCTGGGCTATGGGCTACCATACTGCGTATAGCTGGGCTATGGGTTACTATATTGGGTAGGGGGAGCTATGGGCTATCATGCTGTGAAAAGGGCTCTACATCTCAATTATAGACATGTGTGTGACACTTCAAAATTTTTATACCGGTGAACACATTTCATCTCATCCATGACAGCACTAACACCCAGTGCTGTGTTGGGTAAGAGAGAAATAAATAGGTGAATTATGGACAGCTATTAATGGCTGGAGGAGGCTGGACTTTTTTTCTATTTTTTTCATCAGCACATGTCTACAATATTTCCATCTTTATTGTACTATATATAGATTTACACTCTGTATATAATACCTACAAATACCGGTAATTGAATTTCCCCAAGACCATGATAATGCATCATAGTTTTGGGGAAAAAGGTGAGTGTTGGCCGGCTATTTAGGGGTGGAGGAGGCCGGATTTTTTTATTTTTTTTTATTTCAGTTTATAGAACATCACATACAATTTGAGTGTAAGCAGCGCACATAGCAGGAAAATTCACCCAGAAGTGGGGAAAAAGGGCCATAATACGGTGTATAGCTGGGCTATGCACTATTAAACTGTCTATAGAGGGGCTATTGTCTATTATGTTGTATATAGGGGGGCTATGTTCTATCATACTGTGTATGGGAATCTATAGGTTATAAAACTGTGTAAATAGGGGATATGAGTCATAATACTGCGTATGGGGCGCTATAGAAGCATTATACTGTGTATAGGGGCTTATAAGCCAACATACTCTATAAAGGGCTATGGGCAATCATATTGTGTATAGGTTCTTATGAGCCATCATACACTGTAGAGGGGCTATGAGGCCATAATACTGTGTATAGCTGGGCTATGGGCTACCATACTGCGTATAGCTGCGCTATGTGCTACCATGCTGTGTATGGGGAGCTATGGGCTATCATGCTGTGAATAGGGCTCAGCATCTCAATTATAGACATGTGTGAGACACTTTAAAATTTTTATACCGGTGATCACCATTCATCTCATCCATGACAGCACTAACACCCAGTGCTGTGTTGGGTAAGAGAGAAATAAATAGGTGAATTATGGGCAGCTATTAATGGCTGGAGGAGGCTGGACTTTTTTTCTATTTTTTTCATCATCACATGTCTACAATAATTCCATCTTTTTTGTACTATATATAGATTTACACTCTGTATATAATACATAATAATACCAGTAATTGAATTTCCCCAACACCATGAGAATGCATCATAGTTTTGGGGAAAAAGGTGAGTGTTGGCCGGCTATTTAGGGGTGGAGGAAGCCGGATTTTTTTAATTTTTTTTATTCAGTTTATAGAACATCACATACAATGTGAGTGTAAGCAGTGCACATAGCTGGAAAATTCACCCAGAAGTGGGCAAAAATGGGGCATAATACTGTGTGTAGCTGGGCTGTGGACTATCAAACTGTCTATAGAGAGGCTATTGTCAATCATATTGTATATAGGGGGCCATGTTCTATCATACTGTGTAAATAGGGGATGTATGGCATCATACTGTGTATGGGGGCTTTAGGTGCATTATACTATGTATAGGCAGGTATGGGGACATTATATTGTGTATAGGGGCTATTCGGGCATCATACTGTGTATAGGGGCTTATAGGCCATAATGCTGTGTATCTGGGCTATGGACTATCAAACTGTCTATAGAGGGGCTATTGTCTATCATATTGTATATAGGGGGCTATGTTCTACCCTACTGTGTATGGGAAGATATAGCCTATAAAACTGTGTAAATAGGGGATGTATTGCTTCATACTGTGTATGGGGGGCTATAGGTGCATTATATTATGTATAGGCAAGTATGGGGACATTATACTGTGTATAGGGGCTATTCGGGCATCATACTGTGTATAGCTGGGCAATGCACTATCAAACTGTCTATAGAGGGGCTATGGTTTATCATATTGTACATAGGGGGCTATGTTCTAATATACTGTATATGGGAAGCTATGGGCTATAAAACTGTGTTAAAAGGGGATATATGGCATCATACTGTGTATGGGGGGCTATAGAGGCATTATACTGTGCATAGAGGCTTTTTGGCCATGATATTCTATTAAGGGACTATGGGCCATAATACTGTGCATAGCTGGGCTGTGGACTATCAAAGAGTCTATAGAGGGGCTATTGTCTATCATAATTTATATAGGGGCTATGTTCTATCATACTGTGTATGGGAAGCTATAGGCTATAAATCTGTGTAAATAGGGGACATATTGCTTCATACTGTGTATGGGGGGGTTATAGCGGCATTATACTGTGTATAGAGGCTTGTGGGCCATCATACTCTAAAAAGGACTATGGGCAATCATATTGTGTATAGTTTCTTATGAGCCATCATACACTATAGAGGGGCTATGAGGCCATAATACTGTGTATAGCTGGGCTATGGGCTACCATACTGCGTATAGCTGGGCTATGGGTTACTATATTGGGTAGGGGGAGCTATGGGCTATCATGCTGTGAAAAGGGCTCTACATCTCAATTATAGACATGTGTGTGACACTTCAAAATTTTTATACCGGTGAACACATTTCATCTCATCCATGACAGCACTAACACCCAGTGCTGTGTTGGGTAAGAGAGAAATAAATAGGTGAATTATGGACAGCTATTAATGGCTGGAGGAGGCTGGACTTTTTTTCTATTTTTTTCATCAGCACATGTCTACAATATTTCCATCTTTATTGTACTATATATAGATTTACACTCTGTATATAATACCTACAAATACCGGTAATTGAATTTCCCCAAGACCATGATAATGCATCATAGTTTTGGGGAAAAAGGTGAGTGTTGGCCGGCTATTTAGGGGTGGAGGAGGCCGGATTTTTTTTTTTTTTTTATTTCAGTTTATAGAACATCACATACAATTTGAGTGTAAGCAGCGCACATAGCAGGAAAATTCACCCAGAAGTGGGGAAAAAGGGCCATAATACGGTGTATAGCTGGGCTATGCACTATTAAACTGTCTATAGAGGGGCTATTGTCTATTATGTTGTATATAGGGGGGCTATGTTCTATCATACTGTGTATGGGAATCTATAGGTTATAAAACTGTGTAAATAGGGGATATGAGTCATAATACTGCGTATGGGGCGCTATAGAAGCATTATTCTGTGTATAGGGGCTTATAAGCCAACATACTCTATAAAGGGCTATGGGCAATCATATTGTGTATAGGTTCTTATGAGCCATCATACACTGTAGAGGGGCTATGAGGCCATAATACTGTGTATAGCTGGGCTATGGGCTACCATACTGCGTATAGCTGCGCTATGTGCTACCATGCTGTGTATGGGGAGCTATGGGCTATCATGCTGTGAATAGGGCTCAGCATCTCAATTATAGACATGTGTGAGACACTTTAAAATTTTTATACCGGTGATCACCATTCATCTCATCCATGACAGCACTAACACCCAGTGCTGTGTTGGGTAAGAGAGAAATAAATAGGTGAATTATGGCCAGCTATTAATGGCTGGAGGAGGCTGGACTTTTTTTCTATTTTTTTCATCATCACATGTCTACAATAATTCCATCTTTATTGTACTATATATAGATTTACACTCTGTATATAATACATACAAATACCGGTAATTGAATTTCCCCAAGACCATGATAATGCATCATAGTTTTGGGGAAAAAGGTGAGTGTTGGCCGGCTATTTAGGGGTGGAGGAGGCCGGATTTATTTATTTATTTTTTTTTTAGTTCAGTTTATAGAACATCACATACAATTTGAGTGTAAGCAGTTCACATAGCAGGAAAATTCACCCAGAAGTGGGCAAAAAGGGCCATAATACGGTGTATAGCTGGGCTATGGACTATTAAACTGTCTATAGAGGGGCTATTGTCTATTATATTATATATAGGGGGCTATGTTCTATCATACTGTGTAAATAGGGGATGTATGGCATCATACTGTGTATGGGGGGGTTATAGAGGCATTATACTGTGTATAGAGGTGTAGCGTCGGCGTCCCTGCCTCCTGCTAGACAGGGACGCTGTTCCCCTCACCTCTCCGCTCCGTGCCCGGCGTCTTCCTCTCACTTTGCTGGCAGCACACGCTGCTTCCCGGTCACGGTGCTTAGGGCGCGCGCGTGCTTCCCCTCTCTTAAAGGGGCCGCGCGCGCCGTCCTAAGGAGTCCCCGGCCGATGGCCGGAGGACTTCACCATATATAAGGCACCTCCTCCAAAATGGATGTGCCCGAGCAATGTTGTAGCACAGTTCATCACTCTGCTTCAGCCCTCAGGTCCGTTTCCAGTTACCTGCCAGTTACCTGCCAGTTTCCTGACAGTTTCCTGTCTGATACCTGCCTGACTCTTGTCTACCTGCTGCTTATCCTGCGGTCCGACAGTCTGCCTACCAGCCCTGCCAGTCTGTCTATGGATCCGTCTGCCCGCTCACCTGGGAGCGCACATCTGCTACCTGCCTGCTAGCCTACCTGGAGGCTTCGCCGTCACGTGCTGTGACCACCTGCCTGTCCAGAGACTCTTGCCCGCTCATCTGGGAGCGCTCACCTGCTACCTGTCTGCTAGCCTACCTGGAGGCTCCGCCGTCACGTGCTGTGACCACCTGCCTGTCCAGAGACTCTTGCCCGCTCACCTGGGAGCGCTCACCTGCTACCTGTCTGCTAGCCTACCTGGAGGCTCCGCTGTCACGTGCTGTGACCACCTGCCTGTCCAGAGACTCTTGCCCGCTCACCTGGGAGCGCTCACCTGCTATCTGCCTGCTTGCCTACCTGGAGGCTCCGCCGTCACGTGCTGTGACCACTGCCTGTCCAGAGACTCTTGCTCGCTCACCTGGGAGCGTCCACCTGCTACCAGCCTACTAGCCTACCTGGAGGCTCTGCCGTCACTTGCCGTGACCACCCGCCTGTCAAGAGACTGTCCCGGTCACTTGCTGTGATCCCCTGCCCGTTTACCCAGAGACTGTCCCGGTCACTTGCCGTGACCTCCTGCCCGATTACCCAGAGACTGTCCCGGTCCCTTGCCGTGACCACCTGCCCGTTTACCCAGAGACTGTCACTGTCACTTGCTGTGACTACTTGCCCGTCTTCCCTGGGCGCCACCCGCTTCCTTACAAGGACCGCCCCCTTGTATAGTAGCTCAGAGGTTCTGCCTCCCAGACCCGTTAAAAGAGGCTTGTAGGCCATCATACTCTATAAAGGGCTATGGTCAATCATATTGTGTATAAATTCTTAAGTTTCATCATACACTATAGAGGGGCTATGAGGCCATAATACTGTGTATAGCTGGGCTATGCGCTACCATGCTGTGTATGGGGAGCTAGGGGCATTCATGCTGTGAATAGGGCTCAGCATCTCAATTACAGACATGTGTGAGACACTTTAAAATTTCTTATACCGGTGAACACATTTCATCTCATCCATGACAGCACTAACACCCAGTGCTGTGTTGGGTAAGAGAGAAATAAATAGGTGAGTCATGGCCAGCTATTAATGGGTGGAGGAGGCTGGACTTTTTTTACTTTTTTTTTCATCAGTACATGTCTGCAATATTTCCATCTTTTTTGTACTATATATAGTTTTACACTCTGTATATAATACATAAAAATACCTGTAATTGAATTTCCCCAAGACCATGAGAATGCATCATAGCTTTGGGGAAAAAGGTTAGTGTTGGCCGGCTATTTAGGGGTGGAGGACGCCGGATTTTTTTTTTTTCAGTTCAGTTTATAGAACATCACATACATTTTGAGTGTAAGCAGTTCACATAGCAAGAAAATTCACCCAGAAGTGAGCAAAAAGGGTCATAATATGGTGTATAGCTGGGCTATGGACTATTAAACTGTCTATAGAGGGGCTATTGTCTATTATATTGTATATAGGGGGGCTATGTTCTATCATACTGTGTATGGGAAGCTATAGGTTATAAAACTGTGTAAATAGGAGATATGAGTCATAATACTGCGTATGGGGGGCTATAGAAGCATTATACTGTGTATAAGGGCTTATAAGCCATCATACTCTATAAACGGCTATGGGCAATCATATTGTGTATAGGTTCTTAACTTCCATCATACACTATAGAGGGGCTATGAGGCCATAATACTGTGTATAGCTGGGCTATGTGTTACCATGCTGTGTATGGGGAGCTAGGGGCATTAATGCTGTGAATAGGGCTCAGCATCTCAATTATAGACATGTGTGAGACACTTCCAAATTTTTATACCGGTGAACACATTTCATCTCATCCATGACAGCACTAACACCCAGTGCTGTGTTGGGTAAGAGAGAAATAAATAGGTGAATTATGGCCAGCTATTAATGTCTGGAGGAGGCTGGGTTTTTTTTTTTTCATCAGCACATGTCTACAATATTTCCATCTTTTTTGTACTATATATAGATTTACATTCTATATAATACATAAAAATGACGGTAATTGAATTTCCCCAAGACCATGAGAATGCATCATAGTTTTGGGGAAAAAGTTGAGTGTTGGCCGGCTATTTAGGGGTGGAGGAGGCCGGATTTTTTTTTTTTTTTTTTTGTTCAGTTTATAGAACATCACATACAATTTGAGTGTAAGCAGCGCACATAGCAGGAAAATTCACCCAGAAGTGGGGAAAAGGGGCCATAATACGGTGTATAGCTGGGCTATGGACTATTAAACTGTCTATAGAGGGGCTATTGTCTATTATGTTGTATATAGGGGGGCTATGTTCTATCATACTGTGTATGGGAAGCTATAGGTTATAAAACTGTGTAAATAGGGGATATGAGTCATAATACTGCGTATGGGGCGCTATAGAAGCATTATACTGTGTATAGGGGCTTATAAGCCAACATACTCTATAAAGGGCTATGGGCAATCATATTGTGTATAGGTTCTTAAGTTCCATCATACACTATAGAGGGGCTATGAGGCCATAATACTGTGTATAGCTGGGCTATGTACTACCATACTGTGTATGGGGAGCTATGGGCATTCATGCTGTGAATAGGGCTCAGCATCTCAATTATAGACATGTGTGAGACACTTTCAAATTTCTTATACCGGTGAACACATTTCATCTCATCCATGACAGCACTAACACCCAGTGCTGTGTTGGGTAACAGAGAAATAAATAGGTGAATTATGGCCAGCTATTAATGGCTGGAGGAGGCTGGGGTTTTATTTACTTTTTTTTTCATCATCACATGTCTGCAATATTTCCATCTTTTTTGTACTATATATAGATTTACACTCTGTATATAATACATAAAAATACCGGTAATTGAATTTCCCCAAGACCATGAGAATGAATCATAGTTTTGGGGAAAAAGGTGAGTGTTGGCCGGCTATTTAGGGGTGGAGGAAGCCGGATTTTTTTTATTTATTTTTTATTCAGTTTATAGAACATCACATAAAATGTGAGTGTAAGTGTGACACCCCAGGGGTCTGGTTGCCACAGTGATAGAGATGTTATGTCTGAGAGCAGGTGGGAGGTCCTTTGGTCAGGGATCCTGTGCATGCCACACCTCCTGCCCAGTCTTGGGAGGGGAAGAACTTCCCCTATATAAACCCGGGGCTGAAGCAGGGTTAGGAGTCAAGGAGAGTAGAGACAAGAGACAGTCATAGGAAGAAACAGCTGGAGCTCAGTGGGAGCAATACTACTACGAGTCAGGGGCTGGCAGCTGCAGAGCTCGCCCTGACTGAGAAGCTTTCTTACCGGACCCGGCGTCCGAGGCTGTGGGGACTAACTCTTACCCAGCAGAAGCCGACCGGCAGGGGATTTCAGGTCCTCAGGCCCAGAAACCCGAAGGCACGGTCACACGTGTGGGACCAGCACCGCCATCGTGGAGCGGAAGCCATTAGAAGGCCCCGAGTCACCGGCCATACGGGTGAGCACCACACGGTACACTCAGGGACGTGGGCTACTTATATCCGCTTCTAGCAAGGTAGCCAGAAGAGTACAGTCAGTTTGGGAGGCCTACAACTCCGCCTGGCCAGGGGAGATCCCATCTGCTCAAGGACTGACCAGGCCCCGTTCGCTAGCAAGTACTCCGGGAGGGTCTATCGTTGTTACCAGTAAAGACCCTGAATTACACCGCACCGTCTCTGAGTGGTTCCTGCTACCCCCATCTTCCACGTCGGCTGCCCTGAGGCCATACCCCTCCCGTTGGGGGTTATACTATCACGCTGCACAATTCTACACCGGCCTCAGCGGTCTGCCCTGCAGCGGCAGCTCCATAGCTGCAAATCAACGGGTGGCGTAGTCGACACTCAAATAACATCTATCAAGACTGCCACACACTGAGTCTGACCCCCTGGGCACGGACCGGGTCCCCGCCACTCGGAGACTACAACCCTCATCTGATCCGGTTCCGGGTAAGCCCCCGTGCGCGAGACGCTGCGCGACACAGCAGGCCCAGGGGCGCGTCATAAGCAGCGCACATAGCAGGAAAATTCACCCAGAAGTGGGCAGAAATGGGACATAATACTGTGTATAGCTGGGCTGTGGACTATCAAACTGTCTATAGAGAGGCTATTGTCAATCATATTGTGTATAGGGGGGCTATGTTCTATCATACTGTGTAAATAGGGGATGTATGGCATCATACTGTGTATGGGGGCTTTAGGTGCATTATACTATGTATAGGCAGGTATGGGGACATTATATTGTGTATAGGGGCTATTCGGGCATCATACTGTGTATAGGGGCTTATAGGCGATAATGCTGTGTATCTGGGCTATGGACTATCAAACTGTCTATAGAGGGGCTATTGTCTATCATATTGTATATAGGGGGCTATGTTGTGCCCTACTGTGTATGGGAAGATATAGCCTATAAAACTGTGTAAATAGGGGATGTATTGCTTCATACTGTGTATGGGGGGCTATAGGTGCATTATATTATGTATAGGCAAGTATGGGGACATTATACTGTGTATAGGGGCTATTCGGGCATCATACTGTGTATAGCTGGGCTATGCACTATCAAACTGTCCATAGAGGGGCTATGGTTTATCATATTGTACATAGGGGGCTATGTTCCAATATACTGTATATGGGAAGCTATGGGCTATAAAACTGTGTTAAAAGGGGATATATGGCATCATACTGTGTATGGGGGGCTATAGAGGCATTATACTGTGCACAGAGGCTTTTTGGCCATGATACTCTATTAAGGGACTATGGGCCATAATACTGTGCATAGCTGGGCTGTGGACTATCAAAGTGTCTATAGAGGGGCTATTGTCTATCATAATTTATACAGGGGCTATGTTCTATCATACTGTGTATGGGAAGCTATAGGCTATATATCTGTGTAAATAGGGGACATATTGCTTCATACTGTGTATGGGGGGGTTATAGCGGCATTATACTGTGTATAGAGGCTTGTGGGCCATCATACTCTAAAAAGGGCTATGGGCAATCATATTGTGTATAGTTTCTTATGAGCCATCATACACTGTAGAGGGGCTATGGGGCCAGAATACTGTGTATAGCTGGGCTAAGGGTTACCATACTGCGTATAGCTGGGCTATGGGTTACTATATTGGGTAGGGGGAGCTATGGGCTATCATGCTGTGAAAAGGGCTCTACATCTCAATTATAGACATGTGTGAGACACTTCAAAATTTTTATACCGGTGATCACCATTCATATCATCCATGACAGCACTAACACCCAGTGCTGTGTTGGGTAAGAGAGAAATAAATAGGTGAATTATGGCCAGCTATTAACGGCTGGAGGAGGCTGGACTTTTTTTCTATTTTTTTCATCATCACATGTCTACAATCATTCCATCTTTATTGTACTATATATAGATTTACACTCTGTATATAATACATACAAATACCGGTAATTGAATTTCCCTAAGACCATGATAATGCATCATAGTTTTGGGGAAAAAGGTGAGTGTTGGCCGGCTATTTAGGGGTGGAGGAGGCCGGATTTTTTTTTTTTTTTTTTTTTTTTTTTTAGTTCAGTTTATAGAACTTCACATAAAATTTGAGTGTAAGCAGCGCACATAGCAGGAAAATTCACCCAGAAGTGGGCAAAAAGGGCCATAATACGGTGTATAGCTGGGCTATGGACTATTAAACTGTCTATAGAGGGGCTATTGTCTATTATGTTGTATATAGGGGGGCTATGTTCTATCATACTGTGTATGGGAAGCTATAGGTTATAAAACTGTGTAAATAGGGGATATGAGTCATAATACTGCGTATGGGGGGCTATAGAAGCATTATACTGTGTATAGAGGCTTATAAGCCATCATACTCTATAAAGGGCTATGGGCAATCATATTGTGTATAGGTTCTTAAGTTCCATCATAGAGGGGCTATGAGGCCATAATACTGTGTATAGCTGGGCTATGTACTACCATGCTGTGTATGGGGAGCTAGGGGCATTCATGCTGTGAATAGGGCTCAGCATCTCAATTATAGACATGTGTGAGACACTTTAAAATTTCTTATACCGGTGAACACATTTCATTTCATCCAAGACAGCACTAACACCCAGTGCTGTGTTGGGTGAGAGAGAAATAAATGTGAATTATGGCCAGCTATTAATGGCTGGAGGAGGCTGTTTTTTTTTTTTACTTTCTTTTTCATCAGCACATGTCTACAATATTTCCATCTTTTTTGTACTATATATAGATTTACACTCTGTATATAATACATAAAAATACCGGTAATTGAATTTCCCCAAGACCATGATAATGCATCATAGTTTTGGGGAAAAAGGTGAGTGTTGGCCGGCTATTTAGGCGTGGAGGAGGCCGGATTATTTTTTTTTTTTTTAATAGTTTAATTTATAGAACATCACATACATTTTGAGTGTAAGCAGTGCACATAGCAGGAAAATTCACCCAGAAGTGGGGAAAAGGGCCATAATATGGTGTATGGCTGGGCTATGGAGTATTATACTGTCTATAGAGGGGCTATTGTCTATTATATTATATATAGGGGGGCAATGTTCTATCATACTGTGTAAATAGGGGATGTATGGCATCATACTGTGTATGGGGGGGTTATAGAGGCATTATACTGTGTATAGATGTGTAGCGTCGGCGTCCCTGCCTCCTGGTAGGCAGGGACGCTGTTCCCCTCACCTCTCCGCTACGTGCCCGGCGTCTTCCTCCCGCTCTGCTGGCAGCACACGCTGCTTCCCGGTCACGGTGCTTAGGGCGCGCGCGTGCTTCCCCTCTCTTAAAGGGGCCGCGCGCGCCGTCCTAAGGAGTCCCCGGCCAATGGCCGGAGGACTTCACCATATATAAGGCACCTCCTCCAAAATGGATGTGCCCGAGCAATGTTGTAGCACAGTTCATCACTCTGCTTCAGCCCTCAGGTCCGTTTCCAGTTACCTGCCAGTTACCTGCCAGTTTCCTGCCAGTTTCCTGTCTGATACCTTCCTGACTCTTGTCTACCTGCTGCTTATCCTGCGGTCCGACAGTCTGCCTACCAGCCCTGCAAGTCTGTCTATGGATCCGTCTGCCCACTCACCTGGGAGCGCACATCTGCTACCTGCCTGCTAGCCTACCTGGAGGCTTCGCCGTCACGTGCTGTGACCACCTGCCTGTCCAGAGACTCTTGCCCGCTCATCTGGGAGTGCTCACCTGCTACCTGTCTGCTAGCCTACCTGGAGGCTCCGCCGTCACGTGCTGTGACCACCTGCCTGTCCAGAGACTCTTGCCCGCTCACCTGGGAGCGCTCACCTGCTACCTGTCTGCTAGCCTACCTGGAGGCTCCGCTGTCACGTGCTGTGACCACCTGCCTGTCCAGAGACTCTTACCCGCTCACCTGGGAGCGCTCACCTGCTATCTGCCTGCTTGCCTACCTGGAGGCTCCGCCGTCACGTGCTGTGACCACCTGCCTGTCCAGAGACTCTTGCTCGCTCACCTGGGAGCGTCCACCTGCTACCAGCCTGCTAGCCTACCTGGAGGCTCTGCCGTCACTTGCCGTGACCACCCGCCTGTCAAGAGACTGTCCCGGTCACTTGCTGTGATCCCCTGCCCGTTTACCCAGAGAATGTCCCGGTCACTTGCCGTGACCTCCTGCCCGATTACCCAGAGACTGTCCCGGTCCCTTGCCGTGACCACCTGCCCGTTTACCCAGAGACTGTCCCTGTCACTTGCTGTGACTACTTGCCCGTCTTCCCTGGGCGCCACCCTATTCCTTACAAGGACCGCCCCCTTATATAGTAGCTCAGAGGTTCCGCCTCCCAGACCCGTTACAAGAGGCTTGTAGGCCATCATACTCTATAAAGGGCTATGGTCAATCATATTGTGTATAGGTTCTTAAGTTCCATCATACACTATAGAGGGGCTATGAGGCCATAATACTGTGTATAGCTGGGCTATGCGCTACCATGCTGTGTATGGGGAGCTAGGGGCATTCATGCTGTGAATAGGGCTCAGCATCTCAATTACAGACATGTGTGAGACACTTTAAAATTTCTTATACCGGTGAACACATTTCATCTCATCCATGACAGCACTAACACCCAGTGCTGTGTTGGGTAAGAGAGAAATAAATATTTGAGTCATGGCCAGCTATTAATGGGTGGATGAGGCTGGACTTTTTTTACTTTTTTTTTCATCAGTACATGTCTGCAATATTTCCATCTTTTTTGTACTATATATAGTTTTACACTCTGTATATAATACATAAAAATACCGGTAATTGAATTTCCCCAAGACCATGAGAATGCATCATAGCTTTGGGGAAAAAGGTGAGTGTTGGCCGGCTATTTAGGGGTGGAGGACGCCGGATTTTTTTTTTTTCAGTTCAGTTTATAGAACATCACATACAATTTGAGTGTAAGCAGTTCACATAGCAAGAAAATTCACCCAGAAGTGGGCAAAAAGGGTCATAATATGGTGTATAGCTGGGCTATGGACTATTAAACTGTCTACAGAGGGGCTATTGTCTATTATATTGTATATAGGGGGGCTATGTTCTATCATACTGTGTATGGGAAGCTATAGGTTATAAAACTGTGTAAATAGGGAATATGAGTCATAATACTGCGTATGGGGGGCTATAGAAGCATTATACTGTGTATAAGGGCTTATAAGCCATCATACTCTATAAACGGCTATGGGCAATCATATTATGTATAGGTTCTTAACTTCCATCATACACTATAGAGGGGCTATGAGGCCATAATACTGTGTATAGCTAGGCTATGTGTTACCATGCTGTGTATGGGGAGCTAGGGGCATTTATGCTGTGAATAGGGCTCAGCATCTCAATTATAGACATGTGTGAGACACTTTAAAATTTCGTATACCGGTGAACACATTTCATCTCATCCATGACAGCACTAACACCCAGTGCTGTGTTGGGTAAGAGAGAAATAAATAGGTGAGTCATGGCCAGCTATTAATGGGTGGAGGAGGCTGGACTTTTTTACTTTTTTTTTTCATCAGTACATGTCTGCAATATTTCCATCTTTTTTGTACTATATATAGTTTTACACTCTGTATATAATACATAAAAATACCGCTAATTGAATTTCCCCAAGACCATGAGAATGCATCATAGTTTTGGGGAAAAAGGTGAGTGTTGGCCGGCTATTTAGGGGTGGAGGACGCCGGATTTTTTTTTTTTTTGTTCAGTTTATAGAACATCACATACAATTTGAGTGTAAGCAGTTCACATAGCAAGAAAATTCACCCAGAAGTGGGCAAAAAGGGCCATAATACGGTGTATAGCTGGGCTATGGACTATTAAACTGTCTATAGAGGGGCTATTGTCTATTATATTGTATATAGGGGGGCTATGTTCTATCATACTGTGTATGGGAAGCTATAGGTTATAAAACTGTGTAAATAGGGGATATGAGTCATAATACTGCGTATGGGGGCTATAGAAGCATTATACTGTGTATAAGGGCTTATAAGCCATCATACTCTATAAAGGGCTATGGGCAATCATATTGTGTATAGGTTCTTAAGTTCCATCATACACTATAGAGGGGCTATGAGGCCATAATACTGTGTATAGCTGGGCTATGTGTTACCATGCTGTGTATGGGGAGCTAGGGGCATCCATGCTGTGAATAGGGCTCAGCATCTCAATTATAGACATGTGTGAGACACTTTAAAATTTCTTATACCGGTGAACACATTTCATCTCATCCATGACAGCACTAACACCCAGTGCTGTGTTGGGTAAGAGAGAAATAAATAGGTGAATTATGGCCAGCTATTAATGGGTGGAGGAGGCTGGGGTTTTTTTACTTTTTTTTTCATCATCACATGTCTGCAATATTTCCATCTTTTTTGTACTATATATAGATTTACACTCTGTATATAATACATAATAATACCGGTAATTGAATTTCCCCAACACCATGAGAATGCATCATAGTTTTGGGGAAAAAGGTGAGTGTTGGCCGGCTATTTAGGGGTGGAGGAAGCCGGATTTTTTTTATTTATTTTTTATTCAGTTTATAGAACATCACATAAAATGTGAGTGTAAGCAGTGCACATAGCAGGAAAATTCACCAGAAGTGGGCAGAAATGGGGCATAATACTGTGTATAGCTTGGCTGTGGACTATCAAACTGTCTACAGAGAGGCTATTGTCAATCATATTGTATATAGGGGGCTATGTTCTATCATTCTGTGTAAATAGGGGATGTATGGCATCATACTGTGTATGGGGGGCTTTAGGTGCATTATACTATGTATAGGCAGGTATGGGGACATTATACTGTGTATAGGGCCTAATCGGGCATCATACTGTGTATAGGGCCTTATGGGCCATAATGTTGTGTATCTGGGCTATGGACTATCAAACTGTCTATAGAGGGGCTATTGTCTATCATATTGTATATAGGGGGCTATGTTCCACACTACTGTGTATGGGAAGATATAGGCTATAAAACTGTAAATAGGTGATGTATTGCTTCATACTGTGTATGGGGGGCTATAGGTGCATTATATTATGTATAGGCAAGTGTGGGGACATTATACTGTGTATAGGGGCTATTCGGGCATCATACTGTGTATAGCTGGGCTATGCACTATCAAACTGTCTATAGAGGGGCTATGGTTTATCATATTGTACGTAGGGGGTATGTTCTAATATACTGTATATGGGAAGCTATGGGCTATAAAACTGTGTTAAAAGGGGATATATGGCATCATACTGTGTATGGGGGGCTATAGAGGCATTATACTGTGCATAGAGGCTTTTTGGCCATGATACTCTATTAAGGGACTATGGGCCATAATACTGTGCATAGCTGGGCTGTGGACTATCAAAGTGTCTATAGAGGGGCTATTGTCTATCATAATTTATATAGGGGCTATGTTCTATCATACTGTGTATGGGAAGCTATAGGCTATAAATCTGTGTAAATAGGGGACATATTGCTTCATACTGTGTATGGGGGTTTATAGAGGCATTATACTGTGCATAGAGGCTTGTGGGCCATCATACTCTAAAAAGGGCTATGGGCAATCATATTGTGTATAGGTTCTTATGAGCCATCATACACTATAGAGGGGCTATGGGGCCATAATACTGTGTATAGCTGGGCTATGGGCTACCATACTGCGTATAGCGGGGCTATGGGTTACTATATTGTGTAGGGGGAGCTATGGGCTATCATGCTGTGAAAAGGGCTCTACATCTCAATTATAGACGTGTGAGACACTTCCAAATTTCTTATACCGGTGAACACATTTCATCTCATCCATGACAGCTCTAACACCCAGTGCTGTGTTGGGTAAGAGAGAAATAAATAGGTGAGTCATGGCCAGCTATTAATGGCTGGAGGAGGCTGGGTTTTTTTTTACTTTTTTTTTCATCAGCACATGTCTACAATATTTCCATCTTTTTTGTACTATATATAGATTTACATTCTATATAATACATAAAAATGACGGTAATTGAATTTCCCCAAGACCATGAGAATGCATCATAGTTTTGGGGAAAAAGGTGAGTGTTGGCCGGCTATTTAGGGGTGGAGGAGGCCGAATTTTTTTTTTTTTTTTTTTTTTTTAAGTTCACTTTATAGAACATCACATACAATTTGAGTGTAAGCAGTGCACATAGCAGGAAAATTCACCCAGAAGAGGGCAAAAAGGGCCATAACACGGTGCATAGCTGGGCTATGGACTATTAAACTGTCTACAGAGGGCTATTGTCTATTATATTGTATATAGGGGGCTATGTTCTATCATACTTTGTATGGTAAACTATAGGCTATAAAACTGTGTAAATAGGGGATATATGGCATCATTCTGTGTATTGGGCATTATAGATGCATTATACTGTGTATACGCAGATATGGGGTCATTATACTGTGTATAGGGGTTACTCGGGCATCATACTCTGTATAGGGGCTTATTGACCATAATACTGTGTATAGCTGGGCTATGGACTATTAAACTGTCTATAGATGGGCTATTGTCTATTATGTTGTATATAGGGGGCTATGTTCTATCATACTGTGTATGGGAAGCTATAGGCTATAAAACTGTCTAAATAGGGGATATGAGTCAGAATACTGCGTATGGGGGCAATAGAAGCATTATACTGTGTATAGGGGCTTTTAAGCCATCATACTCTATAAAAAGCTATGGGCAATTATATTGTATATAGGTTCTTATGAGCCATCATACCCTATAGAGGTGCTATGGGGCCATAATACTTTGTATAGCTGGGCTATGGGCTACCATACTGTGTATATCTGGGCTATGGGCTACTATATTGTGTATGGGGAGCTATGGGCTATCATTCTGTGAATAGGGATCTACATCTCAATTATAGACATGTGTGAGACACTTCAAAATTTTTATACCGGTGATCACATTTCATCTCATCCATGACAGCACTAACACCCAGTGCTGTGTTGGGTAAGAGAGAAATAAATGTGAATTATGGCCAGCTATTAATGGGTGGAGGAGGCTGGACTTTTTTAACTTTTTTTAACATCATCACATGTCTACAATATTTCCATCTTTATGGTACTATATATAGATTTACACTCTGTATATAATACATAAAATACCGGTAATGGAATTTCCCCAAGACCATGAGAATGCATCATAGTTTTGGGGAAAAAGGTGAGTGTTTTTTTTTGTTCAGTTTATAGAACATCACATACAATTTGAGCGCAAGCACTGCACATAGCAGGAAAATTCACCCAGATGTGGGCAAAAAAGGGCCATAATACGGTGTATAGCTGGGCTATGGACTATTAAAATGCCTATAGAGGATCTATTGTCTATCACTGTGTATGGGGCTATAGATGCATTATACTGTGTATAGTCAGATATGGCGACATTACACTGTGTTCCAAATTATTATGCAAATAATATTTTCTCAGATTTTCCCAAATTACCTATATGAATTGCAGTCATTGTAATTTTCCAGTCAACTAACTATTAGAGTACAATTGAAAGGTTTTTGTACAAACTGCCTATGATAACAGTATATTTTTAAAAAAATAAAACACTCAAACTGCACTCAAAATGCATGTTCCAAATTATTATGCACAGCAGTGTTTTCAACTTTTCATTTTAATAAAGAACAAAAAAATGGTCATTTTTGAAATTATAAGCATTAGCAGGTTATTACAAACTGAAATCAAACAGTTTTCAACTCAAAACTTTATTCTAGGTGATGTTACATTTGCACATAGGACCCCTTGTTCGAAAGGAGCTTCTGAACTCTCTCGTCCATAGAATTTGTCAGGTTTTGGATGGTTTCTGCTTCAATTGTTTTGCATGAGGACAGAATACCCTCCCAGAGCTGTTGCTTAGATGTGAACTGCCTCCCGCCATCATAGACACTCCTTTTGATGACGCTCCAGAAGTTCTCAATGGGGTTGAGGTCAGGGGAGCATGGGGGCCACACCATAAGTTTGTCCCCTTTTATGCCCATAGCAGCCAGAGATGCAGATGTGTTATTTGCAGCATGAGACGGTGCATTATCATGCATGAAAATGATGTTGCTGTGGAATGCACGGTTCTTCTTCTTGAACCATAGCAGGAAGTGCGGTTTGAGAAACTCCACATACATTATGGAGTTTATCTTTACCCCTTCAGGGATCCTAAAGGGGCCGACAATCTCTCTCCCCATGATTCCAGCCCAAAACATTACTCCACCTCCTCCTTGTTGGCGCTGTAGTCGTGTTTGCATGGGGTGTCCATCAACCAGCCATCCTCCACTCCATCCATCTGGACCATCGAGCATTGCACGGCACTCATCGGTGAACAAAACAGTTTTGAAGTCAGTCTTCATGTATTTGTGGCACCCCAGGGGTCTGGTTTCCACAGTAATGTAATGTTATGTCTGAGAGCAGGTGGGAGGTCCTTTGGTCAGGGATCCTGTGCATGCCACACCTCCTGCCCAGTCTTGGGAGGGGAAGAATTTCCCCTGTATAAACCCTGGGCTGAGGCAGGGTTAGTCAGTCAAGGAGAGTAGAGACAAGAAACAGTCACAGGAAGAAACAGCAGAAGCTCAGTGGGAGCAATACTACCACGAGTCAGGGGCTGGCAGCTGCAGAGCTCGCCTGACTGAGAAGCTTTCTCACCGGACCCGGCGTCCGAGGCTGTGGGGACTAACTCTTACCCAGCAGCAGAAGCCGACCGGCAGGGGATTGCAGGTCCTCAGGCCCAGAAACCCGAAGGCATGGTCACACGCGTGGGACAAGCACCGCCATCGTGGAGCGGAAGCCATTAGAAGGCCCCGAGTCACCGGCCATACGGGTGAGCACCACACGGTACACTCAGGGACGTGGGCTACTTATATCCGCTTCTAGCAAGGTAGCCAGAAGAGTACAGTCAGTTTGGGAGGCCTACAACTCCGCCTGGCCAGGGGAGATCCCATCTGCTCAAGGACTGACCAGGCCCCGTTCGCTAGCAAGTACTCCGGGAGGGTCTATCGTTGTTACCAGTAAAGACCCTGAATTACACCGCACCGTCTCTGAGTGGTTCCTGCTACCCCCATCTTCCACGTCGGCTGCCCTGAGGCCATACCCCTCCCGTTGGGGGTTATACTATCACGCTGCACAATTCTACACCGGCCTCAGCGGTCTGCCCTGCAGCGGCAGCTCCATAGCTGCAAATCAACGGGTGGCGTAGTCGACACTCAAATAACATCTATCAAGACTGCCACACACTGAGTTTGACTCCCTGGGCACGGACCGGGTCCCCGCCACTCGGAGCCTACAACCCACATCTGATCCGGTTCCGGGTAAGCCCCCGTGCGCGAGACGCTGCGCGACACAGCAGGCCCAGGGGCGCGTCAACTTTGGCGTAGTCGGCAGGATTTCGTGCCCGCAACCACCGGGTAGTGCGTGCCTGAAAAAGAGACTTTTAAAACTTACCATCCGTGAAGTTTTCCCGCCATCGGTGAAGATTCCCGCCATCCGGCACCATTTTCAGCCTTCTTCCCGCCATCTGTGAAGATTCCCGCCATCCGGCGCCATCTTCAGCCTTCTTCCCGCCATCCGTGGAGTTTTCCCGCCGTTGGACGCCATCTTGAGGACGCCGCGCGGGAAGAAGAGGGGCGTGGACTCCGAAAAGCCCGAGAGAACTGAAGCCCCGCCTCACGTCCGGACGTTGCGTAAGGTCCTGGAAGGAGCCCAGCAGACGCCGACGTCACCGGAGCGCGACGGAAGGTCCTCAACCCTGACGATCCACTGCGGAGCCGCGGCCTACGGAAGAGGATCATCGCAAGATAGGCCACGGTCCACTAGGGGGGAGGAAGATGTCGGATACGGAGGAGAGCTTCACTGCCTCAACCCCCGCCAGCGCTACCGCTGCTGCAGTTATGCCCTTCACCATGCCCTATATCCCGGGAGCAGCTTGGCTACCCCAGTACTCAGGGGAGTCACATACCCTGCATGACTTTAGAGAAAAGCTGGATAGCCTCTTCCAGGTGTACCCCCTCACAGAAGAGCAAAAAGTGAGCATCCTGGTGGCCCAACTAACCGGGGCAGCCAAAAGGGAAGTAAAATCCTGGCCACCTGGGAGGAAGACTGTCGCAGGGATACTAACCCGGCTGAAGGACACCTTTGATACCCGCACCTCAGCCGAGATTAAGCTTAGATTCTACGGGTGCAAGCAGCGATCGCATGAGAGTATAAGGGACTATGCACTAAACCTACAAGAGGCCCTGAGGGCCATTAAGCAGACCGACCCTGATGGAGTGGGAAACGAGGACAGGCTGTTGACCGAACAGTTTATAGAGGGACTATATTGTAATACCCACCGAACCCAGTTGCGGGCAATGGCCTTGCAGGATCCCCATCTGGGATTTGCACAGTTCAAGGACAGAGCCATCCGGGTGCTCCGAGAACCGGCACCAGGTGGCGTTGTGACCCACAGGCGCCCCACTACCACTTACCACCAGGAGGCGGCGCCCTTGTCGGCAGGGCCTGTGGGAGCTGATGCGCAGGCTTTGGACAATGACCCGGCTCCAGACCTACACCATCAGGTCCAAGAGCTAGCTAAGAGCGTTGCTGCGCTAACCCGAACTGTGCAGTCTTTACAGGTTTCCACTCCAGGGAAGATCCAGCTGGCATCCGGACCGGAGGACATCCCGTGGCGTCGACCAAGGAGGACCCCACCGGCCAGAGGAAGACCCAGTGACCGATATAGCGAGGACGGACGACCCATCTGCCGCCGCTGCAATCAATCCGGACATATGGCAAGGTACTGTTCTTTAAACGGGCACAACCTGGGGTAGAGGGCCAACCCCCAGGAAAAAGATCACCAGGCCCATCGAACTGGCGCGACAGATATGTGGGAGGACGTCCAGTCTTGCCTGTGGTACTGGATGGCATTCCCATGAGTGCCCTACTGGACACCGGGTCACAGGTCACCACCATCCCGTACGTGCTCTTTAAGCAATACTGGAATGACTCGGATATTACCCGCTACCCTGACGAGGACTTGAGTATCATCGCCAGCAATGGCCAGCCCGTGCCACAGATCGGATTTAAAGAAGTGACCATCAAAATCGGTAGAGTCGAACTGGCAGCACAGGGACTGATCATTGTAGATATTGACAAACATGAGAGTCACCCAAAAATAACTCTAGGAACTAATGTAATTGAAAATTGTCTTGCAGAGGTGATTTTCCTTCTACAGCAGGTTGCCAAGAACGCCAGTTCCGGCGAGCAGCGGGTGCTCCAGAAAGAGATCCGGGCACTGATGCGACGGCAACAGGTGGAACTCTCCGGCGGTGAGATTGGTAGCGTAAGAATGTGTGACCCTTTTCCTATTGCCATGCCCCCAAAAAGTGAAATGATGATTTGGTGCCGGGCAGCTATTGGTCTGAGAGGTAGAGATTACCAGGCAATGGTAGAACCAGTTTACTCAGACAGTAGGCCCACCATCTTGACAGCACGGGGGGTGGTTAATGTACGCCATGGGAGGGTGCCCGTTCGCATAATCAATATCGGGAAGAGGGAAGTGTACCTGCCCCGGTATGCCACGCTAGCCAAATTATATACCATTAGCCAAAATGCTATACAATCTGTGGAACCCTTGCCTCCATCTCACCCGGAGGGAGGTAACGGCTCTAAGAAAGTAATGGAGGATTGGTGTCAGCAACTACACTTGGGAACTGACTCCACTCCCTCCCACCAGAAACAGGGAGTCTACCGGGTGGTTCAAGAGTATGAGAGAGTGTTTAGTAAACACCCGTTAGACTTCGGGCGAGTCAAGGGGGTAGAACACCGCATCCCCACGGGAGATCATCCTCCCATAAAAGAGAGGTATCGACCCCTACCCCCTGCACATTACCAACACGCCAAGGGGATGCTTAGAGACATGAAGGAGGCTGGGGTAATCCGGGATAGCTGTAGCCCCTGGGCAGCCCCACTGGTTTTAGTCAAAAAGAAAGACAACACTATGAGGATGTGTGTAGATTACCGGAAAATCAACCGTATCACACACAAGGATGCGTACCCTTTACCAAGGATAGAGGAGTCTTTGGCTGCTTTAAGATCTGCTAACTTCTTCTCTACCTTGGATCTCACTAGCGGGTACTGGCAGGTTCCTGTAGCAGAGGCGGACCGGGAGAAGACTGAATTCACCACCCCGATGGGACTTAGCGAGTTTACCTGTATGCCGTTTGGACTTTGTAATGCACCAGGAACCTTCCAACGATTAATGGAGTGCTGTCTGGGACACAAAAACTTCGAGACGGTCTTGTTGTACCTGGACGATGTCATCGTATATTCCAAGACTTATGAGGACCACCTGAAACATCTGGCGGAAGTGTTCGAAGCCCTGGCAAGTTACGGCCTGAAGGTGAAACCCTCTAAGTGTCACCTCCTGAAGCCAAAGGTGCAGTACCTGGGACACGTGGTGAGCGCTGATGGAGTGGCTCCCGACCCTGATAAGATCACCGCAATTAAGGAATGGCCAAGTCCCTCCAGTGTAAAGGAAGTGCGGCAGTTCCTTGGGTTGGTAGGCTATTACCGCAGATTCATCCCCGGCTTCACCAAAAAGGCAGCTCCTATGCAGGACCTCCTGATAGGCCAGTCCCGGAAGGCCAAGAACCAGAAGCCGCCCTTCAAATGGGAGGAGCTGGAAGAAGAGTCCTTCCGCCAGCTGAAGATGGCCCTCACGGGGGATGAAATCCTGGCATACCCGGATTATAGCCAGCCCTTTATCCTCTACACCGACACCAGTAACATCGGGCTAGGAGCCGTGCTGTCCCAGATTCAGCAAGGGAAAGAACGAGTAATCGCCTACGCAAGCCGAAAACTGCGACCCACCGAAAGGAACCCCGAGAATTACAGCTCATTTAAGTTAGAGTTCCTGGCCGTGGTATGGGCAGTCACCGAGCGCTTTAAGCATTACCTCGCTTCTTCCCGGTTCACCGTGTACACGGATAACAACCCGTTGACACACCTGGACACGGCAAGACTCGGTGCCCTGGAGCAGAGGTGGATGGCCCGTCTGTCCAACTACGAGTTCACAATCAAATACCGGGCAGGACGCTCCAATACCAACGCGGACGCCCTGTCCAGGATGCCCAACCTGCCGGACGGAGGAGAAGATCCGGAGGGACTGGAAGAAGTTGAACTCCCTGCGTTCCACCGTCATGGGACTATCCAGTACTCCCACCGGGTAAAGAGTAAGCAGGCTGCTACGTTGAACCCCTTACCCCACTACAACTGGGCGGAAACGCAAGACAGCGACCCTGCCGTCCGACTGGTGAAGGAGATGCTGACTCGGCCGGAGGCTCGCCTTGAACCAGACGCTCCGTAGGAAGCCAAACAACTATGGGCAGAGAAGAGTCGACTGTTCCTTTACAAAGGGAAGTTGTGCCGCAGAATGGTTAACTCCCGGACACATGAATTACTCTGGCAAGTAGTGGTGCCACGAAGAGACGCAGCCATGGTGATGGAGGCATACCACGACGGAGCTGGACACTTCGGGTGGAAGAAGCTGGAGTTCCTGCTGCGCGAGCGGTTCCACTGGGTAGCCATGAGGGGAACCATTGAGAAGTGGTGCAGAGACTGTGGCCCGTGCAACCTAAGAAGGAAGGACCGTGCCAGCCAGAAGACTCCCCTGCAGTCCATCGTCACCCGGCAGCCGTTGGAACTGGTAGCCTTGGATCATGTAAAACTGACCCCAAGCAGAAGTGGCTACGTCTACGCACTAACCATCGTGGATCACTACTCCCGGTTCTTGGTTGTCGTCCCCGTCAAGGACTTAACAGCTCGAACAGCAGCGAGAGCCTTCCAGCAGCATTTCTGCCGTCCACACGGGTACCCGGACCAAGTGTTGACAGACCAGGGACCTGCCTTTGAAGCGGAGGTCTTCCAAGAATTCTGCACTCTGTATGGCTGCCGGAAGATAAGGACGACACCCTATCATCCGCAAACTAATGGACTTTGTGAGAAAATGAACCAGGTGGTAATGGATCTTCTGAAAACGTTGCCCCTGGAAGAACGCAGTCTGTGGCCTGAGAAGCTGCCCGATCTGGTGGACCTATACAACCACATCCCGGTAGGTTCCACCAACTGTACCCCGGCTTACCTAATGAGGGCAAGACCTGGTAAGTTACCTGTTGACCTGGAAATGGGAGTCCTGACACCCGAGGACACTTCACCAGAAGCAGACTGGGACACAGAGAGGCAGCAGCAGTACCGGAGAGTACAGGAGAGCGTGGAGCGAAGTCTCTGTCAGGCTAGGGAAAGACAAGAGAAAACTTACAACCAGTATGCTCCCGCTGTTCCCCTGGTACCCGGAGAGCAGGTCTTGAAGAGGAAGAGACGGCTCCACAAGTTGGACGACCAGTGGGAGAAGGACCCGTACATCGTACTGCCCTCAAGCCACGAGAACCCGAAGGTTTGTACCATCAGTAAAGACGGAGGGGAAACCACAGCCATTGTATCCCGGGACCACCTGAAAAAGTGTCCCGAACAACTGAGGAACCCTGAAGAGGAACAAGAAGACCATCGACCCGTAGAGGAAAGGGAAGATATGGTTAGTACTGTGCTCGGGGACTTCCCTCGGTCTTGGACTCAAGTCAATGGTGCAGTTGTGGTACCCATACTCACCTTCCTCCAACCAGCATCCCAAGCACCTACGGAGCAACAGGTAGAGCTGGAAGAACAGCCGGTCCAGGAGGCAGAAGACCCCACACCAGCAGACCAGGGGGATCAACCCTCTGCTTGCAGTGAGCCTGCCATATCCCTAGTGAGCCAAAGAGCCGGTAGACAGCTGCCCAGTTTACCCTTGACAGCTCCTACACCCTGTAGTTCAGGGCTAGACAGTCAGCTCCGTAGGTCCACTAGGGCCACTAGAGGCCAGTTACCCGCACGTTGGAGGATTTAAAGTGTATAAATTGTTTTATTTATGTTTACCTGTGTATTGTTGCTTGTGTATAATTTTGTGTTTCTAGTTATTTGTAGGAGTCCTTGGTGGATTTACCGGGAATCCTTGTACATAGTTGGAGCGTAACCCAGGATGGACTAGAGACTGTTAAGGACTCGGGGTAGGACAGACCCCTACCTGGTTACGTCTCCCTGTTTTGGTGAAATGGACACCTTGCTTTCCCTCAAAGACTGCACCCGGTTGCGGACACGCCGTGACCATTGTTATGTGTCTCTTTATTATAATGTTTTGGTTGTACTCTGTTATGTTTACAAAAATGTGTTTAGTCTCGGAGTACTAAATTTTACTAGGGGGGAATGTGGCACCCCAGGGGTCTGGTTTCCACAGTAATGTAATGTTATGTCTGAGAGCAGGTGGGAGGTCCTTTGGTCAGGGATCCTGTGCATGCCACACCTCCTGCCCAGTCTTGGGAGGGGAAGAACTTCCCCTGTATAAACCCTGGGCTGAGGCAGGGTTAGTCAGTCAAAGAGAGTAGAGACAAGAAACAGTCACAGGAAGAAACAGCAGAAGCTCAGTGGGAGTAATACTACTACGAGTCAGGGGCTGGCAGCTGCAGAGCTCGCCCTGATTGAGAAGCTTTCTCACCGGACCCGGCGTCCGAGGCTGTGGGGACTAACTCTTACCCAGCAGCAGAAGCCGACCGGCAGGGGATTGCAGGTCCTCAGGCCCAGAAACCCGAAGGCACGGTCACACGCGTGGGACAAGCACCGCCATCGTGGAGCGGAAGCCATTAGAAGGCCCCGAGTCACCGGCCATACGGGTGAGCACCACACGGTACACTCAGGGACGTGGGCTACTTATATCCGCTTCTAGCAAGGTAGCCAGAAGAGTACAGTCAGTTTGGGAGGCCTACAACTCCGCCTGGCCAGGGGAGATCCCATCTGCTCAAGGACTGACCAGGCCCCGTTCGCTAGCAAGTACTCCGGGAGGGTCTATCGTTGTTACCAGTAAAGACCCTGAATTACACCGCACCGTCTCTGAGTGGTTCCTGCTACCCCCATCTTCCACGTCGGCTGCCCTGAGGCCATACCCCTCCCGTTGGGGGTTATACTATCACGCTGCACAATTCTACACCGGCCTCAGCGGTCTGCCCTGCAGCGGCAGCTCCATAGCTGCAAATCAACGGGTGGCGTAGTCGACACTCAAATAACATCTATCAAGACTGCCACACACTGAGTTTGACTCCCTGGGCACGGACCGGGTCCCCGCCACTCGGAGACTACAACCCACATCTGATCCGGTTCCGGGTAAGCCCCCGTGCGCGAGACGCTGCGCGACACAGCAGGCCCAGGGGCGCGTCATATTGTTTGGCCCACTGGAGCCGTTCCTGCTTGTGTGCAGTGGATAGAGGAGGTCGACAGGATGGCTTACGCACAGCTGCAAACCTCTGAAGGACCCTGCATCTTGTTGTTCAGGGGACGTTGGAGGCACCAGCAGCTTCAAAAACTTGTCTGCTGCTATGACAAGGCTTTTTTGCCGCTGCTCTTTTAACCTGATGTAATTGCCTATAGGAAAGAGTCCTCAATTTTCCCTTATCAGCACGCACACGTGTGTACTGTGAATCAGCTACATACTTCTTGATTGTGCGGTGATCACGATGAAGTGTCTTGGCAATGTTGATTGTAGTCATGCCTTGACCTAAACACTCCACAATTTGTTGCTTCTCAGCAGCCGACACATCCTTTTTCTTTCCCATTTTGGCAGAAAATGTAGGCTGCTTAATAATGTGGGACAGCCTTCTTAAGTAGTCTTGCCTTTCATTGGACACACCTGCCAAGCTAATTAGCACAGGTGTCTGCAATTGCTTACAGTGATATAAAGAGCCCTGACACACATCACCATCAATGAGTTTAACTGACAAACAAAAAAATTCTTACCTTATCACTCCTAAACACTTTTTGCATAATAATTTGGAATACACTGTAATTCATGGTTTATTGGAGGATGATCCAGACAGGCGGATGCAATTTAGTGAGATTATGCTTAACAAAATTGAAGAAAATCCAGTAATTTTAGATAACATTATGTGGAGTGATGACGCTTCTTTCAAATTATCCGGCCATATTAACAGACATAATTGTATTTACTGGTATAATGAGAACATGCATTTAACATTAGAGCAACAACTAAATGAACCTGGTGTCAATGTTTGGGGTGGTATTTCAAGTTTTAGTGTTTTAGGACCAATATTTTTTGATGGGACAGTCACAGGAGATAAGTATCTCGAAATTCTAATGAATCGAGTTGTTCCCCAGGTACAGAAACATCCTAATTCAAATGACCTTTATTTCCAACAAGATGGGGCCCCTCCACATTATTCAAGAGTAGTCCGCGAGTATCTTGATGATACATTTCCTAATAAATGGATTGGCCGAAGTGGCCCACTTGATTGGCCAGCACGTTCACCAGACTTGACCCCAATGGATTTTTTCTTTTGGGGAGTACTCAAGGACAAAGTTTATAGTCAAAAACCAAAAAGTGTCAGTGATATGAAAAATTACATAAGAGATGCATTTCAAGAAATTAATATCCAAAGAGACTTGTGCAAAAACGTTTGACAAAGCGTAAGAGGCAGACTTCAAAGCTGTGCAAATTGTAATGGAAAACAGTTTGAGCACCTGCGTTGATAAAATTTAAGGGCTTTTATATTATTGTTCAGAATAAAATTTAATTGTCAATGTTATGCTTGTGTTAGTAAATATAATTTTATATATAAATCAAAATAAATGTTATTATTTTCTGTCCACCTACTTTAGGACCACCCAAAATATACGGGGCTATGTTCTACCCTACTGTGTATGGGAAGATATAAGCTATAAAACTGTGTAAATAGGGGATATATTGCTTCATACTGTGTATGGGGGGCTATAGGTGCTTTATACTGTGTATAGGGGCTATTCGGGAATCATACTGTGTATAGCGGCTTATGGGCCATAATACTGTGTATAGCTGGGCTATGCACTATCAAACTGTATATAGAGGGGCTATGTTTTATCATATTATACATAGGGGTGCTATGTACTAATATACTGTGTATGGGAAGCTATAGACTATAAAACTGTGTAAAAGGGGGATATATGGCATCATACTGTGTATGGGGGCTATAGAGGCATTGTACTGTGCAGAGATGCTTTTTGGCCTTCATTCTCTATAAAGGGACTATGGGCCATAATACTGTTCATAGCTGGGCTGTGGACTATCAAAGTGTCTATAGGGGGGCTATTGTCTATCATATTGTATATACGGGCTATGTTCTATCATACTGTGTATGGGAAGCTATAGGCTATAAATCTGTGTAAATAGGGGATGTGGGTCATAGTACTGCGTATGGGGGGTTATAGAGGCATTATACTGTGTATAGAGGCTTGTGGGCCATCATGCTCTATAAAGGGCTATGGGCAATCATATTATGTATAGGTTCTTATGAGCCATCATACACTATAGAGGGGATATGGGGCCATAATATTGCGTATAGCTGGGCTATGGGCTACCATACTGCGTATAGCTGGGTTATGGGCCAAAATACTGTGTATTGCTGGGCTATGGGCTATAATGCTGTGTATAGCTGGGCTATGTGCTACCATATTGTGTTTGGGGAGTTATGGGCTATAATACTGTGAATAAGCCTCTACATCTCAATTATAATGTTGTATCATACTGTGTATGGGAAGCTATAGGCTATAAATCTGTGTAAATAGGGGATATGGGTCATAATACTGCATATGGGGGGTTATAGAGGCATTATACTGTGTATAGAGGCTTGTGGGCCATCATGCTCTATAAAGGGCTATGGGCAATCATATTATGTATAGGTTCTTATGAGCCATCATACACTATAGAGGGGATATGGGGCCATAATATTGCGTATAGCTGGGCTATGGGCTACCATACTGCGTATAGCTGGGTTATGGGCCAAAATACTGTGTATAGCTGGGCTATGGGCTATAATGCTGTGTATAGCTGGGCTATGTGCTACCATATTGTGTTTGGGGAGTTATGGGCTATAATACTGTGAATAAGCCTCTACATCTCAATTATAATGTTGTATCATACTGTGTATGGGAAGCTATAGGCTATAAATCTGTGTAAATAGGGGATATGGGTCATAATACTGCATATGGGGGGTTATAGAGGCATTATACTGTGTATAGAGGCTTGTGGGCCATCAAGTTGACGCGCCCCCTGGGCCTGTGTTGTACAGGGGAACCCGGAACCGGGCCTGTTGTAGGATGCTGGGGGTTGTAGTCTCCGTGTGGCGGTGACCCGGTCCGTGCCCAGGGTGGTCAAACCAGTGGCAGTCTTAGGCTGAGTTCACACGATGCGATTTTCGTGCGTTTCCGCGGCGTTTTTGCAGTTGCGGAAACGCTGCGGAAACGCATTAAAAACGCATGGTAGAAGGGCAGCAATGTTCCCCAATTGAAATCCGCATGTGCTGTGCCCACGATGCGGATTTTTCCGCAGCGTAAACGCTGCGGTCAAAAATCCGCAGCATGTCAATTAATTTTGCGGAAACGCTGCTCTTTTGGCGCCATTGACTTGCATTAGACCGCATGGAATCCGCATCACTGTATATGTTGATGCGCTTTTCATGCGGTCTAATGTGCGGATGGTACCCGGGTGTGGATGAGAGGACTCGCATCCAGACCCAGGTACCATTAAAAAAAAAGAATAAAATAAAAAATATATATATTCTCACCTTCTGACAGCCCGCGCTGCGTCCTGCTGGCTTCCCGGGCACTTCGCGGTTGAATTAAGGACCTTCGCTGACGTCAGAGTCATGTGACGGGTCACGTGACGCTGACGTCGGAAGGTCCTAAAGTCTTCACTGCCGGCAGCCGGGACCGAGCGAAGCTGGACACCGGGGGCCATCAGAGGGTAAAGTATATATTTATTTTTTATTTTTTGACATTCACACACTATATAAATCCATGCCGGTTGCATGGATTTATATAGTGTAAAGTTGACAAGCACTTTCCAAGTGATGCTAAAATCGCTTGGGAAGCGCTTGTCAACCCGCATGCGGAAATGAAAGTGAAGACTGCTTAATTTCCGCATGTCCCTGGCAGGAAACCGCATGTACAATCCGCATGCTTTTTTTTCCTGCCAGAGAGTTGCAGAAACGCTCAGGAAAAAATCCTGAGCATTTCTGCATCGTGTGCACATACCCTTAATGTATAGCAAATGTCCGACTACGCCACCCGTGGATTGCGGTCAGTGGGGACCGCCGCTGCGCTGCCGACCGCTGAGGCTGATGTTGTTTGCGCAGCCGAGTATGGGATAACTCCCCACGGGAGAAGTATTGCCTCAGGGCAGCTAATGTGAGAGATGATGGGAGTGATGGTGTGAGGGTCCCAGTGCTAATGGTGCTGGTGCGGCAAGGAATCACAGAGACGTGAGGTGCAGTTCAGGGTCTTTACTGATGGTACAAGGCAGACCCTCCCGGGAGTACTGGCTAGTATAAGGGGCCTGGTCAGTCTGCGAGCAAGCAGGAGTTCCCCTGGCCAGGTGGAGTTGTAGGCCTCCCCGTTTATCTGCACTCTTCCTGGCTACCTTGCTGTCAGCGGTTACAAGTAGCCCACGTCCCTGAGTATACCGTGTGGTGCTCACCCGTATGGCTGGTGACTTGGGGCCTTCTGTTAGCCTCCGCTCCTGGATGGCGGCGCTGGTCCCTTCTTTGTGACTGAGCCTCCGGGCTTGAACAGAGGACCTGGAATCCCCTGCCGGCTGGTTTCTGCTGCTGGGTATATATATCAGTCCCCACAGCCTCGGACTCCTGTGTCCGGTTTTAGTAACTTCAGCCAGGGCGAGCTATATCTCTGCTCAGCTCCAGCCCCTGGTCTTCAGCTGCTGCTCCTACAGAGCTCCTGATGTATCTTTCCCTGTGTCTGGAACTTCACTGTCTAATCCCGCCCCAGACCCAGTTTATAAGGGCAGATTCCTCCCCTCCCAGGTCTGGGTGGGCCGTGTTGCATGTTTAGGGCTCCTGACCAGAGAAACCTCCCACTTGCTCTCAGACATAATATCTCTATTACTGTGGTAACCAGACACCTGGGGTGCCACATTCCCCCCTAGTAAATTTTAGTACTCCGGGACTAAACACATTTTTAAAGAAACATAAATACAGGGTATAAACGATAATACAAAAACATATTTACAAGAAGCTTTAGTTCTTTAAAGGTCACGGCGTGTCCGTAACCGGGTGTCCATATCACCCAAGGTGAAGTTTGTGAAACAAGGGGGTGTCCATGTCACCCAAGGTGAAACTTTAAGCGAAGTAGGGGACCTGTCCAAAGCAAACCCCTTGCGTTGGCCTTGGGCGTGGCTGCAAGGCTGGAGCTAACTACTTTGAGCCGCAAGTAGGCCACGCCAGACAGGTTTTCTTTTCCGCGGCCGTCTTTGCAAGAGGCACCAAGGTGCAACTATCTACAAGCATTGTTCCGGTTATCTAGTGTCCATAACCTGTTAGTCCAAATAAATCTGCAGGGTAACTGAGAAACATAATTAGTAACAGGCAACAAACATAAACCATAAACAGTTAACAGATAAATTCACAGTGCATCACTTTAGATTTTCCAGCGAGCGAGCATCTGACCTCTAGTGACTCTAGTGGACCTACGGAGCTCACTAACTGATTCTGCACTACAGGGTGTAGGAGGTACAAAACCTACAAAAGACAAAAGACAAAAATATATCTCATACCCTACCATCATTATATATAAATGTAAAGCAAAGTTGCATAATAAATATAGGGTACTTAGTGAACTATTTTTGATCAAAAAAAGTATACAAGCCGTCCCACCAGCGGCAAGGTGACCCTAAATTGGGACGGTACCTATACTGCCTATATTAAAAACCTTACTGTATATCAAAGTTGAAGTAATGCATATAAAAGGGTAGACAAATAGGACCGGGTCCCAACTCCAGACCACCCAGGCCCGTGGTAAGCTACATATATACCAGTCAGCTCAACAAAGGGGATGCCACACCCTTAAATTGCACAGAATGCAAACAAGACAAAAAACCAGGCAATGTGAACTGAGGTCTAAGATGGTAGACATGCAAGAAATAGGAGCATGTTCACACTAGCAAAAAAGAAACAAAACCTACAAAAGACAAAAGACAAAAATATATCTCATACCCTACCATCATTATATATAAATGTAAAGCAAAGTTGCATAATAAATATAAGGTACTTAGTGAACTATTTTTGATCAAAAAAAGTATACAAGCCGTCCCACCAGCGGCAAGGTGACCCTAAATTGGGACGGTACCTATACTGCCTATATTAAAAACCTTACTGTATATCAAAGTTGAAGTAATGCATATAAAAGGGTAGACAAATAGGACCGGGTCCCAACTCCAGACCACCCAGGCCCGTGGTAAGCTACATATATACCAGTCAGCTCAACAAAGGGGATGCCACACCCTTAAATTGCACAGAATTTCATCTCATCCATGACAGCACTAACACCCAGTGCTGTGTTGGGTAAGAGAGAAATAAATAGGTGAGTCATGGCCAGCTATTAATGGCTGGAGGAGGCTGGGGTTTTTTTTACTTTTTTTTTCATCAGCACATGTCTGCAATATTTCCATCTTTTTTGTACTATATATAGATTTACACTCTGTATATAATACATACAAATACCGGTAATTGAATTTCCCCAAGACCATGAGAATGAATCATAGTTTTGGGGAAAAAGGTGAGTGTTGGCCGGCTATTTAGGGGTGGAGGAAGCTGGATTTTTTTTTATTTTTTTTATTCAGTTTATAGAACATCACATAAAATGTGAGTGTAAGCAGCGCACATAGCAGGAAAATTCACCCAGAAGTGGGCAGAAATGGGGCATAATACTGTGTATAGCTGGGCTGTGGACTATCAAACTGTCTATAGAGAGGCTATTGTAAATCATATTGTATATAGGGGGCCATGTTCTATCATACTGTGTAAATAGGGGATGTATTGCTTCATACTGTGTATGGGGGATTTAGGTGCATTATACTATGTATAGGCAGGTATGGGGACATTATATTGTGTATAGGGGCTATTCGGGCATCATACTGTGTATAGGGGCTTATAGGCCATAATGCTGTGTATCTGGGCTATGGACTATCAAACTGTCTATAGAGGGGCTATTGTCTATCATATTGTATATAGGGGGCTATGTTCTACCCTACTGTGTATGGGAAGATATAGCCTATAAAACTGTGTAAATAGGGGATGTATTGCTTCATACTGTGTATGGGGGGCTATAGGTGCATTATATTATGTATAGGCAAGTATGGGGACATTATACTGTGTATAGGGGCTATTCGGGCATCATACTGTGTATAGCTGGGCTATGCACTATCAAACTGTCTATAGAGGGGCTATGGTTTATCATATTGTACATAGGGGGCTATGTTCCAATATACTGTATATGGGAAGCTATGGGCTATAAAACTGTGTTAAAAGGTGATATATGGCATCATACTGTGTATGGGGGGCTATAGAGGCATTATACTGTGCATAGAGGCTTTTTGGCCATGATACTCTATTAAGGGACTATGGGCCATAATACTGTGCATAGCTGGGCTGTGGACTATCAAAGTGTCTATAGAGGGGCTATTGTCTATCATAATTTATATAGGGGCTATGTTCTATCATACTGTGTATGGGAAGCTATAGGCTATAAATCTGTGTAAATAGGGCACATATTGCTTCATACTGTGTATGGGGGGGTTATAGCGGCATTATACTGTGTATAGAGGCTTGTGGGCCATCATACTCTAAAAAGGGCTATGGGCAATCATATTGTGTATAGGTTCTTATGAGCCATCATACACTGTAGAGGGGCTATGAGGCCATAATACTGTGTATAGCTGGGCTATGGGCTACCATACTGCGTATAGCTGGGCTATGGGTTACTATATTGGGTAGGGGGAGCTATGTGCTACCATGCTGTGTATGGGGAGCTATGGGCTATCATGCTGTGAAAAGGGCTCTACATCTCAATTATAGACATGTGTGAGACACTTCAAAATTTTTATACCGGTGATCACCATTCATCTCATCCATGACAGCACTAACACCCAGTGCTGTGTTGGGTAAGAGAGAAATAAATAGGTGAATTATGGCCAGCTATTAATGGCTGGAGGAGGCTGGACTTTTTTTCTTTTTTTTCATCATCACATATCTACAATAATTCCATCTTTATTGTACTATATATAGATTTACACTCTGTATATAATACATACAAATACCGGTAATTGAATTTCCCTAAGACCATGATAATGCATCATAGTTTTGGGGAAAAAGGTGAGTGTTGGCCGGCTATTTAGGGGTGGAGGACGCCGGATTTTTTTTTTTCAGTTCAGTTTATAGAACATCACATACAATTTGAGTGTAAGCAGTTCACATAGCAAGAAAATTCACCCAGAAGTGAGCAAAAAGGGTCATAATATGGTGTATAGCTGGGCTATGGACTATTAAACTGTCTATAGAGGGGCTATTGTCTATTATATTGTATATAGGGGGGCTATGTTCTATCATACTGTGTATGGGAAGCTATAGGTTATAAAACTGTGTAAATAGGGGATATGAGTCATAATACTGCGTATGGGGGGCTATAGAAGCATTATACTGTGTATAAGGGCTTATAAGCCATCATACTCTATAAACGGCTATGGGCAATCATATTGTGTATAGGTTCTTAACTAGTGTTGAGCCACCCCCGTAGTGTTCGGGTTCGGTTCGGTTCGTCGAACACCGGGATGTTCGAGGAACTGTTCGTCGAACTGTTCGTCGAACACCTTAGAACACCGTCGAACACCGTTAAAACCAATGGCAGGCAAACAAAAACACATAGAAACACATAGAAAACACCTTCAAAGGTGTCCAAAAGCTGACAAACTGCTCAGAAGACGCTTTCTTTAAAAAAGCCGGCCGGCAATTCAGCAGCGGCATACACCGGTACCCGACAATTTAGACAAGAAGGAATAGAGCTTCACACATAGATTAGATAGATAGAAACATGTCAGTCACATATATATGAAGTACAGTGACAGTGTTGCTTACTGTACTTGTCATGTAGTGTAAAGGATTTATTAAAAAATATAATAGTGTTTTCATGCACTGTCTCTTTAAAAAAGCCGGCCGGCAATTCAGCATCTGTACCCGACAATTTATAACAGACAGAATAGAGCTTCACACATAGATTAGATAGATAGAAACATGTCAGTCACATATATATGAAGTACAGTGACAGTGTTGGTTACTGTACTTGTCATTTAGTATTAAAATAAAGGATTTATTATTAAAAAAAATTGGCGTGGGGTTCCCCTTAATTTTAGTCTCTAGCGGAGGTTAAGCAGACAGCTGGGGCAGATGTTTGAAGCCTGGGAAGGGGGTAATACCCACGGAGCTTCCCAGGCTACTAATATGAGCCCCCAGCTGAATACATAGCCTTTACTAGCTATTAAAATGGGGGACCCCCCCCAAAAAAATGACGTGGGGTCCCCCCTAATTTAATAGCTAGCAAAGGCTAGGCAGACAGCTGGGGGCTGATATTAATAGCCCAGGAAGGGAGCCATGAATATTGGCCCCCTCCCAGGCTAGAAACACCAGCCGTCAGCCGCCCCAGAAATGGCGCATTCATAGGATGCGCCAATTCTGGCACTTAGCCTCGCTCTTCCCACTGCCCTGTAGCGGTGGCAGGGGGTAATAGGGATGGGGTTGATGTCAGCTTATAATGCCAGCTGACATCAAGCCCAGGTTAGTAATGGAGAGGCGTCTATAAGACACCCCCATTACTAACCCCATAGTCAAAGTTAAAAGAAAACACAAACACCCAGAATAAAGTCCTTTAATTGAAATAAAGACACAATCCTTTATTGTTCTAAATTAAACCATACTTACCATCACGCCCATTCCAGCTGAAGCCAACGATCTCCTGCAATAAAAGAAAAATAATAAAGCAACATCATCCTTACCTTTCCATGGTTCCCACGACAGCTTCAGCTCTGCTACATCGAGATGACAGGCTGGACCGCAGCAGAACGCTGCCATCCAGCCTGTCATCCCGCAGACACTGAGAAGCGCAGGCATGCTTGCGCTCTGCAGTGTCTGGCTGTGACGGCATAAAGATGAGACGCTAGAGCCTAAAATTAAGGGGAACCCCACGCCAATTTTTTTAATAATAAATCCTTTATTTTAATACTAAATGACAAGTACAGTAACCAACACTATCACTGTACTTCATATATATGTGACTGACATGTTTCTATCTATCTAATCTATGTGTGAAGCTCTATTCTGTCTGTTATAAATTGTCGGGTACAGATGCTGAATTGCCGGCCGGCTTTCTTAAAGAGACGGTGCATGAAAACACTATTATTTTTTTTAATAAATCCTTTACACTAAATGACAAGTACAGTAAGCAACACTGTCACTGTACTTCATATATATGTGACTGACATGTTTCTATCTTTCTAATCTATGTGTGATTCTCTATTCCTTCTATTCTAAATTGTTGGGTACAGATGCTGAATTGCCGGCCGGCTTTTTTAAAGAGACGGTGCATGAAAACACTATTATTTTTTTTGATAAATCCTTTACACTAAATGACAAGTACAGTAATCAACACTGTCACTGTACTTCATATATATGTGACTGACATGTTTCTATCTATCTAATCTATGTGTGATTCTCTATTCCTTCTATTCTAAATTGTCGGGTACCGCTGCTGAATTGCCGGCCGGCTTTTTTAAAGAGACGGTGCATGAAAACACTATTATTTTTTTGATAAATCCTTTACACTAAATGACAAGTACAGTAATCAACACTGTCACTGTACTTCATATATATGTGACTGACATGTTTCTATCTATCTAATCTATGTGTGATTCTCTATTCCTTCTATTCTAAATTGTCGGGTACCGCTGCTGAATTGCCGGCCGGCTTTTTTAAAGAGACGGTGCATGAAAACACTATTATTTTTTTTGATAAATCCTTTACGCTAAATGACAAGTACAGTAAGCAGCACTTTCACTGTACTTCGTATATATGTGGCTGACATGTTTATATCTATCTAATCTATGTGTGAAGCTCTATTCTTTCGGTTCTAAATTGTCGGGTACCGGTGTATGCCGCTGCTGAATTGCCGGCTTTTCATGTTTCACTGTTGGCACTGTTCCCATCGATTTGGGCAATCACTGTAATGCCACAACCACCATGGCTGTGGCATTACAGTGAGTGGCAGACAATCCCTGCATGATTGGTGCTCTAAATAGCACCAGACATGCAGGACACGCTTTTGGTGCACGAACAGTTATCGAACATAACCTCGAACAGCCGAATTTTTTGCAAATCGTTCGGGTTCGTCGAACGACTCGAACACCGCCCAAAACAGCTCGAATTTGAGATTGGCGAACAGTTCTAGTCGAACACCGCTCATCTCTATTCTTAACTTCCATCATACACTATAGAGGGGCTATGAGGCCATAATACTGTGTATAGCTGGGCTATGTGTTACCATGCTGTGTATGGGGAAAAAGGTGAGTGTTGGCCGGCTATTTAGGGGTGGAGGAAGCCGGATTTTTTTTATTTATTTTTTATTCAGTTTATAGAACATCACATAAAATGTGAGTGTAAGCAGCGTACATAGCAGGAAAATTCACCCAGAAGTGGGCAAAAATGGGGCATAATACTGTGTATAGCTGGGCTGTGAACTATCAAACTGTCTATAGAGAGGCTATTGTCAATCATATTGTGTATAGGGGGGCTATGTCCTATCATACTGTGTAAATAGGGGATGTATGGCATCATACTGTGTATGGGGGCTTTAGGTGCATTATACTATGTATAGGCAGGTATGGGGACATTATATTGTGTATAGGGGCTATTCGGGCATCAAACTGTGTATAGGGGCTTATAGGCGATAATGCTGTGTATCTGGGCTATGGACTATCAAACTGTCTATAGAGGGGCTATTGTCTATCATATTGTATATAGGGGGCTATGTTCTGCCCTACTGTGTATGGGAAGATATAGCCTATAAAACTGTGTAAATAGGGGATGTATTGCTTCATACTGTGTATGGGGGGCTATAGGTGCATTATATTATGTATAGGCAAGTATGGGGACATTATACTGTGTATAGGGGCTATTCGGGCATCGTACTGTGTATAGCTGGGCTATGCACTATCAAACTGTCCATAGAGGGGCTATGGTTTATCATATTGTACATAGGGGGCTATGTTCTAATATACTGTATATGGGAAGCTATGGGCTATAAAACTGTGTTAAAAGGGGATATATGGCATCATACTGTGTATGGGGGGCTATAGAGGCATTATACTGTGCACAGAGGCTTTTTGGCCATGATACTCTATTAAGGGACTATGGGCCATAATACTGTGCATAGCTGGGCTGTGGACTATCAAAGTGTCTATAGAGGGGCTATTGTCTATCATAATTTATACAGGGGCTATGTTCTATCATACTGTGTATGGGAAGCTATAGGCTATATATCTGTGTAAATAGGGGACATATTACTTCATACTGTGTATGGGGGGGTTATAGCGGCATTATACTGTGTATAGAGGCTTGTGGGCCATCATACTCTAAAAAGGGCTATGGGCAATCATATTGTGTATAGTTTCTTATGAGCCATCATACACTGTAGAGGGGCTATGGGGCCAGAATACTGTGTATAGCTGGGCTAAGGGTTACCATACTGCGTATAGCTGGGCTATGGGTTACTATATTGGGTAGGGGGAGCTATGGGCTATCATGCTGTGAAAAGGGCTCTACATCTCAATTATAGACATGTGTGAGACACTTCAAAATTTTTATACCGGTGATCACCATTCATCTCATCCATGACAGCACTAACACCCAGTGCTGTGTTGGGTAAGAGAGAAATAAATATGTGAATTATGGACAGCTATTAATGGCTGGAGGAGGCTGGACTTTTTTTCTATTTTTTTCATCATCACATGTCTACAATAATTCCATCTTTATTGTACTATATATAGATTTACACTCTGTATATAATACATACAAATACCGGTAATTGAATTTCCCTAAGACCATGATAATGCATCATAGTTTTGGGGAAAAAGGTGAGTGTTGGCCGGCTATTTAGGGGTGGAGGAAGCCGGATTTTTTTTTTTTTTTTTTTTTTTTTTTAGTTCAGTTTATAGAACTTCACATAAAATTTGAGTGTAAGCAGCGCACATAGCAGGAAAATTCACCCAGAAGTGGGGAAAAAGGGCCATAATACGGTGTATAGCTGGGCTATGGACTATTAAACTGTCTATAGAGGGGCTATTGTCTATTATGTTGTATATAGGGGGCTATGTTCTATCATACTGTGTATGGGAAGCTATAGGTTATAAAACTGTGTAAATAGGGGATATGAGTCATAATACTGCGTATGGGGCGCTATAGAAGCATTAAAGTGTGTATAGAGGCTTATAAGCCATCATACTCTATAAAGGGCTATGGGCAATCATATTGTGTATAGGTTCTTAAGTTCCATCATAGAGGGGCTATGAGGCCATAATACTGTGTATAGCTGGGCTATGTGCTACCATGCTGTGTATGGGGAGCTAGGGGCATTCATGCTGTGAATAGGGCTCAGCATCTCAATTATAGACATGTGTGAGACACTTTAAAATTTCTTATACCGGTGAACACATTTCATTTCATCCATGACAGCACTAACACCCAGTGCTGTGTTGGGTAAGAGAGAAATAAATAGGTGAATTATGGCCAGCTATTAATGGCTGGAGGAGGCTGGTTTTTTTTTTTACTTTCTTTTTCATCAGCACATGTCTACAATATTTCCATCTTTTTTGTACTATATATAGATTTACACTCTGTATATAATACATAAAAATACCGGTAATTGAATTTCCCCAAGACCATGATAATGCATCATAGTTTTGGGGAAAAAGGTGAGTGTTGGCCGGCTATTTAGGCGTGGAGGAGGCCGGATTATTTATTTATTTTTTTTAATAGTTTAATTTATAGAACATCACATACGTTTTGAGTGTAAGCAGTGCACATAGCAGGAAAATTCACCCAGCAGTGGGGAAAAAGGGCCATAATATGGTGTATGGCTGGGCTATGGAGTATTAAACTGTCTATAGAGGGGCTATTGTCTATTATATTATATATAGGGGGGCTATGTTCTATCATACTGTGTAAATAGGGGATGTATGGCATCATACTGTGTATGGGGGGGTTATAGAGGCATTATACTGTGTATAGAGGTGTAGCGTCGGCGTCCCTGCCTCCTGCTAGGCAGGGACGCTGTTCCCCTCACCTCTCCGCTCCGTGCCCGGCGTCTTCCTCCTGCTCTGCTGGCAGCACACGCTGCTTCCCGGTCACGGTGCTTAGGGCGCGCGCGTGCTTCCCCTCTCTTAAAGGGGCCGCGCGCGCCGTCCTAAGGAGTCCCCGGCCAATGGCCGGAGTACTTCACCATATATAAGGCACCTCCTCCAAAATGGATGTGCCCGAGCAATGTTGTAGCACAGTTCATCACTCTGCTTCAGCCCTCAGGTCCGTTTCCAGTTACCTGCCAGTTACCTGCCAGTTTCCTGCCAGTTTCCTGTCTGATACCTGCCTGACTCTTGTCTACCTGCTGCTTATCCTGCGGTCCGACAGTCTGCCTACCAGCCCTGCCAGTCTGTCTATGGATCCGTCTGCCCGCTCACCTGGGAGCGCACATCTGCTACCTGCCTGCTAGCCTACCTGAAGGCTTCGCAGTCACGTGCTGTGACCACCTGCCTGTCCAGAGACTCTTGCCCGCTCATCTGGGAGTGCTCACCTGCTACCTGTCTGCTAGCCTACCTGGAGGCTCCGCCGTCACGTGCTGTGACCACCTGCCTGTCCAGAGACTCTTGCCCGCTCACCTGGGAGCGCTCACCTGCTACCTGTCTGCTAGCCTACCTGGAGGCTCCGCTGTCACGTGCTGTGACCACCTGCCTGTCCAGAGACTCTTGCCCGCTCACCTGGGAGCGCTCACCTGCTATCTGCCTGCTTGCCTACCTGGAGGCTCCGCCGTCACGTGCTGTGACCACCTGCCTGTCCAGAGACTCTTGCTCGCTCACCTGGGAGCGTCCACCTGCTACCAGCCTGCTAGCCTACCTGGAGACTCTGCCGTCACTTGCCGTGACCACCCGCCTGTCAAGAGACTGTCCCGGTCACTTGCTCTGATCCCCTGCCCGTTTACCCAGAGACTGTCCCGGTCACTTGCCGTGACCTCCTGCCCGATTACTCAGAGACTGTCCCGGTCCCTTGCCGTGACCACCTGCCCGTTTACCCAGAGACTGTCCCTGTCACTTGCTGTGACTACTTGCCCGTCTTCCCTGGGCGCCACCCGCTTCCTTACAAGGACCGCCCCCTTGTATAGTAGCTCAGAGGTTCCGCCTCCCAGACCCGTTACAAGAGGCTTGTAGGCCATCATACTCTATAAAGGGCTATGGTCAATCATATTGTGTATAGGTTCTTAAGTTTCATCATACACTATAGAGGGGCTATGAGGCAATAATACTGTGTATAGCTGGGCTATGCGCTACCATGCTGTGTATGGGGAGCTAGGGGCATTCATGCTGTGAATAGGGCTCAGCATCTCAATTACAGACATGTGTGAGACACTTTAAAATTTCTTATACCGGTGAACACATTTCATCTCATCCATGACAGCACTAACATCCAGTGCTGTGTTGGGTAAGAGAGAAATAAATAGGTGAGTCATGGCCAGCTATTAATGGGTGGAGGAGGCTGGACTTTTTTTACTTTTTTTTTCATCAGTACATGTCTGCAATATTTCCACCTTTTTTGTACTATATATAGTTTTACACTCTGTATATAATACATAAAAATACCGGTAATTGAATTTCCCCAAGACCATGAGAATGCATCATAGCTTTGGGGAAAAAGGTGAGTGTTGGCCGGCTATTTAGGGGTGGAGGACGCCGGATTTTTTTTTTTTCAGTTCAGTTTATAGAACATCACATACAATTTGAGTGTAAGCAGTTCACATAGCAAGAAAATTCACCCAGAAGTGGGCAAAAAGGGTCATAATATGGTGTATAGCTGGGCTATGGACTATTAAACTGTCTATAGAGGGGCTATTGTCTATTATATTGTATATAGGGGGGCTATGTTCTATCATACTGTGTATGGGAAGCTATAGGTTATAAAACTGTGTAAATAGGGGATATGAGTCATAATACTGCGTATGGGGGCTATAGAAGCATTATACTGTGTATAAGGGCTTATAAGCCATCATACTCTATAAAGGGCTATGGGCAATCATATTGTGTATAGGTTCTTAAGTTCCATCATACACTATAGAGGGGCTATGAGGCCATAATACTGTGTATAGCTGGGCTATGTGTTACCATGCTGTGTATGGGGAGCTAGGGGCATTCATGCTGTGAATAGGGCTCAGCATCTCAATTATAGACATGTGTGAGACACTTTAAAATTTCTTATACCGGTGAAAACATTTCATCTCATCCATGACAGCACTAACACCCAGTGCTGTGTTGGGTAAGAGAGAAATAAATAGGTGAATTATGGCCAGCTATTAATGGGTGGAGGAGGCTGGGGTTTTTTTACTTTTTTTTTCATCATCACATGTCTGCAATATTTCCATCTTTTTTGTACTATATATAGATTTACACTCTGTATATAATACATAATAATACCGGTAATTGAATTTCCCCAACACCATGAGAATGCATCATAGTTTTGGGGAAAAAGGTGAGTGTTGGCCGGCTATTTAGGGGTGTAGGAAGCCGGATTTTTTTTATTTATTTTTTATTCAGTTTATAGAACATCACATAAAATGTGAGTGTAAGCAATGCACATAGCAGGAAAATTCACCAGAAGTGGGCAGAAATGGGGCATAATACTGTGTATAGCTGGGCTGTGGACTATCAAACTGTCTACAGAGAGGCTATTGTCAATCATATTGTATATAGGGGGCTATGTTCTATCATTCTGTGTAAATAGGGGATGTATGGAATCATACTGTGTATGGGGGGCTTTAGGTGCATTATACTATGTATAGGCAGGTATGGGGACATTATACTGTGTATAGGGGCTAATCGGGCATCATACTGTGCCTTATGGCCTTATGGGCCATAATGTTGTGTATCTGGGCTATGGACTATCAAACTGTCTATAGAGGGGCTATTGTCTATCATATTGTATATAGGGGGCTATGTTCTACACTACTGTGTATGTGAAGATATAGGCTATAAAACTGTAAATAGGGGATGTATTGCTTCATACTGTGTATGGGGGGCTATAGGTGCATTATATTATGTATAGGCAAGTGTGGGGACATTATACTGTGTATAGGGGCTATTCGGGCATCATACTGTGTATAGCTGGGCTATGCACTATCAAACTGTCTATAGAGGGGCTATGGTTTATCATATTGTACGTAGGGGGTATGTTCTAATATACTGTATATGGGAAGCTATGGGCTATAAAACTGTGTTATCTGTCTATCATAATTTATATAGGGGCTATGTTCTATCATACTGTGTATGGGAAGCTATAGGCTATAAATCTGTGTAAATAGGGGACATATTGCTTCATACTGTGTATGGGGGTTTATAGAGGCATTATACTGTGCATAGAGGCTTGTGGGCCATCATACTCTAAAAAGGGCTATGGGCAATCATATTGTGTATAGGTTCTTATGAGCCATCATACACTATAGAGGGGCTATGGGGCCATAATACTGTGTATAGCTGGGCTATGGGCTACCATACTGCGTATAGCGGGGTGAGAGGATGATAGGAGTTATACTTCACCCAAGACTACGATGTAAGACACAGATGAAGTTATTCTTCCCTTATCTGGACATTTGGACTGACGCCCAGAAATTAGATTGTAACTTGTTTTTAGCTGTCTCAGCAACCTTCTACTGCTATGAATTATCACTTTTCTGCTTATGAAACTTTCTTATCAACATTCCACTGTTATGAATCATCACTTCACTGCTTGTGAAACAAAGGCATTTTACTGCGCATGTGTGACAAAAAACTATGATTATTAGTATAAATAAAGGGACAGCACCTATAGAGGCAGGCGCGCTCAGGGGCTTCCCAGTACTTGATTATACACTACGTGTCTGTGTATTTCTTGTTACGGGGATACCCCGACTCCAACAAGGACCCTCCATGGCTGAATGATCCTAACAATTCCTGGCGCCCGAACAGGGACCCGAGGTCTGCGTATTTGCGTATTCCTTCAAGTTCATCGACCGGCACGAGTAACCGCTGAGATTGGGACATCGGAACAGCAGATGACAAACCTGGCCAGGTAAGAGACACTGTTAGTTCTCTTACATCTGCTCTGCGATAGTCCGTAAATTTCATGCATATCTTGTGTTGGGATTGAGGAACTAGTAGAGAAGGATACCTATAGCTCAGGTCATTCATGTATATACTGTAGGATCTGCCGAAGGAGAGGTCAGAGAAGGTTATGAAACGGATGGTATGAAAGAGATGTGGATGTCGGGAATAGCCTCATAAGCCGCACTAAGGTAGATGACATAAGTATTACGGAGATTGCCTAACTGAGTCATAAGGTTGTGTCCTTTCGGGGAAACCTTCGCTCACGCTTAACTCCCGAACCTTTGTCCTCCTTTTTGACGGATAAGAGATTGACAGAATGAGCCCATGGAAGTAATGATAATACTCCAGGGACACGATATATAATGGAGACTGTATGGTTCATTTTATGTATTGTTGGTCTTGCCCTTGTTGCCATATATATATGTGTTAGAATTACTCTACACTTCAGACAAAACGGTCCAGAGAAACCGTTTCAGATACTGGCTCCTTAGGACAGAATAGGTAACGAGGAAAGGTAAAATATAGAATATATTTTATCTAACCCAAAAAGCCTCCTAAGGTAGGAATAGTCAGGAAAAATGGGCAACAAACAGACTAAGACCACAAATGATGAACAAGATGTCTATACAATCGTGAAAGAAAGGTGTGGAGTAGAAGCAACTAAGAATTTAGGGAAAGTTTGCAAAACTTTTCAGGTAGCAAGGCATGACAGGTTTAACAGGAAACTATGGGAGGACATTCGGGTTAGAAAAGCAGGAGTGATAAGAGACAAAGGATGGCAGGAACAAGTAGAGGCCATGGTCGAACTATCAAAAACAGCAGAGACAGACCATTGGACTTTTAATAAAGACAATGGATTATGGAGAACTCCAGTCAGACAGGGTCCCATTGTACAAACAGAAAACAGTAAACAAATGAACCCATTGGCACCACCATATCAGCCCAGGTCAGAACCCACACTGTATCCTGATTTTCGGGGTCCGGGTGGATGGACATGTACAAACTGTGGACTCCAGAATCCAGACTGGAGAGACACATGTGCAGGATGTGGAGCACCACGACCACATGATATATTGGCACCAGTGCGTATCCTCAGTCGACCATACAGAGAAGAAGATGGTGGCAATCCACCGCGTAGAGTAACTAGATACCATCAGACTAGACAATATTTTCCATGGACCCCCGCTGAGGGAATGTCCCTACTTCAGAATGCACCAGATCCAATACAATGCCCACTAAGATTTGCTACGTACATACAGCAGATAATACACACCCATAATGGAACATGGTCAGATGGGACAGAATTATGTAGAATGAAAATGACACCAGGGTTGTATCAGGAATTGATGACAGTTATAGAACCTCATAGACCTCAACCAGTAGATGGTGAGGATCCAAATACCGCACTGTCAGGACAGAATTTTATGATCAGACTTATGGAGTTTATGAGAACTAAACAACGAATGAGAGGGACTTCAGGAACTGTCTCCCAGAAGTCAGGACAGCCTGTAGATGAATACTACTTAGCGGTAGAAAACAGTTACAGAGACGAGGGAATGGACCTTACCAATGAAGGAGTCATTCGACTGATGACAAAAACTTTTATAGAGAATCTTAACCCAAAACTTAGGGAAAAGTTCAAGGCTGCAACTCCTGATTGGAGAACCTTAGATGATCCCCAGATAGTCAGACAAAAACTATTAGGGATAGAAATGGATATGCGTGAGGCAGCATCCAAACCCGTCAGAGTAGCAGCAAATAATAGTCTGGTCAATAAAAACAACAGATCAAATCAGACCTATGACAAAGGGAACTTGGATAAGAAAACTAATCCATGTCACTACTGTAAGAAACCAGGACATTGGATTAGAGAATGCAGGAAAAAAGCCAGGGATATAGAAGATGGTACCTATGTCCCAAGAGAATCACAAGAAAAGACAGTACAGGCTTCTGCTCCTGCAGCAAGCGAGTGACTAGACGTGATGCAAACCACTTTGACTGGAAGGCGCCCAATAATTCAGGTAAAAGTAGCAGGAAAACAATGCCCTTTTCTAATAGATACCGGAGCAACTTCCTCCGTCCTCAATGAAGACGCCTTACCAAATGCTGATTGTTTATCAGATGATGTAACCTATACCGAAGGGTATGATGGAGGAATCAGGCCACTCCCATATAGTATTCCCCTTGAAACAAAGAAAGGATCTAAAATATTTTTATCTAAATTTCTTTTTGTCAAAGGGGCACCTACTTGTCTTCTAGGTACAGACCTATTAAAGCAGACAGAAATGAATATCCAATTTTTGGAGGATGGTAGAGTCCAAATTTTGGTGCCTGATGACCGAGAGTCTCTAGAAAACATTGTAAAAGTCCAAGCCTTAGAGGATGAGAAAGATCCTGCCCCTACCCAAATTATTTTAGATCTTTCTGAGGTATCAGAAAAATTATGGGCACAACATGACACCGATGTAGGACTAATGCCAATAGCTCCAGTAAAAGTCACTCCTGTTCCAGGTGTGACACTACCCCAATTGAGACAGTATCCTATTAGTGCCCAACAAGAACACGCCATAGGAGAACAGATAAAAGATTATCTAAAAACTGGAGTACTGATAGAAGTAAAGTCACCAGCCAATACACCGTTGTACCCCGTAAAAAAGAAATCTACTGAGGGGTCAGCTGCTAGATACCGGATGGTACATGATTTAAGAGAGATAAATAAAATTTTGGAACCTATTACTCCTGTTGTGCCAAATCCACACACGTTGCTATCACAGATCCCAGCAACAGCACGAGTATTTTCTGTCATAGACTTATCAAATGCATTTTTTTCAGTACCATTACACCCAGACTGTTACAAACTGTTTGCATTTACATTTAAGAATAGACAATTAGCATGGACAAGATTACCACAGGGTATGATACATTCACCTACCTTGTACTCAGAAGCTATGAGATCAGTTCTTCAAAATTTCAAACCTACGGATGAGGTTGTAATTCTTCAATATGTTGATGACCTATTATTATGTGCCCCTGCTCAAGAGTCCGCAAACAGCAACACAATAAGATTGTTAAAATTTCTAGCAGACATGGGCTGTAAAGTTAACAAGAAAAAAGTACAACTTTGTATGACTACGGTAGTATTTCTAGGACACTGCATTTCACAAGGTATTCGGCACCTCACCGCCGACAGACTAAAAATCATTAGAGATCTTGTTCCTCCCAAGAACTACAAAACATTAAGAGCATTTTTGGGAATAGTATCACACTGCAGACAATGGGTTATACATGCTAGTCAGCTTATGCAACCTCTATATGATTGTTTAAAAATCGAGCCTTTTCAGTTAACTGAATCAGCGCTCATAGCCTTTCAAGACCTCAAGAAAGGTCTCATGTCAGCCCCGGCCTTGGGAATCCCAGACTACGCCAAACCATTCCAATTAATGGCTGCGGAAATGTCTAATCATGCTACAGGAGTACTAACACAGAAACATGAAAATAAACAAAGACCTGTCGCATACTATTCTGCTCAATTAGATAATGTTACCAAAGCTGCACCATCATGTGTCAGAGTAGTAGCAGCTGTCTCTCTTTTGGTAGAAAAAGCCTCAGAAATAGTACTAGACCATGCCTTAATAGTACAAACTACACATGATGTACATGGCATACTGAATCAGGTATTGCCAAAACACATTTCAATGATTAGACAAATCCTAGAATCAGCTGCTTCAACCAAACAAGTAGCAGTAATAAAAGTACTTGCACATGTAAGACTCGACACCGAGATAGCTAGGGGTAATGACCGAGCCGACAAGGCTGCTAAGCGAGCTGCAGTAAAACAACTGACCACACTATTAGTGCAGTATCAGAATTTGACTTAATTACACGGCTCAAAGAAGCCCACCAGCAGGTGAGTAGAGAAGAAAAAGAAGAGTGGCAGAAACAGGGGGCAGAAGAAAAAGAAGGACTATGGAGAAAAGGAGATGAGCTTTGTCTCCCCCGAGCGTGGTACCCTGTTGTGGTCAGTGAAGCCCACGGACCTACACATGTGTCTGCAAACGGTATGATACAGAGGGTCAGACAGAAGTGGTTAGCCCCAGGGTTCGGCCAGGTAGCTCGAGCAAAATGTGGTTCTTGTGAAATCTGTTTAGCCCACAATCCAGGACAGACTGTTAAGACCCCCCAGAAGCACCATGTAAGACCACTATATCCGTTCCAGAGACTTCAGATCGATTACATCCAGATGCCTAAGCATGGACACTATGAGTATGTACTGGTATGTGTGGACATGTTTTCGGGGTGGCCAGAGGCTTATCCAGTTCATACAGCCACGGCTAAAGTCACTGCAGTAAAAATAGCACATGAACTGGTACCCCGTTATGGTATCCCAGAAGTGATCGAGTCAGATAGAGGTACACATTTTACTGGAGAGATCTTTCAGAATGTAATGAAAATGTTGTGTGTAAAAAGTGAACTACACACCCCTTACCACCCACAGAGTTCTGGTAAGGTAGAGAGAATGAATGGAACACTTAAGTTAAAAATACAGAAAGCCATGGCAGAAACACAGAAACCATGGACTGAGTGTCTCCCAATAGCATTGTATTCAGTCAGAAACACCCCCCAGGGAAAGAGCAAACTCACCCCCCATGAAATATTGTTTGGTAGAGTTGCCAATACAGGATTGTATTTCCCACAGACTTTAATGTTAGAAACTGAAAGCTTAACTGCTTATGTACAAAATTTATGTAAGCATGTGTCTAAAATACACTCTTTAGTGTTCTCTTCCATTCCAGATCCTGATTCCATTGAGGGAACGCACAAGCTGCAACCAGGAGACGAAGTTTACGTAAAAAGACATAACAGAAGAACGCTAGAACCCAGATTTGAGGGTCCATATCAGGTGTTATTGACAACTCCAACTGCAGTAAAATTGGAAGGAAAATCAGCATGGGTACATGCAAGCCATTGCAAAAAGAAATAGTGGTGATTGTACTTGTGTTAGCTATAACGATAGATCAGGGAGACCTGTGGGATAAACTAAGTTCCCCAAAACCTGCAGATAATAAATTTATGAAACATCATGAGACATTGGTAAACGGGCTGCTCGATGGCGGACAGAAAATAGCAGACTGTTGGATTTGTACGCATTCTCCAATATCAGCCACGAGCATACCCTTCCTGGCCGTACCCATGACCCCTGAGGAAGTGTTTACATGGACTAATTGCTCAGACAAATTAGCAAATAACCAAACCGTTAATTCTAGATTATGGAACACCACTGTTGCCATCCCAGTTGTGGGGTGGGTGGGATTTCCCTGGTGGCAAGGTAATATGACCGGAAAAATAAACAACTTACAATATTTAGCGTTTAAAGGAGGTGTATGGGTTCCTAGAAATAAGACGGGACTAACAGACTTAGGGTTAATTCCTACAGAAAATATACAACTCAGTTTTAGTAGCACAGTATCTTCTTCTCAACCTTTTAAACCTGATATAGTAGAAAAATACATACACAATAATGGTTGGAAATATTCACAATTATTCCCCGATGGAAACAATGATACATGTTCAAAGATACCAGGTAATATATTATGTAATGAGTCAAGTGCATATGACCCAGGTACACCGACTTGTGAAAATCCAGATGCAGGATACTGTAGTCCATTAGGTCAAAAACCCCCTTGGTGTATACTTCAGAATGTATCTAAATTTTTAGATTTGGTACATAGGTTGGTGCTCCAACACTCTGCAATATGGGATCTGCCTGAAGGAACCTTCTGGATTTGTGGAAATGGAGCATACAAATGGCTCCCAGTAGGAATAAAAGGTGCATGTACTCTAGGACGCTTAACACCGGCCACATTTATAGTTCAGAATCAGCAGGTAGATATGCAAGCAGTACCTAAACACACACTATACAAAAGAGCAGCCGACAACTCGCCTAGACCTTCAGGTAGGCCACATGTGGTCCAAATGGGAATTCCTAATAAAATATTCAGCACTTTCTTTGTGTATCTGACGCGCCCCCTGGGCCATATTCTTTAGGGGAATATCCGGAACCGGATCAGGTGGGAGTTGTAGTCTTCCGAGTGGCTGTGACCCGGTCCGTGCCCAGGGTGTCAAACTCAGTGTTATGTGGCAGTCCTACAGATGTTATTAAAAGTTCTTTTGTGTCGACTACGCCACCCGTTGTGATGCGGTCACTGTGGCCGCCGCTGCAGCAGGGTCCGCTGAGGCTGATGGTGGGTGCGCAGCTTGGTGGGATAACCCCCAACGGGAGGGGTATAGCCTCAGGGGGGACAGGTGCAGAGGATGGGGGTTGTGGTGGTGCAGTATAGGTGTTAAAGGAAGACAGAGTCGGGTTATGCAGTTTAGGGTGTTTACTTACTGCAGATGTTGTACTGGTCACTCCAGCTTCGAGTGACCACCCGAGCCGTGCTGCGTCCACCAGGTCCTGGATCCAGCCAACCCCCAAACAAGTCCGGAGCGTGGCCCTGAGCTCTCCTTCTGTCCCGTTCTCTGGCCGTCCCCACCAGTGATCCACCTAGGTCCAGCTCCCTCGGGCCTTCTGTTGGGACACCCTTGGCCTTGGGTTCCCTGACCCTCCACGTGGTATGCCTTCGGGGTGGATGTGGTGGGTGGCCGTGGCAGATGCTGCCCACGGCCCCCGGTCTCTGGCTAGGGTGTGTTTTCTGCCCCCACCAGTTTGGGTTCCGGTACCCTGTGCCGACTCTTCACCCGGGGATTTAATTTGGGTTCTTGGAGTCCTCTTTTCTGTTTCCCCCTCTGGGTCTTTCCTTTTCTTTCTCCTCTCTCACTCTTCAGGCTCAGGTCTGCTCTGCTCTTCCTCTCTGCTTGCTGGTTTGCTCTGCAACAGACTTGTTCTCTGCATCTGACCCTGTTCTCTGATGGTGCCCACCTTATATACACCCTCTATGTGTGAGCTCAGGTGACCAGCACCCAATGAGCTCCTATCTTTACCCAGGCTGCTCCCCCTATCTGCCCCTACACTACTTGGGATGTACCACCCCCCTCCCACTCCAGCCAGGAACAGACTCGGTCGTACCTGCACATTTCTAAGTGGGAGTACCGTCGGCCTGCTCCTCGGAAATGGGATGTGTGTAGTGCATGCAGCCTACCGAGCTCAGTCCCACTCTCCATCCTTGCCCGGGAGTGGAATATCACACCTCTGGCTGAGGTGCAATACTCCTGTAGCAGCTGGATCCTCAGGGTGCTACATTCCCCCCTGGTAAATCACAGCACGTCCTCGGGCTGCAAAGATAAAACCACATAAACATACAATTTTTTTTTTTTTTTTCATAAACATAACATATAAAACATATAAAACATATAAATTAGCAGCATCAATAAAACTTTTTATATAAACTTTCTCGTCGCTTCTGGCTCCTCCTCCGGTCACTGTGCAACGTGTGACCAGGTAAAACGCGACAGTCTCTGGAACACGTGGCTTTCCTATAAAACCAGTAGGGGGCGCTTTAGGAAGCGCAACTATATACAGGGGAAGTTGGCCGCTCTCAGTCCTCGGCCAGGTAAAGGGAAGGGAATGGCTGCTCACAGTCCTCAGCCTGGTATGGATACGGGATAACGGGTAAACAGTTCACTCATGCTGGTCCCAACGGGGACTATATATGTAGCAACAGTTTCTTTGGTACCCAGTCGGGTAACTATTTACATCTACTGGTCTGCCGCACTCAACGGCGTCTTCCTCCTGCTCTTTGCTTGTAGCTGGTTGTAGCTTCAGACCCGTCCGGGTCCTCTTGCTCCTCCTCCTCCTGACACCTCAACTCCTCCTCCGTCAGGCGATGTACGTGGAGGGCGTAAGGTCCTTTGGCACACTTGTGCCGGGTGAAGGTGACCTCGTCCCCGATGTAGAGGTCACGGCCTCTGTGCCCCTCCGGCAGATGGGACTCTACGTCTCTGCGCGTTACAAAGACGTCACCGCAGGTGTTGTGGTCCCTGATGAAGCCCCACCCGTGCTGCATGTTAAACTTGATGACTGTCCCGGTGGTGCGGGGACTGTGCACTGCACGGGGGTCCCTCCTGGTCCGGCTCTTTTGCTCGGCGCTCCTTATTTGGGCCTGTTGTTCCCGGACCCGCCTCTCTCTCCGCTCCCTCTCGAACTCCTCGAGCTGCTGACGACAGCACTCGGCACGTTCTGCTGCAGCTGCCCGGGTCTCTTGAGTGAACCCCATGAGATCTTCTCCGGTGGGGTCCCACTCAAACTGGGCTTCCTCTAGCGGGGGCGAGATCCTTGCCACGGGCTTCGGAGCCGGAATCAGGGGTGCACACATGGGCCTTGCCCTCTTTTGGAGCTCTTGTTCGTAGTACTCCCTGGGCCAGATGAAAGGCTGCCCGTCCGGCCACGTGTGCTGGGCAAACAAGTCCTCTCCCAGACGCGGCACCCTTGGTTTTACGGGCGCGGGCGCAGTGGTGGTGGCGCCCGGGTTGCCCAGGCCTTGCGGCCAGGCCTAGGGCACCTGGAAGGTGAAGGGCACCGTTAGGACGGCGGCGCCCTGGGCTACCTGGCCGTGTGGCCAGGCCGGAGGCTCCGCGGAGGTAGGGGGCGCTGTTGGTGATGCGACGCCCGGGAATTCTAGGCCCTGCGACCAGGCTGGTGTTGCTTCCTGTTTTGCCACGCTCGGGGTCGTTGCGCATGGCGTCACAGGGGTCGCGGCGGTGGCTTCCGGTTGGGGCCTAGTCCATGGCGGTGACGTGGCGGTTTCGGGCACGGCAGGGGGACTTTCGGGCTCTGCGACGGGGAGCTGGGGCAGGTGGGCGGTTTCCCGGTTTGGGGTATAGACGTCCCCTTTACCTGCCTCCATGCGTTCGGCTCCCTTTTCGGCGCCGTCTCCGGCCTTCGGTCCTCCCGCGCCATCCTCAGAGGCGGTCTGTCTCCTCATCGTGGTTGGCGTGCTCCGGGTCTTAGTTTGCTGGGCCATCTCTCGGCTCCACTCCGCCAATGTCTCTCGCTGTACCCGGGCCATCCTCAGTGCGAGGCCCTCCAGGGCAGTCTGTGCACACTCCCGGTCTCGGGGGAGCTGTGCGAGGACCTCCACTAGGCCTAGTGGGGTCGTGGTTTCTAGCAGGCTCCTGACCAACGGGTCGGTGCTGCTCTGCTCTTCTTCCAGCAGGCTCCTGGCCAGCGGGCCGGTGCTGCTCTGCTCTCCTTCCTCGGTCTCTAGCAGACTCCTGGCCAGCGGGCCGGTGCTGTTCTGCTTTCTCTCCATCTCCGGGTGAGCTCGCTCTCTACTCTGCTCCAGGCTTCTTGCCTCCGGGTGCGCTCGCTCCAGACTGCTCCAGGCGGCACCCATCGTTGTTCTTTTCTTTCGTCTCCTCCCACTTCGAGGGCGGTCCCGGGGCAACTCGGTGACTGTCAGCTCCAGGGGTAGTTCTTTCACGCTGACAGACACCTCCAGCATCACAGTCTCTGTTGGTGGGGGCGGTTTCCACTTTTGGCGCCATTTTCTGTCCTGGCCCACGATGGGAGGCGACCTCTTGCCCTCCTTTGGCACGCCCATAATGGCGTCCGCTGCTCTTCCAAGGCGGGAAAAAGCTGGAAATGGCGGGAATCGCTTCCCAGTGGCGGGAAACTCTGCAGATGGCGGGAACAAGCTAGAAATGGCGGACAACCGGCGGGAAACGACTGGTGATGGAGTCCGATGGCGTGGACCCTCCGGAACCGGCGGGAGACTTCTTTCTGAGGTAAACTTGCACTTTTCTTCAGGCACGCAGTACCCGGGTGTTGCGGGCACGTAATCCTGCCGACTACGCCAAAGTTGACGCGCCCCCTGGGCCATATTCTTTAGGGGAATATCCGGAACCGGATCAGGTGGGAGTTGTAGTCTTCCGAGTGGCTGTGACCCGGTCCGTGCCCAGGGTGTCAAACTCAGTGTTATGTGGCAGTCCTACAGATGTTATTAAAAGTTCTTTTGTGTCGACTACGCCACCCGTTGTGATGCGGTCACTGTGGCCGCCGCTGCAGCAGGGTCCGCTGAGGCTGATGGTGGGTGCGCAGCTTGGTGGGATAACCCCCAACGGGAGGGGTATAGCCTCAGGGGGGACAGGTGCAGAGGATGGGGGTTGTGGTGGTGCAGTATAGGTGTTAAAGGAAGACAGAGTCGGGTTATGCAGTTTAGGGTGTTTACTTACTGCAGATGTTGTACTGGTCACTCCAGCTTCGAGTGACCACCCGAGCCGTGCTGCGTCCACCGGGTCCTGGATCCAGCCAACCCCCAAACAAGTCCGGAGCGTGGCCCTGAGCTCTCCTTCTGTCCCGTTCTCTGGCCGTCCCCACCAGTGATCCACCTAGGTCCAGCTCCCTCGGGCCTTCTGTTGGGACACCCTTGGCCTTGGGTTCCCTGACCCTCCACGTGGTATGCCTTCGGGGTGGATGTGGTGGGTGGCCGTGGCAGATGCTGCCCACGGCCCCCGGTCTCTGGCTAGGGTGTGTTTTCTGCCCCCACCAGTTTGGGTTCCGGTACCCTGTGCCGACTCTTCACCCGGGGATTTAATTTGGGTTCTTGGAGTCCTCTTTTCTGTTTCCCCCTCTGGGTCTTTCCTTTTCTTTCTCCTCTCTCACTCTTCAGGCTCAGGTCTGCTCTGCTCTTCCTCTCTGCTTGCTGGTTTGCTCTGCAACAGACTTGTTCTCTGCATCTGACCCTGTTCTCTGATGGTGCCCACCTTATATACACCCTCTATGTGTGAGCTCAGGTGACCAGCACCCAATGAGCTCCTATCTTTACCCAGGCTGCTCCCCCTATCTGCCCCTACACTACTTGGGATGTACCACCCCCCTCCCACTCCAGCCAGGAACAGACTCGGTCGTACCTGCACATTTCTAAGTGGGAGTACCGTCGGCCTGCTCCTCGGAAATGGGATGTGTGTAGTGCATGCAGCCTACCGAGCTCAGTCCCACTCTCCATCCTTGCCCGGGAGTGGAATATCACACCTCTGGCTGAGGTGCAATACTCCTGTAGCAGCTGAATCCTCAGGGTGCTACATATCCAATGTTGATGCAGATGTGGGATAAATTAGTTCAGGCCACCGACTATCTAGATGATCAGATATGGGATATTATGGATATACTTAATACTAGTATAGCTGTCCAAAATCAACTTATAATTGTTACTAATCAACATACTGTAGTGTTAGACTACCTAACTGCGGCCCAGGGAGGAATGTGTCAAATTATTGGTCCAACCTGTTGTCATTACATAGATCCAAACAGTACAATGAGTATGAGGTTCAAGCTGGCAGATATACAACGATTACGGGATGAATATGACAGACACAATGACCAAAATAAAGATAGCTGGTGGTCAGACACCTTCTCCTTTCTCAACCCAAAGAACTGGTTTAAGGGTATTGGAGGTTGGGTGGCTGGAATTCTGCAAGGTATATTACAGATTGTGCTAATTATAGTAGTCATATATGTAGTGTTTAAAATAGGATTAAAAATTATTTTAATATGCATAAATAAGCTTTGTAACACGGACTCAAGAATATGAAAGAAAAGAACTCCCGGACCAGGTCTTCTACCAAAAGTCCATAAGGAAGAATCAAAGGGGGGACTGAGAGGATGATAGGAGTTATACTTCACCCAAGACTACGATGTAAGACACAGATGAAGTTATTCTTCCCTTATCTGGACATTTGGACTGACGCCCAGAAATTAGATTGTAACTTGTTTTTAGCTGTCTCAGCAACCTTCTACTGCTATGAATTATCACTTTTCTGCTTATGAAACTTTCTTATCAACATTCCACTGTTATGAATCATCACTTCACTGCTTGTGAAACAAAGGCATTTTACTGCGCATGTGTGACAAAAAACTATGATTATTAGTATAAATAAAGGGACAGCACCTATAGAGGCAGGCGCGCTCAGGGGCTTCCCAGTACTTGATTATACACTACGTGTCTGTGTATTTCTTGTTACGGGGATACCCCGACTCCAACAAGGACCCTCCATGGCTGAATGATCCTAACAGGGGCTATGGGTTACTATATTGTGTAGGGGGAGCTATGGGCTATCATGCTGTGAAAAGGGCTCTACATCTCAATTATAGACATTTGTGAGACACTTCCAAATTTTTATACCGGTGATCACCTTTCATCTCATCCATGACAGCACTAACACCCAGTGCTGTGTTGGGTAAGAGAGAAATAAATAGGTGAGTCATGGCCAGCTATTAATGGCTGGAGGAGGCTGGGTTTTTTTTTACTTTTTTTTTCATCAGCACATGTCTACAATATTTCCATCTTTTTTGTACTATATATAGATTTACATTCTATATAATACATAAAAATGACGGTAATTGAATTTCCCCAAGACCATGAGAATGCATCATAGTTTTGGGGAAAAAGTTGAGTGTTGGCCGGCTATTTAGGGGTGGAGGAAACCGGATTTTTTTTTTTTTTTTTAAGTTCACTTTATAGAACATCACATACAATTTGAGTGTAAGCAGCGCACATAGCAGGAAAATTCACCCAGAAGAGGGCAAAAAGGGCCATAACACGGTGCATAGCTGGGCTATGGACTATTAAACTGTCTACAGAGGGCTATTGTCTATTATATTGTATATAGGGGGCTATGTTCTATCATACTTTGTATGGTAAACTATAGTCTATAAAACTGTGTAAATAGGGGATATATGGCATCATTCTGTGTATTGGGCATTTTAGATGCATTATATTGTGTATACGCAGATATGGGGTCATTATACTGTGTATAGGGGTTACTCGGGCATCATACTCTGTATAGGGGCTTATTGACCATAATACTGTGTATAGCTGGGCTATGGACTATTAAACTGTCTATAGAGGGGCTATTGTCTATTATGTTGTATATAGGGGGCTATGTTCTATCATACTGTGTATGGGAAGCTATAGGCTATAAAACTGTCTAAATAGGGGATATGAGTCAGAATACTGCGTATGGGGGCAATAGAAGCATTATACTGTGTATAGGGTCTTTTAAGCCATCATACTCTATAAAAAGCTATGGGCAATTATATTGTATATAGGTTCTTATGAGCCATCATACCCTATAGAGGGGCTATGGGGCCATAATACTTTGTATAGCTGGGCTATGGGCTACCATACTGTGTATATCTGGGCTATGGGCTACTATATTGTGTATGGGGAGCTATGGGCTATCATGCTGTGAATAGGGCTCTACATCTCAATTATAGACATGTGTGAGACACTTCAAAATTTTTATACCGGTGATCACATTTCATCTCATCCATGACAGCACTAACACCCAGTGCTGTGTTGGGTAAGAGAGAAATAAATAGGTGAATTATGGCCAGCTATTAATGGGTGGAGGAGGCTGGACTTTTTTAACTTTTTTTAACATCATCACATGTCTACAATATTTCCATCTTTATGGTACTATATATAGATTTACACTCTGTATATAATACATAAAATACCGGTAATTGAATTTCCCCAAGACCATGAGAATGCATCATAGTTTTGGGGAAAAAGGTGAGTGTTTTTTTTTGTTCAGTTTATAGAACATCACATACAATTTGAGCGCAAGCACTGCACATAGCAGGAAAATTCACCCAGATGTGGGCAAAAAAGGGCCATAATACGGTGTATAGCTGGGCTATGGACTATTAAAATGCCTATAGAGGATCTATTGTCTATCACTGTGTATGGGGCTATAGATGCATTATACTGTGTATAGTCAGATATGGCGACATTACACTGTGTTCCAAATTATTATGCAAATAATATTTTCTCAGATTTTCCCAAATTACCTATATGAATTGCAGTCATTGTAATTTTCCAGTCAACTAACTATTAGAGTACAATTGAAAGGTTTTTGTACAAACTGCCTATGATAACAGTATATTTTTACAAAAATAAAACACTCAAACTGCACTCAAAATGCATGTTCCAAATTATTATGCACAGCAGTGTTTTCAACCTTTTCATTTTAATAAAGAACAAAAAAATGGTCATTTTTGAAATTATAAGCATTAGCAGGTTATTACAAACTGAAATCAAACAGTTTTCAACTCAAAACTTTATTCTAGGTGATGTTACATTTGCACATAGGACCCCTTGTTCGAAAGGAGCTTCTGAACTCTCTCGTCCATAGAATTTGTCAGGTTTTGGATGGTTTCTGCTTCAATTGTTTTGCATGAGGACAGAATACCCTCCCAGAGCTGTTGCTTAGATGTGAACTGCCTCCCGCCATCATAGACACTCCTTTTGATGACGCTCCAGAAGTTCTCAATGGGGTTGAGGTCAGGGGAGCATGGGGGCCACACCATAAGTTTGTCCCCTTTTATGCCCATAGCAGCCAGAGATGCAGATGTGTTATTTGCAGCATGAGACGGTGCATTATCGTGCATGAAAATGATGTTGCTGTGGAATGCACGGTTCTTCTTCTTGAACCATAGCAGGAAGTGCGGTTTGAGAAACTCCACATACATTATGGAGTTTATCTTTACCCCTTCAGGGATCCTAAAGGGGCCGACAATCTCTCTCCCCATGATTCCAGCCCAAAACATTACTCCACCTCCTCCTTGTTGGCGCTGTAGTCGTGTTTGCATGGGGTGTCCATCAACCAGCCATCCTCCACTCCATCCATCTGGACCATCGAGCGTTGCACGGCACTCATCGGTGAACAAAACAGTTTTGAAGTCAGTCTTCATGTATTGTTTGGCCCACTGGAGCCGTTCCTGCTTGTGTGCAGTGGATAGAGGAGGTCGACAGGATGGCTTACGCACAGCTGCAAACCTCTGAAGGACCCTGCATCTTGTTGTTCGGGGGACGTTGGAGGCACCAGCAGCTTCAAAAACTTGTCTGCTGCTATGACAAGGCTTTTTTGCCGCTGCTCTTTTAACCTGATGTAATTGCCTATAGGAAAGAGTCCTCAATTTTCCCTTATCAGCACGCACACGTGTGTACTGTGAATCAGCTACATACTTCTTGATTGTGCGGTGATCACGATGAAGTGTCTTGGCAATGTTGATTGTAGTCATGCCTTGACCTAAACACTCCACAATTTGTTGCTTCTCAACAGCCGACACATCCTTTTTCTTTCCCATTTTGGCAGAAAATGTAGGCTGCTTAATAATGTGGGACAGCCTTCTTAAGAAGTCTTGCCTTTCATTGGACACACCTGCCAAGCTAATTAGCACAGGTGTCTGCAATTGCTTACAGTGATATAAAGAGCCCTGACACACATCACCATCAATGAGTTTAACTGACAAACAAAAAAATTCTTACCTTATCACTCCTAAACACTTTTTGCATAATAATTTGGAATACACTGTAATTCATGGTTTATTGGAGGATGATCCAGACAGGCGGATGCAATTTAGTGAGATTATGCTTAACAAAATTGAAGAAAATCCAGTAATTTTAGATAACATTATGTGGAGTGATGACGCTTCTTTCAAATTATCCGGCCATATTAACAGACATAATTGTATTTACTGGTATAATGAGAACATGCATTTAACATTAGAGCAACAACTAAATGAACCTGGTGTCAATGTTTGGGGTGGTATTTCAAGTTTTAGTGTTTTAGGACCAATATTTTTTGATGGGACAGTCACAGGAGATAAGTATCTCGAAATTCTAATGAATCGAGTTGTTCCCCAGGTACAGAAACATCCTAATTCAAATGACCTTTATTTCCAACAAGATGGGGCCCCTCCACATTATTCAAGAGTAGTCCGCGAGTATCTTGATGATACATTTCCTAATAAATGGATTGGCCGAAGTGGCCCACTTGATTGGCCAGCACGTTCACCAGACTTGACCCCAATGGATTTTTTCTTTTGGGGAGTACTCAAGGACAAAGTTTATAGTCAAAAACCAAAAAGTGTCAGTGATATGAAAAATTACATAAGGGATGCTTTTCAAGAAATTAATATCCAAAGAGACTTGTGCAAAAACGTTTGACAAAGCGTAAGAGGCAGACTTCAAAGCTGTGCAAATTGTAATGGAAAACAGTTTGAGCACCTGCGTTGATAAAATTTAAGGGCTTTTATATTATTGTTCAGAATAAAATTTAATTGTCAATGTTATGCTTGTGTTAGTAAATATAATTTTATATATAAATCAAAATAAATGTTATTATTTTCTGTCCACCTACTTTAGGACCACCCAAAATATACGGGGCTATGTTCTACCCTACTGTGTATGGGAAGATATAAGCTATAAAACTGTGTAAATAGGGGATATATTGCTTCATACTGTGTATGGGGGGCTATAGGTGCTTTATACTGTGTATAGGGGCTATTCGGGAATCATACTGTGTATAGCGGCTTATGGGCCATAATACTGTGTATAGCTGGGCTATGCACTATCAAACTGTATATAGAGGGGCTATGTTTTATCATATTATACATAGGGGTGCTATGTACTAATATACTGTGTATGGGAAGCTATAGACTATAAAACTGTGTAAAAGGGGGATATATGGCATCATACTGTGTATGGGGGCTATAGAGGCATTATACTGTGCAGAGATGCTTTTTGGCCTTCATTCTCTATAAAGGGACTATGGGCCATAATACTGTGCATAGCTGGGCTGTGGACTATCAAAGTGTCTATAGGGGGGCTATTGTCTATCATATTGTATATACGGGCTATGTTCTATCATACTGTGTATGGGAAGCTATAGGCTATAAATCTGTGTAAATAGGGGATGTGGGTCATAGTACTGCGTATGGGGGGTTATAGAGGCATTATACTGTGTATAGAGGCTTGTGGGCCATCATGCTCTATAAAGGGCTATGGGCAATCATATTATGTATAGGTTCTTATGAGCCATCATACACTATAGAGGGGATATGGGGCCATAATATTGCGTATAGCTGGGCTATGGGCTACCATACTGCGTATAGCTGGGTTATGGGCCAAAATACTGTGTATAGCTGGGCTATGGGCTATAATGCTGTGTAAAGCTGGGCTATGTGCTACCATATTGTGTTTGGGGAGTTATGGGCTATAATACTGTGAATAGGCCTCTACATCTCAATTATAATGTTGTATCATACTGTGTATGGGAAGCTATAGGCTATAAATCTGTGTAAATAGGGGATATGGGTCATAATACTGCATATGGGGGGTTATAGAGGCATTATACTGTGTATAGAGGCTTGTGGGCCATCAAGTTGACGCGCCCCCTGGGCCTGTGTTGTGCAGAGGAACCCGGAACCGGGCCTGTTGTAGGATGCTGGGGGTTGTAGTCTCCGTGTGGCGGTGACCCGGTCCGTGCCCAGGGTGGTCAAACCAGTGGCAGTCTTAGGCTGAGTTCACACGATGCGTTTTTCGTGCGTTTCCGCGGCGTTTTTGAAGTTGCGGAAAAGCTGCGGAAACGCATTAAAAACGCATGGTAGAAGGGCAGCAATGTTCCCCAATTGAAATCCGCATGTGCTGTGCCCACGATGCGGATTTTTCCGCAGCGTAAACGCTGCGGTCAAAAATCCGCAGCATGTCAATTAATTTTGCGGAAACGCTGCTCTTTTGCCGCCATTGACTTGCATTAGACCGCATGGAATCCGCATCACTGTATATGTTGATGCGCTTTTCATGCGGTCTAATGTGCGGATGGTACCCGGGTGTGGATGAGAGGACTCGCATCCAGACCCAGATACCATTAAAAAAAAAGAATAAAATAAAAAATATATATATTCTCACCTTCTGACAGCCCGCGCTGCGTCCTGCTGGCTTCCCGGGCACTTCGTGGTTGAATGAAGGACCTTCGCTGACGTCAGAGTCATGTGACGGGTCACGTGACGCTGACGTCGGAAGGTCCTAAAGTCTTCACTGCCGGCAGCCGGGACCGAGCGAAGCCGGACACCGGGGGCCATCAGAGGGTAAAGTATATATTTATTTTTTATTTTTTGACATTCACACACTATATAAATCCATGCCGGTTGCATGGATTTATATAGTGTAAAGTTGACAAGCACTTTCCAAGTGATGCTAAAATCGCTTGGGAAGCGCTTGTCAACCCGCATGCGGAAATGAAAGTGAAGACTGCTTAATTTCCGCATGTCCCTGGCAGGAAACCGCATGTACAATCCACATGCTTTTTTTCCTGCCAGAGAGATGCAGAAACGCTCAGGAAAAAATCCTGAGCATTTCTGCATCGTGTGCACATACCCTTAATGTATAGCAAATGTCCGACTACGCCACCCGTGGATTGCGGTCAGTGGGGACCGCCGCTGCGCTGCCGACCGCTGAGGCTGATGTTGTTTGCGCAGCCGAGTATGGGATAACTCCCCACGGGAGAAGTATTGCCTCAGGGCAGCTAATGTGAGAGATGATGGGAGTGATGGTGTGAGGGTCCCAGTGCTAATGGTGCTGGTGCGGCAAGGAATCACAGAGACGTGAGGTGCAGTTCAGCGTCTTTACTGATGGTACAAGGCAGACCCTCCCGGGAGTACTGGCTAGTATAAGGGGCCTGGTCAGTCTGCGAGCAAGCAGGAGTTCCCCTGGCCAGGTGGAGTTGTAGGCCTCCCCGTTTATCTGCACTCTTCCTGGCTACCTTGCTGTCAGCGGTTACAAGTAGCCCACTTCCCTGAGTATACCGTGTGGTGCTCACCCGTATGGCTGGTGACTTGGGGCCTTCTGTTAGCCTCCGCTCCTGGATGGCGGCGCTGGTCCCTTCTTTGTGACTGAGCCTCCGGGCTTGAACAGAGGACCTGGAATCCCCTGCCGGCTGGTTTCTGCTGCTGGGTATATATATCAGTCCCCACAGCCTCGGACTCCTGTGTCCGGTTTTAGTAACTTCAGCCAGGGCGAGCTATATCTCTGCTCAGCTCCAGCCCCTGGTCTTCAGCTGCTGCTCCTACAGAGCTCCTGATGTATCTTTCCCTGTGTCTGGAACTTCACTGTCTAATCCCGCCCCAGACCCAGTTTATAAGGGCAGATTCCTCCCCTCCCAGGTCTGGGTGGGCCGTGTTGCATGTTTAGGGCTCCTGACCAGAGAAACCTCCCACTTGCTCTCAGACATAATATCTCTATTACTGTGGTAACCAGACCCCTGGGGTGCCACATTCCCCCTTAGTAAATTTTAGTACTCCGGGACTAAACACATTTTTAAAGAAGCATAAATACAGGGTATAAACGATAATACAAAAACATATTTACAAGAAGCTTTAGTTCTTTAAAGGTCACGGCGTGTCCGTAACCGGGTGTCCATATCACCCAAGGTGAAGTTTGTAAAACAAGGGGGTGTCCATGTCACCCAAGGTGAAACTTTAAGCGAAGTAGGGGACCTGTCCAAAGCAAACCCCTTGCGTTGGCCTTGGGCGTGGCTGCAAGGCTGGAGCTAACTACTTTGGGCCGCAAGTAGGCCACGCCAGACAGGTTTTCTTTTCCGCGGCCGTCTTTGCAAGAGGCACCAAGGTTCAACTATCTACAAGCATTGTTCCGGTTATCCAGTGTCCATAACCTGTTAGTCCAAATAAATCTGCAGGGTAACTGAGAAACATAATTAGTAACAGGCAACAAACATAAACCATAAACAGTTAACAGATAAATTCACAGTGCATCACTTTAGATTTTCCAGCGAGCGAGCATCTGACCTCTAGTGACTCTAGTGGACCTACGGAGCTCACTAACTGGTTCTGCACTACAGGGTGTAGGAGGTGTTATGGGCAAGCTGGGCAGCTGTCTGTGCACTCTTTGGCTCACTAGGGGGACGGCAGGCTCACTACTAGCAGAGGGTTGATTCTCCTGTACTGCTGGTGTGGACTCTTCTGCCTCTTGGGCCGGCTGCTCTTCCAGCTCTACCGGTTCCTCTGTAGGCACTTGCGGGGCAGGCTGGAGAAAGGTGACGACGGGTACCACGACAGCGCCGTTTACTTGTGTCCTAGACCGGGGGAAGTCTCCGAGTACGGTACTGATCATTTCTTCCATTTCCAATGCGGGTTGAGGGTTTTCTTGATCTTCTTCAGGGCTTTGCAGCTGCTCGGGACACTTCTTCAGGTGGTCTCTGGAGACAATGGCTGTGGTTTCTCCTCCATCCTTACTGATTACGCAGATTTTTGGGTTCTCATGGCTTGAGGGCAGTACGGTGTATGGGTCCTTCTCCCACTGGTCTTCCAACTTGTGGAGCTGCCTCTTCCTCTTCAAGACCTGCTCTCCAGGTACCAGGGGAACAGCGGGAGCATACTGGTTATAAGCCTTCTCTTGCCTTTCTCTAGCTTGAGACAGACTTCGCTCGACTCTCTCCTGCACTTTCCGATACTGCTGCTGCCGCTCTGTATCCCAGTCTGCCTCTGGCGAGGTGTCCTCAGGTGTCAGGACTCCCATATCCAGGTCAATAGGCAGCTTACCAGGTCTTGCTCTCATTAGGTAAGCCGGGGTACAGTTGGTGGAACCTACAGGGATGTGGTTATACAGGTCCACCAGATTGGGCAGTTTCTCAGGCCACAGACTGCGTTCTTCCAGGGGCAATGTTTTTAGCAGATCTATCACCACCTGGTTCATCTTCTCGCAGAGTCCATTGGTTTGAGGGTGATAGGGCGTTGTTCTTATCTTCTTGCAGCCACACAGGTTGCAGAACTCCTGGAAGACCTCAGCTTCAAAGGCTGGTCCTTGGTCTGTCAGCACTTGGTCCGGGTACCCGTGTGGACGGCAGAAGTGCTGCTGGAAGGCTCTAGCTGCTGTTTGAGCCGTTAAGTCATTGACCGGGACCACCACCAGGAACCAGGAGTAATGATCTACGATTGTGAGGGCGTAGACATACCCAGATCTGCTTGGAGCCAGTTTCACATGGTCCAGGGCTACCAGTTCCAGTGGCTGTCTGGTGATGATGGGCTGCAGGGGAGTCTTCTGGCTGGCACGGTCCTTTCTTCTTAGGTTGCACGGGCCACAGTCTCTGCACCACCTCTCGATGGCTCCTCTCATGCCTACCCAGTAGAACCGTTCACGCAACAAGAACTCCAGCTTCTTCCATCCGAAGTGTCCTGCTCCATTGTGGTATGCCTCCAGAACCATAGCCGCGTCTCGTCTTGGGACCACTACCTGCAAGGTCAACTCATGTGTTCGAGAGTTAACCATTCTCCGGCACAGCTTCTCCCTGTAGAGGAACAGCTTACTTTTCTCCTTCCACAGTTGCTTGGTCTCCTCCGGAGCGTCTGGGTCAAGACTGGCATCGGCCTGGGTCAGCATTTCCTTCACCAAACGGACTGCGGGATCACTGTCTTGCGTCTCCGCCCAGTTGTAGTGGGGCAAGGGATTGAACGTCACGGAGCGCCTGTCCTTCACACGGTGAAAATACAGGGTAATCCCATGACGGTGGAACGCAGGGAGCTCGACTTCTTCCTGATCTTCTGGATCTTCCCCTACGTCCGGTAAGTTCGGCATTCTAGACAGGGCATCCGCGTTGGCATTTGATCGCCCCGCCCAGTATTTGATGGTGAATTCAAAGTTGGACAGGCGGGCCATCCATCTCTGTTCCAGGGCACCGAGCCTTGCAGTGTCCAAGTGTGTCAACGGGTTGTTATCCGTGTACACGGTGAATTTGGAGGAGGCAAGGTAATGCTTGAAACGTTCGGTCACTGCCCACACTACTGCCAGGAACTCCAGCTTGAATGAGCTATAATTCTCAGGGTTCCTCTCCGTGGGCCGTAGCTTTCGGCTGGCGTAAGCGATTACCCGTTCTTTTCCTTGCTGGATCTGGGACAGTACGGCTCCTAGCCCGATGTTGCTTGCGTCCGTGTGGAAAATAAAGGGCTGGCTGTAGTCTGGATATGACAGGATTTCATCCCCCGTGAGGGCCATCTTCAGCTGGCAGAAAGACTCCTCTTCCAGCTTTTCCACCTGAAGGGCGGCTTCTGGTTTTTGGCTTTCCGAGATTAACCTATCAGGAGGTCCTGCATAGGGGCTGCCAATTTGGTGAAACCAGGAATGAATCTTCGGTAGTAGCCTACCAACCCAAGGAACTGCCGCACTTCCTTTATGCTGGAGGGTCTTGGCCAGTCCTAATCACGGTGATCTTATCAGGGTCGGGAGCCACTCCGTCAGCACTCACCACGTGTCCCAGGTACTGCACCTTTGGTTTCAGGAGGTGACACTTGGAGGGTTTCACCTCTAGGCCGTAGTTTGCAAGAGCTTCAAACACTTCTGCCAGGTGTTTCAGGTGGTCCTCGTAGGTCTTGGAATAGACGATGACATCGTCCAGGTATAACAGGACCGTCTCGAAGTTCCGGTGTCCCAGACAGCATTCCATCAACCGTTGGAAGGTTCCTGGTGCGTTGCAGAGCCCGAACGGCATACAGTTAAATTCGCTGAGACCCATCGGGGTGGTGAATGTGGTCTTCTCCCGGTCCGCCTCTGCTACAGGAACCTGCCAGTACCCGCTAGTGAGATCCAAAGTAGAGAAGAAGTTAGCAGATTTTAATGCAGCTAAGGACTCTTCTATCCTTGGTAACGGGTGCGCATCTTTGTGTGTGATACGGTTGACCTTCCTGTAGTCTACACACATTCTCATGGTGTTGTCTTTCTTTTTCACTAAGACTAGTGGAGCTGCCCAGGGGCTACAGCTGTCCCTGATTACCCCAGCCTCCTTCATGTCTCTAAGCATCCCCTTGGCGTGTTGGTAGTGTGCCGGGGGTAGGGGTCGGTATCTCTCCTTTATGGGAGGATGGTCTCCCGTGGGGATGTGGTGTTCTACCCCCTTTACTCGCCCGAAGTCTAGCGGGTGTTTACTAAACACTCTCTCGTACTCTCGAACCTCCCGATAGACTCCCTGTTTCTGGTGTGAGGGAGTGGAGTCCGTACTCAAATGCAGTTGCTGACACCAGTCCTCCATTGGTTTCTTAGAGCCGTTACCTTCCTCTGGTTGAGATGGAGGCAAGGGTTCCACGGCCTGTACAGAATTCTGGTTTATGGTGAACAATTTGGCTAGCGTGGCATACCGGGGCAGGTGTACTTCTCTCTCCCCGATATTTATGATGCGAACGGGCACCCTCCCATGGCGTACATCGACCACCCCCCGTGGGCCTACTGTCTGAGTAGACGGGTTCTACCATTGCTTGGTAATCTCTACCTCTTAGACCAATAGCTGCCCGGCACCAAATCATCATCTCACTTTTTGGGGGCATGGCAATAGGGAACGGGTCACACATTCTCACGCTACCTATCTCACCACCAGATAGTTCCACCTGTTGCCGCTTCATCAGTGCCCGGATCTCTTTTTGGAGCACACGCTGCTGGCCGGAACTGGCGTTCTTGGCAACCTGCTGTAAAATGAGAATCACCTCTGCAAGACAATTTTCAATCACATTAGTTCCCAAGGTTATTCTAGGGTGACTCTCATGACGGTCTATGTCCACTATAATCAGTCCTTGTGCCGCCAGTTCGACTTTACCGATCTTAATGGTCACCTCCTTGAATCCCACCTGCGGCACGGGCTGACCATTGCTGGCGATGATACTCAGGTCGTCATCTAGGTAGCGGGTTATGTCCGAGTCATTCCAGTACTGCTTAAAGAGCACGTACGGGATGGTGGTCACCTGTGACCCAGTGTCTAGTAGGGCACTCATAGGAATTCCATCCAGTACCACAGACAAGATTGGACGTCCCCCTACGTATTTATCATGCCAGTTTGATGGGCCTGATGATCTTATGCCTGGGGGTTGGCCCTCTACCCCAGGTTGTGCCCGTTTAAATGACAGTACCTTGCCACATGTCCGGGTTGATTGCAGCGGCGGCAGATGGGTCGTCCGTCCTCGTTGTATCTGTCGCTGGGTCTTCCTCTGGCCGGTGGAGTCCTCCTCAGTCTGCGCCACGGGACGTCCTCCGGTCCGGATGCCAGCTGGATCTTTCCTGGAGAAGAGGCCTGTAAAGACTGCACAGTTCTGGTTAGCGCGGCAACGCTCTTAGTCAGCTCTTGGACCTGATGGTGCAGGTCTGTAGCCGGGTCACTGTTTAAAGCCTGCGCATCAGCTCCCACAGGCCCTGCAGACAAGGGCACCGTCTCCTGGTGGTAAGTGATAGCAGGGCGCCTGTGGGTCACAGCGCCACCTGGTGTCGGTTCTCGGAGCACCCGGATGGCTCTGTCCTTGAACTGTGCAAAGTCCAGGTCAGGGTCCTGTAAGGCCATTGCCCGCAACTGGGTTCGGTGGGCATTGCACAGTAGACCCTCAATAAATTGTTCAGTCAACAGCTTATCTTCATTTCCCACGCTGTCAGGGTCTGCCTGCTTAATGGCTCTTAGGGCCTCTTGTAGGTTTAAAGCATAGTCTCTTATACTCTCATGTGCCCGTTGTTTGCACCCGTAAAATCGGAGCTTTATTTCGGCTGAGGTGCGGGTGTCAAATGTGTCTTTCAGCCGGGCTAGTATTTCTCTGACAGTCCTCTTCCTCCCAGGTGGCCAGGACTTTACCTCCCTTTGGGCTGCCCCGATTAATTGGGCCACCAGGATGCTCACTTTTTGCTCTTCTGTGAGGGGGTACACCTGGAAGAGGCTATACAGTCTTTCACTAAAGTCATTTAGAGTATGTGACTCCCCTGAGTACTGGGGTAGCCAGGTTGCCCCCGGGATATAGGGCATGGTGAATGGCATGACTGCTGCAGCGGTTGCGCGGCGGTGGCTGTGGCAGTGGAGCTCCCCTCGGTGTCCGACATCCTCCTTCCCCCCTAGTGGACCGTGGCCTACCTTGCGATGCTCTTCTTCCGTAGGCCGCGGCTCCGCAGTCGATCGTCGGGGTTGAGGACCTGGCGTCGCGCTCCGATGACGTCAGCGTCGCTCTTCCTCCCTTCCAGGACCTTGCGCAGCGTCAGAGCGTGGGGCGGAGCGTGAGGCGGAGCTTCGGATCTCGTGCGCTTTCGGCGTCCACGCCCCTCTTCTTCCTGTGCGACGTCCCGAAGATGGCGTCCGAAGGCGGGAAGCAGCTGCGGATGGCGGGAAGAAGGCAGAAGACGGCGGGAAACGGTCCAAGATGGCGTCTGATGGCGGGAATCGGCTCCGGATGGCGGGAAACGACTCCGGACGGCGGGAAACTTCACCACAGGTAAGTTCAAAAGTCTTTTTCAGGCACGCAGTACCCGGTGGTTGCGGGCACGAAATCCTGCCGACTACGCCAAAGTTGACGCGCCCCCTGGGCCTGTGTTGTGCAGGGGAACCCGGAACCGGGCCTGTTGTAGGATGCTGGGGGTTGTAGTCTCCGTGTGGCAGTGACCCGGTCCGTGCCCAGGGTGGTCAAACCAGTGGCAGTCTTAATGTATAGCAAATGTCCGACTACGCCACCCGTGGATTGCGGTCAGTGGGGACCGCCGCTGCGCTGCCGACCGCTGAGGCTGATGTTGTTTGCGCAGCCGAGTATGGGATAACTCCCCACGGGAGAAGTAATGCCTCAGGGCAGCTAATGTGAGAGATGATGGGAGTGATGGTGTGAGGGTCCCAGTGCTAATGGTGCTGGTGCGGCAAGGAATCACAGAGACGTGAGGTGCAGTTCAGGGTCTTTACTGATGGTACAAGGCAGACCCTCCCTTGAGTACTGGCTAGTATAAGGGGCCTGGTCAGTCTGCGAGCAAGCAGGAGTTCCCCTGGCCAGGTGGAGTTGTAGGCCTCCCCGTTTATCTGCACTCTTCCTGGCTACCTTGCTGTCAGCGGTTACAAGTAGCCCACTTCCCTGAGTATACCGTGTGGTGCTCACCCGTATGGCTGGTGACTTGGGGCCTTCTGTTAGCCTCCGCTCCTGGATGGCGGCGCTGGTCCCTTCTTTGTGACTGAGCCTCCGGGCTTCTATGGCCAGAGGACCTGGAATCCCCTGCCGGCTGGTTTCTGCTGCTGGGTATATATATCAGTCCCCACAGCCTCGGACTCCTGTGTCCGGTTTTAGTAACTTCAGCCAGGGCGAGCTATATCTCTGCTCAGCTCCAGCCCCTGGTCTTCAGCTGCTGCTCCTACAGAGCTCCTAATGTATCTTTCCCTGTGTCTGGAACTTCACTGTCTAATCCCGCCCCAGACCCAGTTTATAAGGGCAGATTCCTCCCCTCCCAGGTCTGGGTGGGCCGTGTTGCATGTTTAGGGCTCCTGACCAGAGAAACCTCCCACTTGCTCTCAGACATAATATCTTTATTACTGTGGTAACCAGACCCCTGGGGTGCCACAATACTCTATAAAGGGCTATGGGCAATCATATTGTGTATAGGTTCTTATGAGCCATCATACACTATAGAGGGGATATGGGGCCATAATATTGCATATAGCTGGGCTATGGGCTAACATACTGCGTATAGCTGGGCTGTGGGCTATAATGCTGTGTATAGCTGGGCTATGTGCTACCATATTGTGTGTGGGGAGTTATGGGCTATAATACTGTGAATAGGCCTCTACATCTCAATTATAGACATGTATGAGACACTTTAAAATTTCTTATACCAGTGAACACATTTCATCTCATCCATGAGAGCACTAACAGCCAGTGCTGTGTTGGGTAAGAGAAAAATAAATAGGTGAGTCATGGCCAGCTGTTAATGGGTGGAGGAGGCCGGATTTTTTTTTTTATTCAGTTTATAGAACATCACATAAAATGTGAGCGTAAGCAGCGTACATAGCAGCAGAATTCACCAGAAGTGGGCAGAAATGGGGCATAATACTGTGTATAGCTGGGCTGTGGACTATCAAACTGTCTATAGAAGGGCTATTGTATATCATATTGTATATATGGGGGCTATGTTCTATCATACTGTGTAAATAAGTGATGTATGGCATCATACTGTGTATTGGGGCTATAGATGCATTATACTGTGTCTAGGCAGGTATGGGGCCATTATACTGTGCATCGGGGCTATTCGGGCATCATAATGTGTATACGGGCCTATAGGCCATAATACTGTGTATCTGGGCTATGGACTATCAAACTGTCTATAGAGGGGCTATTGTCTATCATATTGTATATAGGGGGCTATGTTCTACCCTACTGTGTATGGGAAGATATAGGCTATAAAACTGTGTAAATATGTGATGTATTGCTTCATACTCTGTATGGGGGGCTATAGGTGCATTATACTGTATATAGGTAAGTATTGGGACATTATACTGTGTATAGGGGCTATTCGGGAATCATACTGTGTATAGCAGCTTATGGGCAATAATACTGTGTATAGCTGTACTATGGACTATCAAACTGTCTATGGAGGGGCTATAGTTTATCATATTGTACATAGGGGGGCTATGTTCTAATATATTGTGTTTGGGAAGCTATAGGTTATAAAACTGTATAAAAGGGGGATATATGACATCATACTGTGTATGGGGGCTATAGAGGCATTATACTGTGTATAGAGGCTTATTGGCCATCATACTCTATAAAGGGGCTATGGGCCATAATACTGTGCATAGGTGGGCGGTGGACTATCAAACTGTCTATAGAGGGGCTATTGTCTATCATATTGTATATAGGGGGCTATGTTGTATCATACTGTGTTTGGGAAGCTATAGGCTATAAATCTGTGTAAATAGGGGATATGGGTCATCATACTGCGTATGGGGGGCTATAGAGGCATTATACTGTGTATAGAGGCTCATGGGCCATTATACTCTATAAAGAGCTATGGGAAATCATATTGTGTATAGGTTCTTATGAGCCTTCATACACTATAGAGGGACTGTGGGACCATAATACTATGTATAGCTGGGCTATGGACCATAATTCTCTGTATAGCTGGACTATGGGCTACCATACTGTGTAAGGGGAGCTATGGGCTATCATGCTGTGAATATGGATCTACATCTCAATTATAGACATGTGTGAGACACTTCAAAATTTTTATACCGGTGATCACATTTCATCTCATCCATGACAGCACTAACACCCAGTGCTGTGTAGGGTAAGAGAGAAATAAATAGGTGAGTGATGGCCAGCTATAAAAGGGTGGAGGAGGCTGGAGGTTTTTTTGTTTTGTTTTTTAACATCAGCACATGTCTACAATAATTCCATCTTTATGGTACTATATATAGATTTACACTCTGTATATAATACATAAAAATACCGGTAATTGACTCTCCAAGGCCATGAAATTGCATCATAATTTTGGGGAAAAAGGTGAGTGTTGGCCGGCTATTATGGGGTGGAGGAGGCCGGATTTTTTTTATTTTTATTTATTTGAGTTCATAGAACATCACATACAATTTTGTGCACATAGCAGGAAATTTCTCCCAGAAGTGTTCAGAAAAATGCAACATATCATCAAAGCTGCTATTCTGGACCTTCAAATTTTGAGAATACAGATATGTAAGAACTCCTGCAAGACCGACGCCGTAAGGTTTGTTCAACCACTGTGGGTAAGTGGAAGCACCAAAACATTTGTGTTGTATCCAGGGACAAACAGGCAACGCGGAAAATCTGGCAAATTCTTAATGGGCCAATCTGTTAGCAAAACTTTTACCAGGGAGCTATATTTTATCACACTGTGTATGGGAAGCTATAGGCCAGTGGTGGTGAACTTATGGCACGTGTGCCAGAGGGGGCACGCAGAGCCCTCCTTGTAGGCAAGCGCTCCATACCCTCAGCACTAGTGCCGCTACCACTTTCCTCAGCCTGCGCACCATCCCCCTCGTCACTAGCGCCACTTTGACTCTCCTCTTCTGCACACGCACCCTCCCATCATGCCGCGCGCCGAGGGTGCGGGATGTCGCACGGGGCAACAGGTAAGGCTGTGGTATGTGAAGAGAAAAGATCAGCATTGGAAATGGTAAAGGTGAGTGAGTAGTTATTTCCTTTTTTTTAATGTGGGGCCATTATATAGTATGGAGCACTATGTGAGGCCATTATACAGTATGAAACATCATGGGGGGCCATTGTACTGTATGGAGCACTATGTGGGCCATTTTACTGTATGGAGCGCTATGTGGGGTCATTATTCTGTATGGAGCACTATGTGGGGCCATTATACAATATGGAGCAGTATGTGGGGCCATTATACTGTATGGAGCGCTATGTGGGGCCATTATACTGTATGGAGCACTATGCGGGGCCATTATACAGTATAGAGCATCATGCACAGCCATTATACAGTATGGAGCACTATGTGGGCCATTTTACTGTATGGAGCACTATGTGGGGCCATTATACTGTATGGAGCACTATGCGTGGCCATTATGCAGTATAGAGCATCATGCACAGCCATTATGCACTATAGAGCACTGTGTGGGGCCATTTTACTGTATGGAGCGCTATGTGGGGCCATTATGCTGCATGGAGCACTATGTGAGGCCATTATACAGTGTGGAGCATCATGTGGGGCCATTATACAGTATGAAGCACTATGTGGGGCCATTATACAGTATGGAGAATCATGTGGGGCCATTATACAGTATGAAGCACCATGTGGGGCCATTATACTGTATGGAGCATCATCTGGGGCCATTACACAGTATGGAGCACTATGTGAGGCCATTATACAGTATGTAGCATGATGTGGGGTCATTATACTGTATGGAGCACTATGTGGGTCCATTATACAGTATAGAGCATCATGCACAGCCATTGTATAATATGGAGCATCATGTGGGGCCATTTTACTGTATGAAGCACCATATGGGGCCATTATACTGTATGGAGCATCATGTACGGCCATTATACTGTATGAAGCTCTCTGTCGGGCCATTATACTGTATGGAGCACTATATGAGGCATTATACAGTATGGAGCATGATGTGGGGTCATTATACAGTTTGAAGTACCATCTGAGACCATTATACTGTATAGAGGACCATTCAGGGTCATTATACAGTACGGAGCGCTATATGAGGCCATTATACAGTATGTAGCATGAGGTGGGGTCATTATACAGTATGGAACACCATGTGGGGTCATTATACAGTATGTAGCATGATGTGGGGCCGTTATACACTTTAAACCATTATACTGTATGGAACACCATTTAGGGCCATTATACTGTATGAAGCACTATCCGAGGCCATTTAATACTATGGAGTACCATGTGGGGCCATTATACAGTATGGAGCACTATGTGGGGCCATTATACAATATGGAGCATGATGTGGGGCCATTATACTGTATGGAGCATTATGTGGGGCCATTATACAATATAGAGCATCATCTGGAGCCATTATACAGTATGGAGCATCATGTGAGGCCATTATACAGTTTGGAGGATTATTCAGGGCCATTAAACTGCATGGAGCACTATGCAAGGCCATTATACAGTATGAAGAATCATGTACAGCCACTATATCGTATGGAGCATCATGTGGGGCCATTTTACTCTATGGAGCACTATGTGGGGCCATTATACAGTATAAAGCATCATGTGGGGTCATTATTCTGTATGGAGCACTATGTGGGGCCATTACACCATATGGCGCATTATGTGGGGCCATTATATAGTTTGGAGCATCATGCGGGGCCATTAAACTGTATGGAGTACTACGTGGTGCCATTATACAGTTTGGAGCATCATGCACAGCCATTATACAGTATGGAGCATCGTGTGGGGCAATTTTACTATATGGAGCATCATGTAGGGTCATTTTTCTGTATGGAGCACTATGTGCGCCCATTATACAGTATGGAGCATCATGTGGGGCCATTACACTGTATAGAGCGCTGTGTCGGGCCATTATACAGTATTGAGCACTATGTGAGGCCATTTTACAGTATGGAGCATCATGTGAGGCCGTTATACAGTTTGGAGCATCATGTTGGGCCATTATACAGTTTGGAGGATCATTCAGGGCCATTTCATAGTATGGAGTACCATGTGGGGCCATTATACAGTATGGAGCACTATGTGGGGCCATAATACAGTATGGAGCATGATGTGGGGCCATTATACTGTATAGCGCGCTGTGTCGGGCCATTATACAATATAGAGCATCATGTGGGGCCATTATGTAGTATGGAGCATCATGTGGGGCCATTAAACTGCATGGAGCACTATGCAAGGCCATTATACAGTATGGGGAATCATAAACAGCCATTATATGGTATGGAGCATCATGTGGGGTCATTTTACTGTATGGAACACTATGTGGGGCCATTTTACAGTATAACGCATCATGTGGGGTCATTATTCTGTATGGAGCACTATGTGGGGCCATTACACCATATGGCGCATAATGTGGGGCCATTATACTGTATGGAGCACTATGTGGAGTCATTATACAATATGGAGCATCATATGGGGCCATTATACAGTTTGGAGCATCATGCGGCGCCATTAAACTGTATGGAGTACTACGTGGTGCCATTATACTGTATGGAGCATCATGTACAGCCATTATACAGTATGGAGCATCGTGTGGGGCAATTTTACTGTATGCAGCATCATGTAGGGTCATTATTCTGTATGGAGCACTATGTGGGGCCATTATACAGTATGGAGCATCATGTGGGGCCATTATACTGTATAGAGCGCTTTGTCAGGCCATTATACAGTATTGAGCACTATGTGAGGCCATTTTACAGTATGGAGCATCATGTGGGGCTATTATACCGTTTGGAGCACCATCCTGGGCCATTATACTGTATGAAGCACCATGTGAGGTCATATACTGTATGGACCATTATGTGGGGCCATTGTACAGTATGGAGCATCATGTGGGGTCATTATACAGTAAGGGGCATTATGTTGGACTCATTACACAGTATGGAGCACTATGAGGGGCCATTATACAGTATTGAGCATCATGTGGGGCCATTATACAGTATGGAACATCATATAGGGCCATTATACAGTATGGAGCATCATGTGGGGCCATTATACAGTTTGGATAACTATGTGGGGCCATTATACTGTATGGAGGACTATATGTGGGGCCCATTATACTGTATGGAGGACTATATGTGGGGCCCATTAGACTGTATGGAGGACTTTTTGTGCCCAATATACTGTATAGAGAACTGTGTAGGGCCATTAGCTTAAGTTCACATGAAGCATTTTTGATGCATTTTCGTGGCGGTTTTCCCAACGCAAAACGCTGCGAGAACGCTTGTTAATAGGTCTGCCAGGTATAGCAATGCGAATCTAGATATTCTGTGCACATGATGCGGAAATTTCCGCTCAATTTGCATTGCGGTAAAAACCACAGCATAGACCATGGTTTGGGCATTTCCGCCACGAATTCGCGCCCATTGACTTGCATTAAATCGCAGCAAACCCGCAGGTATAATATCTATACCTGCAGATATGCTGCGTTTCAATGAAAGTCAATGGGCGCAGATTTGCACCGGAAATGCGCTGCGAGTGGTACCCAGGTCGGGAGAGGAGGACTACATCTCCTCTCATCCGACCGCCGCTCTCGCTGATAACAGCGAGAGGGGCGTGGAAGGGAGGAGCAGTAGTCTTGCCCTGCCCAGCCCACGTGCCCGCTGTTAAAAAAAGTGAAAATAAAAAAAATAAACCTCTATACTCACCTGTCCGGCGGCCCCCGGTGCGATCCTCTCCTCCCGGCGGTATACTGCGGGGAGTGGGCTCGCTCCCCGCAGTATACTGTGCTTCCAGGACCTGCGCTGACATCACTAATCAGCTGAGCGGTCTCATGATCATCAGCTGATCGGTGACACCCGCAATCAGCTGATCGGTCACATGACCAATTAGCTGATGCTCACCTGACCCTGGGAACATTCGCAAGCTCACTGGGGCTGATCAGCTGCAACATGTATACTGTGATTTTACAACCCTGTCATTATACAGTGCTGTCTTCTATAGCAGTGACATCAGTGATGGCTGATGTCACTGGTGTAGAAGTGACCCGGATCGTCGTGGGACAATCGTTGGCGGTACGTGGACTACGTTGTTGACGGCGGCCAGGTGAGGGATAAGGTTGTTTGTTATTTTACGTTTTTTTCAGAAGATCGATGACTTCGCGGACAGAGTGTAATAAAATAATTAAAAAAAATTGTATTCTGGCCGTGTCTTTTAGTGAAAAAGCGGCAACCATTTTACTACGCGGTTATTAATGGGGGCGTCTTATAGACACCCTCCATTACTAACTTTGGCTTCTCGTCAGCCGCCAATTCAAGGCTGAGGTGAACCCCAACCCCATTACCCCACTCTCCACCTCTACAGGGCAGTGGGAAGAGCGGAGGCTAACCACAATATTTGGCGCATCTTATGGCTGCGCCATTTTTGGGACTCCTGAGGGGTGATATTAATAGCCGCGGAGGGGGCTAGTATCCATGGCCCCTTCCCTGGCTATTAATATCAGCCCGCAGCTGTCTAGTTTAGCCTGGTTAGATTTTATAGGGGGACCCCACGTCAATTTTTTATGGGGCCCCCTGTAATTTAGCCAGTAAAGGCTAAACAAACAGCTGTGGGCTGATATTAATAGCCAGGGAAACATTGTTGGCTAATGGCCCCTTCCTCAGCTACTAATATCAGCCCCCAGAGGTTGGCTTTCCCTCCGCTGGTTATAAAAATGACGTGGGAGCCCACTCCATTTTTTTTTACATTTTAGGCTCTGTGCCCATGATCCGGACATAGCAGCGCTTTGGACACATATTTTTTGCAGCGTACAAAATGTTGCATTCTATTGAACGCAGGTAAATACACATGTGTTCACTGAACCATGCGTATTTACCACATTCTATACATTCTAGTGGTCAAATTTCTGTTGCGGAGACTGGTGACTCCACAAGAGAATTTGACATGCTGCCGCCCTGAAAGACGCGTTGCATGTCCGCGGGAGATCCGCAGCCTCAGATGCATGCATAATGGACATGGTATTTCTAGAGATCCCATCCACTATGCTGTAACATCTGGACGCTGAGGGTTTGACATCGTATAAACATGCAGCGTCAAACCTGCAGCGGCTCCTGATCGTGGCCATGTACCCAAACTCACCCACAGCATGTAAATTTCTGTAGCTGACACGCTAGTCTCCGCTGCAGATTTTGACCGATTGAAGTGTCATTATATGTGGTGGATTCACATGTACCGACAACAAAACACCGCATTTTGGACGAAAAATGCTCTGCATCCAAAGCGCTGCTGAGAGCTTATCAGGGGGCATAGCGGCTAACGAGCCAGCCGTGAGCTGTTATTTAATGGCCAGGGACCATGTTTGCAAATGGCACCTCCCCAGGCTAAATATACCAGTTCACAGCAGCCGCATAAATTACATGAATAGAAATGCTAATGAAGATTGGGTGAAAGGGACTAGCTGACACCCAGCTCTTTTGTTTGGTTATGACAAGGTATCAATCAGACATTTTCATGACCAAAACTAATTAAAGTAAAGTAAAGAGTTAAATATACAGACATACACAGAGCAAGCACTTTATTTAAAATACAACAGACACATTCTTTAATCATTTAAATTAACCAATAACTTTATTTAGCTCCAAAAAGCATTCATTGATGTACAAAAACGCTTCAAAAATCGCACCAAAAAACAAGTCAAAAACGCATCAAAAACGCCCAGCATTTTTCCTGCCGAGGAGATGCAGAAACGCTCAGGAAATTTCTGCATCAAATCCTGATTGTGCTCACATACCCTTATACTGTATTTAGGGCTGTGTGGGGATTACATTTAAAGTATCATGCTATGATGGTGTCACCATTCTTTGCTGGGGGAATTGAGGGAGAGGGGTACAGTAGGGTCATCATACTGTGCGTGTGGAGGAATTCACGGTGGGGGTGTCATATTGTGTTTGGGGGCACTTTTGTTTACATCATACTATATTCTGTTTTATTCAAGGTTTTTTATTTATTTATTTTTATTTATTTTACTCACTTATATAGCGCCATTAATTCCATAGCACTTTACAGACATTATCGGCACTGTCCGCATTGGAGCTCACAATCTAAGTTCCCTATCAGTATGTCTTTGGAATGTGGGAGGAAACCAGAGAACCCAGAGGAAACCCTCGTAAATACGGGGAAAACATTCAAACTCCTTGCAGATCTTGTCCTTGGTGGGATTTGAATCCAGGACCCCAGCGCTGCAAGACTGCAGTGCTAATTACTGAGCCGCTGTGCTGCCCATTAATCCTTTGTTATTACATATTTAAATTAGGCCTTATGCTTTCTACTGCTGCTACATAACATATTATATTATTCCACTATAATTCCAAAAGTTAATCGTTTTAATTGATAAGGAAAAACTTCCTCAATCGTAGACATTTTTTAAAGAATAACAAGGTTGGCCCGTGACTTTATCCAAGCTTTTAACTTTGCCTCTGTGTATTTGTGTTTGACATTCCTGGCTTAAAGGGTTATTCTCATCATGATAAAGAAATACAGTTGCAAAGAGGTTGTAAAAACAAATAACTTTGCAATTTTACTTTTGATTAAAAATCCTCTCCATTCTCAAGAACAGACCTCCACTGCAATCGGTGGCTAGTATCTTAGGCTTGGAGTGCAGTGCTTACAAGCTCTTAGCTATAGACTCTATAGCGTGCTAATGTAGGAGTTGTTTTTCTAAACTAAAATCAAAGTATTCAGGTTAAATTGCCGTGTTGGCACTTTTCGATAAATAAGTGGGTTTTGGATTGCAATTTGGGCACAAGGTCTCTAAAAGGTTCGTCATCACTGCTATAGGTTATAAAACTGTGAAAAGAGGGTATATGAGACATCATACTGTGTATGGGGGCTATAGAGGCATTATAATGTGTATAGACAGATATGGGGAAATTTTACTGTGTATAGGGGCTATCTGGGCATCATACTGTGAATAGCGGACTATGGGCCATCATACTCTATAGAGGGGTGTGACAAAGTCACTGGCAAAGTGCTGGAGGTGAGGTATGTTTCACTGAGGCTATTGGCTTAAGTGATTTGAAACCCAGAAGTTTTGCTCCAGCACACTAACTGGTGCAAGGGGTTAAGCAGCCATTTTAAAAGGGTTGGGTTTTTGTGAACGACCATAGAGCGTGTGGGAGGTCCTTCACCAGGGTGTGGCCTGGGGTTTAAACAGATGGCCTGCTGAGGCATTAGTTGTTCAGGTGTCTGCAGAAGCTAACTCCAGAGATGAGCTCTTGGTCTTCTTTGTTATACTGAACAGTGTGGTTTTTGCTAACCCGGAGCGGGTGGATCCCCGCCAACTTATGGACTGTGCTATACATTTTCTTTTTGTTTACCCATTAAGACAGAAAGGCTGTGTTTGTTTTGATGAACCTTACAGTAGTATATGCTGTGTCTTAATAAACCATTGAGAAATTTAAAGAAACAGCGTCCCTGTGTCTACCTCCGTGTGCATCTGAGTGAGCAAATTACAACAGGAGCTATGGGTCATCATACTGCGTTTAGGTGCTTATGGGCCATCATACTTTATAAAGGGGCTATATCTCAATTATAGACATGTGTCAGCGACTTCAAATTTCTTATGCCGGTGATTACATTTCATCTCATCCATGACAGCACTAACACCCAGTGCTGTGTTTGGTAAGAGAGGAATAAATAGGTGAGTGATAGCCAGCTATTAATGGGTGGAGGAGGCTGGACTTTTTTTCTTTTTTTTTCATCAGCACTAGTGTTGAGCGAGCACTAAAATGCTCGGGTGCTCGAAGCTCGGGCCGAGCTCGCCGTGATACTCGGGTGCTCGACCCGAGCAACGAGCCCAATGTTAGTCTATGGGAGACTCGAGCATTTTTGCGGTGGCACCCCCGGCAGTCTTTTAAAAGCCTAACAAGTGCCCAAAACGATAGTGACAGTGCTCAAATGACATGGGGACAGCATGGGGATCGCCCCAGGAAGCATTTCTGACCCCCAGGTCACTGCTGTCAACAACGTGGTCAGAGGTATTAAGCCACTTTTACGGGCTCACAATAAAACGTTCAAAAACGAAAGTGAAACTTTTTTCCTGTGAAATATGTTAAGGAACATCCTTTCCAGGGAAAAGACTTGTGTATAAGTTAAAATAAATGACCAAAAACAAAAGTACTCCTCCACACCTTCGGCAATGTTCACAAGTAGCATTTTTTATGCGTTTTTGCACTTTTGTATTGCTTTCAACTATGACAAATGCATTCACCGTGAAATGTCATTTTAACATTTTACAACCTTATCTGGCCATGTGCTGTGTGACACATGCATAAAGTGCTGAAAAGACAAGGGAACAGCATGAGGAAGACCCCTGGAAGCATCTCTGACTCACAGGTCACTGTCTAAAAGTGTGCCCATCATAAGTGATCCTTACCGCATCAGAAGATGCAGACTTGCAACTATCCCCATGCAAGTTCTAGTCCCAGGGCAGTGTTCAATTGTACCTCCCCCATTCCTTACAATACAAGCTCAAGTATGCAGCCTGCCACCCACCCACCCCCAGGCTGCAATACCATACTGCTTGCTTGCACTTTAAATTGGGCCTTTTAGGCATGTGGAGGCAGAATCTGGCCACCACGCCATGGCTGTGTCGGCGGCCTGGTATCCATACTCAGTCCCCAGCCGCCTGGTGGCCGGGTGTCCCCGCTTGCTCCCCAGCCTCCAGGGGGTGGCCGGGTGTCCATACTCGGTCCCCAGCCACCCCTATTTGTCCTGGTAACCTTTCCCACACTTTTCTTAGCCTGGCCTGCTTTAGGGCAGCATTGGCCGAGCCCACCGGACTATCAGACTCCTCCGGTGGGCCCTGGCTTCTCCATCAGGGGAGTTGAGAGTGCCAAGGTGAGGAGCATGATGAGGATGATAGAAGTTAGCATCTGCTTTGTTTTGTTGTAATGCAAGCGCATGTATGTAGTAGCGGCTAGGCCTGAGGTGGTCAGCGTTTTGGCGCATATCCTACCTCCTCCGAGGATTGCTGGATGTTTTCCTGCTACTATCCAAGTTCTATGACTCCCGTTAAAACAAAGCTTCAGGTGATAAATGATGGATGAGGTAGTGGCAAAGGAGAAAGAGCAGGAGGAACAGGGACCATTCACATCAATTTCAGGCCAGTTAACCAGATATGTCTTGTAGGATATGTTTCTGTAACAAAAGGAGCGGTTTGGCTACACAGTTATAGGGCATACAGTGAGTGCAATGCCTACCAAAAATTTCAAACCACTCCAATGCCCCTTGGAAATGACATGGAGGTCAGAGGGCGTTAACTAAACCTTTTTTTCCATTTATAGCAACTGGGTCTCCCGTGCACTGTTGGCCTAAGCAGTGAATGGAAGGCTTTCCAAAAATTATGAGGAACTGCAATGCCCCTTACAAGAGCCATGTGTGGCACCCCAGGGGTCTGGTCACCACAGTAATAGAGATATTACGTCGGAGAGCAAGTGGGAGGTTTCCTGGTCAGGATCCCTTAAACATGCAACATCCTCCTGCCCCAATCCTGGGAGGGGAGAATTCTGCCCTTATAAACTGGATCTGGGGCGGGGTTGAGTGAGTCAGAGAACAGTCAGAGTCAGAGTGAGAGCAAGGGAAAGTAACAGCAAGGAGCTCTGTAGGAGCTAGGAGCTAAAGACCAGGGGCTGGAAGCTGAGCAGAGCTCGCCCTGGCGGAAGACAATAGGAACCGGACACAGGAGTCAGAAGCTGTGAGGACTTATATATCCAGCAGCAGAAACCAGCCGGCAGGGGATTTCAGGTCCTCTGGCCATAGAAGCCCGGAGGCTCAGTCATAAGCAAGGGACCAGCACCACCGTCGTGGAGTGGAGGCTAACAGAAGGCCCCAAGTCACCAGCCATACGGGTGAGCACTACACGGTACACTCAGGGACGTGGGCTACTTCTACCCGCTTACAGCAAGGTAGCCAGGAAGAGTGCAGACAGACGGGGAGGCGTACAACTCCACCTGGACAGGGGAACTCCTGCTTGCTCACAGACTGACCAGTCCTTTTATGCTAGCCAGTACTCCCGGGAGGGTCTACCTTATAATCATCAGTAAAGACCCTGAACTGCACTGCAAAGACTCTGAGTCATTCCTGCTGCGCTCGTGCACCATCACCCCCATCATCCACACTCACTGCCCTGAGGCTATACTCCTCCCGAGGGGAGTTATCCCATTCTATGCTGCGCACACAACACCAGCCTCAGCGGTCTGCCTCACAGCGGTGGTACTCCCTGACCGCAATCCATGGGTGGCGCAGTGGGACAATTAACCTCAAAACCTAAGAAAGACTGCCACTGGTTTGACCAGCCTGAGCCACGGGACCGGGTCACCGCCACGGAGACTACAGTCCCCAGAGACCCGGCACCGGGTATCCCACACACGTGTACACATGGCCCAGGGGGCGCGTCACATGCAGTACAGCATATTACAAACATAAGTCCCATTATTGGGGAGTGGGTGTCCCATGGTATTTGCTTATGCTTTCCAAGCAAAAGTTGCCAAAAATTAGGACGGAGCAACTTGCAATGCCCCTTACAAGAGCCATGCAGTACAGCATTTTACAAACATAAGTCCCATTATTGGGGAGTGGGTGTCCCATAGTATTTGCTTATGCTTTCCCAGCAAAAGCTGCCAAAAATTAGGACGGAGCAACTTGCAATGTCCCTTACAAGAGCCATGCAGTACAGCATATTGCAAACATAAGTCCCATTATTGGGGAGTGGGTGTCCCATAGTATTTGCTTATGCTTTCCCAGCAAAAGCTGCCAAAAATTAGGACGGAGCAACTTGCAATGCCCCTTACAAGAGCCATGCAGTACAGCATATTACAAACATAAGTCCCATTATTGGGGAGTGGGTGTCCCATAGTATTTGCTTATGCTTTCCCAGCAAAAGCTGCCAAAAATTGGGACGGAGCAACTTGCAATGCCCCTTACAAGAGCCATGCAGTACAGCATATTACAAACATAAATCCCATTATTGGGGAGTGGGTGTCCCATAGTATTTGCTTATGCTTTCCCAGCAAAAGCTGCCAAAAATTAGGATGGAGCAACTTGCAATGCCCCTTACAAGAGCCATGCAGTACAGCATATTGCAAACATAAGTCCCATTATTGGGGAGTGGGTGTCCCATAGTATTTGCTTATGCTTTCCCAGCAAAAGCTGCCAAAAATTAGGACGGAGCAACTTGCAATGCCCCTTACAAGAGCCATGCAGTACAGCATATTACAAACATAAGTCCCATTATTGGGGAGTGGGTGTCCCATAGTATTTGCTTATGCTTTCCCACCAAAAGCTGCCAAAAATTAGGACGGAGCAACTTGCAATGCCCCTTACAAGAGCCATGCAGTACAGCATATTACAAACATAGGTCCCATTATTGGGGAGTGGGTGTCCCATGGTATTTGCTTATGCTTTCCAAGCAAAAGCTGCCAAAAATTAGGACGGAGCAACTTGCAATGCCCCTTACAAGAGCCATGCAGTACAGCATATTACAAACATAAGTCCCATTATTGGGGAGTGGGTGTCCCATAGTATTTGCTTATGCCTTGCAAGCAAAAGCTGCCAAAAATAAGGATGGAGGAACTTGCAATGCTGGCACCCTGTTGGTATAGTGGTGGTGGAGGCTGAGGATAAGGAGAAGAAGATTAAACAGCCGAAACGAGGAAGCGTATACCCATGTGTGGGTGTGAAGCGGTGCATGTGAATACACCTCCCGAAATAACACAGTGGATTTGACTTTATGTTACTCTGCTGTCATTTGGTGGTGATGAGAAGACTGGCCCAATCCAGCCCTTGTTCATTTTGATAAGGGTCAGCTTGTCAGCATTGTCAGTTGACAGGCGAGTGCGCTTATCAGTTATAATTCCCCCAGCGGCACTAAAAACACGCTCCGATAACACGCTAGCGGCAGGGCAGGCCAGGACCTCCAAGGCCTACAGAGCGAGTTCATTCCAAGTGTCCAGCTTGGATACCCAATAATTAAAAGGCACAGAGGAATCAAGGAGGACGCTGGTACGATCGGCAAGGTACTCCCTCACCATCTTTTGAAACTTTCCACTGCTTGTGAGAGTACCCCGCGCCTCAGGGCCTGTAAGCTGGGCGGGTGTCAGAATACTGTCCCAGAACGTTGACAGTGTTCCCCTGCCTCTGCTGGATTGGAGTTGCATCTCTCTCACCAGTACGCCTTGGTTGGGCAACGAACTGTGACCTCTGCCACTAGCGTCTTCAGATGGGAATTTTTTTAAGAGTTCTGCAGCAAGGGCCTTCTGGTATTGCCCCATTTTTGTAGACCTCTCCACCTCAGGAATAAGAGAGTGAAAGTTCTCCTTGTAGCGGGGGTCTACAAGTGTCACCAACCAGTAATGACTGTCACCCAACATTTTGACAACGCGAGGGTCACGGTTAAGGCAGCATAACATAAAGTCAGCCATGCGTGCCAGACTGGTAATGGGCAAGATTTCCGTGTCCTCACCAAGATGACGACTGACCATGCTCTCCTCCTCCTCTTCCTCCTCCCCCCTGTCCTCAGGCCACCCACGCTGAACCGACGGTATGACACTTGTACAGGTACTACCGTCTACAACGCATGATAGCAGCTCCTGTTCTTCCTCCTCCTCCTCCTCCTCTCCCTCATTGTCCCCCAATGCACCGAGATCAGATGAGGCTGGGCTGTGTGTAATCGCCCGCTACGGCTTCTTGATCCATCTCATCATACTCTGGCTGCAATGCCTCCTCTTTAATTCTCTGCAGAGAGCATTGCAAAAGACAGACAAGTGGGATGCTGACACTATTGATGGCGTCATCGCCACTCACCATCTTGGTGGCCTCCTCAAAGTTTGTCAGGATGGTACATATGTCAGACATCCAAATCCACTCCTGAGGTCTTATGTGTGGAGTCTGACCTGAATATCGACGGCCTTGTTGCAGCTGGTACTCCACAACTGCTCTCTTCTGCTCACAAATCCTTTGCAACATGTGGAGGGTAGAGTTCCAACGTGTGGGGACATCACACACCAGTCGGTGTGCCGGAAGCTGCAAACGTTGTTGCAACACAGCAAGGGCGGCGGAAGCTGTAGCCGATTTGCGAAAATGAGCTGACAGGCGGCGTACTTTCACGAGCAGATCTGGCAACTCGGGGTACGATTTAAGAAACCGCTGAACCACGAGGTTAAGCACATGAGCCAGGCATGGTACGTGTGTGATCTCACCTCGCCTCAGAGCCGCCACCAGGTTACGGCCATTGTCACACATGACCATGCCGGGATGTAGGTTCAGCGGTCTCAGCCACAGATCTGCCTGCTCTTTCACAGCTGTCCACAACTCACAAGCAGTGTGAGGTTTATCACCTAAGCTTATGAGTTTCAGCACAGCCTGTTGCCGCTTGGCGGAGGCAGTACTGCAATGCTTCCAGCTTGTAACTGATGTGGTGATATCTGAGATGGAGGCTGAACATGAGGAGAAGGAGGAGGATGCGCAGGAGCTGTACACTGTGGGGGCAACTCTGACTGACATAGGGCCCGCAATCCTCGGTGTGGGGAGGATGTGTTCCGTCCCAAGGTCCGACTGGGTCCCGGCTTCCACTATGTTTACCCAGTGTGCCGTCAGAGAGATGTACCCTCCCTGGCCACAAGCACTTGTCCACGTGTCCGTTGTCAGGTGGACTCTCCCAGTAACTGCGTTGTTGAGGGCACGGCAGATGCTTTGGGACACGTGCTTGTGTAGTGCGGGATGGCACACCGGGCAAAATAGTGTCGGCTGGGGACCAAGTACCGAGGGACGGCCACCGCCATAAGATTGCGGAAGGATTCCGTCTCCACCAGCCTAAAAGGCAGCATTTCCAATGCAAGCAGTCATGAAATGTGCGAATTTAGGACTGTGGCCTGTGGGGCGTTAGCTGCGAATTTCCGCTTTCGTTCAAAGGTCTGGGATATGGACAATTGAACGCTGCGGTGGGACGTGGACGTGGACGTTGATGCTGTTTCTTGAGAAACTGCCATAACAAGTGAAGACTGAGAGGAGGGAGCATCTTTACATGCAGTATGGACAGGGGATTGCCTTGCACACAGAACAGGGGGTTCTATTGCACGCACAACAGTGGAAGAAGCAGTGGTGACACCCGCTGACACTGGTCGTGGACCCTGGGTTTCGCCCCACAAAGTCGGGTGCTTTGCTGCCATGTGCCTGATCATGCTGGTGGTGGTCAGGCTGGTAGTTTTGTCACCCCTGCTGATGCTGGCATGGCAGGTGGAACATATGGCCTTTTTGGGGTTATCAGCAGAGTCTTTAAAAAAATTCCAGACTCTGGAAGACTTACCGCTTGTACTGGCAACGTCCCTCGTGTTGGTGTTACGGGGAACGGTTGCCTGCCTTCTGTCTGCGGCCACCACACTGCTTCTTCCTGCCTGTTGGGGTACTCTGCCTCCCTCCCCCTGTGTGCTGCTGGCCTCACTCTGCATGTCCTCCTTCCACGTTGGGTCAGTTACTAGATCATCCACCACTTCCTCCTCTTCCACTTGCGCACCACGATCCTCCTCCTCACTTCCTGGCAATTGTGTCTCGTCATCGTCCACCTCTTGTGACAGATTGCCAACGTCGACTTCCTGTGGCCGTGGCTGTTCAAATATTTGGGCATCGCAACATGGGATCTCCTCTTCCACCACTTCAAGCGTATCAGGCGAGGGGCCCAAATATGGAAATGGACCAGTGTCCAAGTGTGGGATCACTTGCTGTCTGACGACACTCGGCATGGTGGGAGGAAGGAGCATCAGGGTGAGGAGGAGTATGCGGTCGAGACTCACGGCTACTAAGAGTTGACCGTGTGGAAGACAGACGGGAGGTGGTGGTGCCCAGGTAACAGGAAGTATTGTCTGCTATCCAATTAATAACCTGTTCACACTGATCAGTTCTCAATACTGGTGTTGTTCTGTGCTTCCCTAGTAATTCGGTCAAGAAGTTGGTTGTGGCACATTTTCACCTTGGCCACGGCCCCGTCCTCTGCACGAACCATCACCAGAATGTCCACTTCCACGTCCCTTGCCACGCGCCTTGCCCATTGTAAATGAAGTAAAATAGCTTACACTTGCACTATCAATGGAAAAAGGGTAATAAAGAGTAGATTAGAACTGTGGAAGAGGAAAACCACAGTTATTGTTTACTGGGGTATACCACACTTTTTTAAATAGAGATATTTGCGGCTGAACAGTGAGCGACACACTCAAACTGCTTTTTTTTTAGATACCAAAGGCCCAAAACTGGATAGTACAGCGATTTGACCCATGGAACTGCGAAACCACACTGGGATGTCGGGCCTACACAAGACTATTTTCAACAGATATATTTTTGTGTCACAACAGTCAGGAGACACTACTGTTTTTCTTTACGGAAAAAACTACCAAAAGCTGAATAATAGAGATTTTTTACCGTGGGATGGCAAAACCACAGTTATTGTTTACTGGGGTATACCACACTTTTTTAAATAGAGATATTTGCGGCTGAACAGTGAGCGACACACTCAAACTGTTTTTTTTTTTTTAGATACAAATGGCCCAAAATGGATAATACAGAGGTTTGAACCGTGGAAGTGCAAAACAACACTTCTGTTTCTCTAGCCTACACCAGACTATTTTCAACAGTTATATTTGTGTCTGAAAAATCAGAGACACGCTTTTTTTTTTTGGGGGGGGGGGGGGACACACCAAAAGGTTAATAAGACGGGTATTTGTACAGTGTGAAGGAGGGAAAAAAAAGGAGGATTGAGATGGAAAAAAAAGGATTTTTCCTGGCCCCCGACACCTGGTGCTAAGTCCAGCAATTTCAGCAACAGGAGCACACAGGACTGTAATGCAGCGTTTGCTGGTATAACCACTGTGTCTCCTATACAGCCTGCCTGCCTGGTATCTGGGATGGATATTAGTCCTGAAAAGGACTGTTTGTTTGTTCTGGCAGCCTTTACAGACCCTACACTAACTATTTCGCAGTTTATATCTCTCCCTAAATCAGCAGCGCTGTCCCTACACTGTCTAATCCGGAGCGACTGTGTCCAAGATGGTGGCGCCCCGTTTTAAATACTCGAGGTGACGCTGTGCGGCGAGCCAATCACTGTAATGCCCACAACCAACATGGCTGCAGCATTACAGTGACTGGCTGGCAATCCCTGCATATTCATTGGCTCTGTAAAGAGCGCCAAACATGCAGGGCGGAGACCCGAGCTCCCGCCCGAGGAACCCGGAAATGCTCGGTGCTCGCCGAACATCCCGAGTAGCAACACTAGTAAATAGACATAAAAATACAGTGCTCAAAACAATAAAGGGAATACTCAAATAACACATCCTAGATCTGAATGAATGAAATATTCTCATTGAATACTTTGTTCTGTACAAAGTTGAATGTGCTGACAACAAAATCACACAAAAATCATCAATGGAAATCAAATTTATTAACCAATGGAGGCCTGGATTTGGAGTCACCCCCAAAATTAAAGTGGAAAAACACACTATAGGCTGATCCAACTTTGATGTAATGTCCTTAAAACAAATCAAAATGAGGCTCAGTATTGTGTGTGGCCTCCACGTGCCTGTATGACCTCCCTACAACGCCTGGGCATTCTCCTGATGAGGTTAAGGATGGTCTCCTGTGGGATCTCCTCCCAGACCTGGACTAAAGCATCCGCCAACTCCTGGACAGTTTGTGGTGCAACGTGACGTTGGTGGATGGAGCGAGACATGATGTCCCAGATGTGCTCAATCGGATTCAGGTCTGGGGAACGGGCGGGCCAGTCCATAGCTTCAATGCCTTCATCTTGGAGGAACTGCTGACACACTCCAGCCACATGAGGTCTGGCATTGTCCTGCATTAGAAGGAAGCCAGGGCCAACCGCACCAGCATATGGTCTTACAAGGGTTCTGAGGATCTCATCTCGGTGCCTAATGGCAGTCAGGCTACCTCTGGCGAGCCTATGGAGTGCTGTGCAGCCCTCCAAAGAAATGCCAGCCCACATCATTATTGACCCACTGCCAAACCAGTCATGCTGAAGGATGTTGCAGGCAGCAGATCGCTCTCCACGGCGTCTCCAGACTCTGTCAAGTCTGTCACATGTGCTCAGTGTGAACCTGCTTTCATCTGTGAAGAGCACAGGGCGCCAGTGGCGACTTTGCCAATCCTGGTGTTTTGTGGCAAATGCCAATTGTCTTGCACGGTGTTGGGCTGTGAGCACAACCCTCATCTGTGGACGTCGGGCCCTCATACCACCCTCATGGAGTCGGTTTCTAACCATTTGCACAGACACATGCACATTTGTGGCCTGCTGGAGGTCATTTTGCAGGGCTCTGGCAGTGCTCCTCCTGTTCCTCCTTGCACAAAGGCAGAGGTAGTGGTCCTGCTGTTAGGTTTTTGGCCTCCTATGGCCCCCTCCATGTCTCCTGGTGTACTGGCCTGTCTCCTGGTAGCGCCTCCAGCCTCTGGACACTACACTGACAGACACAGCAAACCTTCTTGCCACAGCTCACATTGATGTGCCATCCTAGATGAGCTGCAGTACCTGAGCAACTTCTGTGGGTTGTAGAGTCCATCTCATGCTACCACAAGTGTGAAAGCACAACCAACATTCAAAAGTGACCAAAACATCAGCCAGAAAGCATTGGTACTGAGATGTGGTCTGTGGTCCCCACCTGCAGAACCACTCCTTTGAGTGTGACTTGATAATTGCCAATATTTTCCATCTATTGTCTATTCCATTTGCACAACAGCATGTGAAATTGATTGTCAATCAGTGTTGCTTCCTAAGTGGACAGTTTGAATTCACAGAAGTTTAATTTACTTGGAGTTATATTCTGTTGTTTAAGTGTTCCCTTTATTTTTTGAGCAGTGTACATGATGCCTATAAAGTCTTACTTTAACCCCTTACCAACATGTGCTTTACAGATACGTCATATGTTGGCTACCTGACCTTGGCTGTTAGAGACAGATAATGGCTGATTATCACAGCCATCATCTTCCGGGAAAGATGCGGGATCGGCTTGCGAGCAGATGATGGCTGTGATGATCAGTCATTATCTGCCTCTAAAAGCCAAGGGTGGAGCAGAGCTGTTAACCTGTTAAATGCCACTGTCAATCTCTGACAGCAGCATTTACTGCTCGCCCTCAGGGGGGGTGCACCATTCTATGACCGTGCGGGGTCTGCTGACAGTTCTCCTGTGAAAGTCCGTGCCTGGCGTTCATAGGGGTCTGTGATTTTCACTACACAAAGCAATACTGTAGTTTTGCTATATATTGCACAAACGATTAGATGATTGCAGGTTCAAGTCCCCTAAGAGGGCTAATAAATACAGTAGAAAGTGAAAAAGAAAAACGTTTTTAAAAATATGAAAAAAGTAAAAACATAAATTTTCAATTCACCCCCCTTTATTCCCATTGAAAATAAAGGAATAAAAATAAAAAATGAACATATTTGTTATCCCTACAAACATAAAAGTCTAATCTATAAAAATATTACATTAATTAATTTGATTGGTAAACGTAATGAGAAAAAAATCTAAACATCAGAATGCCTTTTTTTTTATGTCACAAGACTGCAATCAGAACATCATATCTCTCCCAAAAGACAAAAATAGAAAATGCTTCGGTTCTCGGAACATGGCGACACAAGCAAACTTTTTTTTTTTTACAAATTTGCAAATTTATTTTTGCCACTTAAAAAAAAACACTACATGTTTGGTATCTTTGTTACTGTAGTGACCTGGAGAATCATATTGTCAGGTCATTTTTACTGTATAGTGAACATGGTAAATAAAAACCAAAAAAATAATTGTGGAATTTAACTTTTTTTCGCAGATTTGCCGGACCTGGAATTTTTTTCCTGCTTACTGTTATATTACATTATAAGATTGATGGAGTCGTTCAAAAGTACAACTCGTCCAGCAAAAAACAAGCCCTCTTATGGCTATATCGATGGAAAAATAAAAGAGTTATGGCCTTTGGAAGAAGAGGAAAAAACAAAAACAGAAAATAGCCATATCAGGAAGGCGATAAAGGGAATCTGTCAGTAGGATCATCCCCCCTAAGCCGTCTATATGTGTATGTCGGTCATAAGCTGGATAACATGGCACCTTGATATCTGTAATCCAGTGTCTTATTCCAGAGAAATCCACGTTTTTCTGATATGTAGATGAGCTGTTCAGGACTATGGGCCGGACACTGATCTGTATGAGGATCTCCCTCCAGAGAATATTATACATGAAGGGGCATTACCTGTGTGAGACATGGAAGTAACACAGGACAATAGAGCTGTCTCCTCACAGACACATTGTTGCTTCTCTGAGCTCTGCTGTATTGTAACAATATTACAACCCTGTCTGCCTGTGAGATGGAAGCCGGAGCTGAGAGGAACCTGCAGATGTGTCCGTCCAATGGATGATTTTATATCAATATCATTTTATCAAGCTATAGCAACTAAAGGAGAATAACTGAGCCATCTTCTATCCCTGATCCTCCGGGGCCGTGTCCTTAGGCTGCTCTGCATTATTACCCTGTGATACACCCCCCTTGGTAGAGACCAGAAGAATTAGCACTACATAAAAAGGCCCAAATCTCTGGAACCGTGTGACACATTTACAAAGAACAAAATACGGACTACTCAGGGGAGCGGCGAGGATGCAATAAGAGCAAAACCTGACTCCTTGTCACCTGGTTCATGACCTCTTTAAATGGAATAAAAATGCATCATGAGAAACTGCTCATAGTAAATTTCTCTACTGTATATGAGCAGTTCAAGGCAATATTTAAAGAAGCACTCCTCCCATCAAAGTTTTGATCCTCTTAACATATTGCAATCATCATATTGTACAGCACTGTGTACTTACAATTGCTCATTTTGCCTGTCTACACAGCTAATTCTTCTCTTTTCTCTGCTCTATGTAGAAGCAGGAAGTCTCTTGTCCCTGCATTTATCATTCCCTCCAACAAGTGCGCTGCGTCCAATCCACAGCATTTACTGACCGTGAGCATGCACCCTTAGGCTGCTCTGCATTATTACCCTGTGATACACCCCCCTCGGTAGAGACCAGAAGAATTAGCACTAAATAAAAAGACCCAAATCTCTGAAAGTGTGTGACACATTTACAAAGAACAAAATACGGACTACTGAGGAGAGCGGCGAGGAGACAATAAGAGCAAAACCTGACTCCTTGTCACCTGGTTCATCACCTCTTCAAATGGAATAAAAATGCATCATTGGAAACTGCCCATAGTAAAGGTAATTGCCATTTTTCTACTGTATATGAGCAGTTCAAGGCAATATTTAAAGACGCACTCCTCCCAGCAAAGTTTTGATCCTCTTAACATATTGCAATCATCATATTGTACAGCACTGTGTACTTACAATTGCTCTTTTTGTCTTTCCACCCAGCTAATTCTTCTCTTTTCCATTAGGTCTATGATGTGATTAAAAACTGACTAGCTGACTCCTTCTAAGCTCTATGTATAAACAGGAGGTCAATTCTCCCTGTATGAGTCATAAGTCCCTGCAAAAGTCCCTGACATGGTGGAGGAGGGAGCAGCTGTGTCAGGAGTTGCAGGGGATGATAAATGCAGGGACAAGAGACTTCCTGTTTCTACACAGAGCAGAGAAAATAGTAGAATTAGCTGGGTAGACAGGCAAAATGAGCAATTCTAAGTACACAGTGCTATATAATATGATGACTGCAATATATTAAGAGGATAAAAACTTTGATGGGAGGAGTGCTTCTTTAATAGAACCATTTCCTTGAACAACATGTCTGCTGGTTATGGCTGATCACCAAAAACTGCATGTATTATTTTCAAGTATATTCAGATTTTATTCTTATCATGCACTAAACAAAATGATTTTCCTTTTGTGTAATCTATAAAATAAGCTTCTGCAATATTCTTCTCATCATTAAAAAACAAACTTTCCATTATATAAATAACATTGCAAAAAGTTGTTATTTGTATCTAAGTAGAAATGAGCAAAGTTTTATATGTCCAGAAAAAGAGTGAAGCTATCATTATGTTCAATCTAATGCATATACCTATAGCACATACAGTGACATGCTATTGGTCAGTTACTGGTCACATGACCTGTGCCATGCATGTGGCCAGGGTAATTCTAATATTCATATTCTGACGGCAGTTGGAAGGTGATTGTGGCAGTTGGAGACTGGCGATGGAGAAGGAGATGATGTCTGCTAGACCAGAGCAGAGCGATTTTATGGAGGACGAGGAGGTTATTTTTATCTTGGACTCATCGGACGATGAGGACAACACTTCAATCAAGATTCAACGAAGTAATGAGGAGGTTATTTTTATATTCAACTCATCGGACGATGAGGAGAACACTTCAATCAAGACTCAACGAAGTAATGAGGAGGTTATTATCTTGGACTCATCGGACGATGAGGAGAAGACTTCTATCAAGACTCAAAGAAGCAAGCGGAGAAGAATATTTTCAAGCTCCGTGAAGTCCACCGATGCACAGAGTCATCATGTGAAGGAGGACGTGAAGGAGAAGAGGCAAGCCAAGAAAAGAAACCTGGATTCTGCCTTGGAAGAAATACAGCCACCGGTCAAGATCCAGAAGAAAGACCCTCATGAAGACCAGGGATACTCAGGTAGATATACTGTGTGTGTATATATATACGGTATATATCTGTATCCATGGCACATATGGAAAGTCACACACACTAAACCTGTTCTCTAGCTTAACTTTCATTACTTTTGTTGGTGAGGAGAATAATAGAAATATTATATTATACTGTATAATGTGAAAAACATAAAAAAAATGCAAATATTTCTTGAAATTTCCATGATTTGCCATTAAACATATGAGACAAAATTGATCGCAGCATCTCACCAAGAACATCACCATTTTATTTTGACCATATGCAATAATAATATGCTAAATAGGAGCTCCTCATTCCCTTCCCTTCGCATTTCATTACTGTTTAAGTCCTTATCATTTTTTATTAATGTTCAGTAAAATGTTAACAAATATTATAAATGTGTGATTCTTATTTTCTCTAAGAATGTCGGGTTTAATTGTTTTATTTAATAAAGAATATACCAAAAAATGTTTGTCATATGTGATTTATAGATAGAGCTTGGGCTGCTGAAATCATGAAATGATCGGTTTTCCTATTTCTTTTCACCCAATTTATATCTGGATGACATATATCTCAGCTATCTTACCTCCAAGAGCCATAACCTTTACTTTTCGTTTTCATACCCCTACATTGCTTTTTTCTGGACAAGTTGTAGGTGTAAATTTATCAGAAGATCGGGAAAATATCTAAGTGGGGTGAAATTATGAGAAAAAGATTTTAGTTGCACCATGTTTTTTTTAGTTTTTCTTTTACAGTGTGCGATAAAAATGGCCTGATTGATTCTACAGGTCAATAAGATTATGGGAACCCCAAATTTTTTGTTTGGTTTATTATATATTTTACTGTTTTTAGAAATTTTTAACTTTTTTTTATTGGTTTGTGTTGCCGTTTTCTGAGACCCATAACTTGTTTTTTTCCCCAGTGATGGAGCTGTCTGAGGGATTGATTCTTTTGCAGGGAGGGACTGTAGGAGGTATCATTTTGGGACACATACAAGTTTTGGATTTTGGATCACTGTTATTCTATTTTAGGGGAGAACTGAACCATTTCAGATTGGTGGAAGGAGTTTGATTTAGTCTTTTTTTTCTTATTTTTAATAAATATTTATTTAAACTATTATTTTTTTCCCTTAAAGATCTAGGAACTGCATTCACTCAATCACTTGTGTGACACACTGTAATATTTTAGTATAGTCACATTATCGTCAAATTAACAGTCTCCTATGAAGATCTAAAGAAGTGCCGACATGATGGACATGGGGGCCTTCAGTAGCTAACAGCATTTGTGGCCGCCAGTGCACCAGTCGTCTTCTCAGAGGGGTTTCAATCACTGCCGCCGGGAATGACAGAACCTGCGTGAGATTTCGGACAGGGGAGGCAGGTCCCACAGTGTCACACAGTTTACATAGAGAGATTAGTGTATGATGGGTATAACGTTTGTGTCTTTTCATATAGCTTGTGTATGAGGTGTAATGTATGTAGATGTTTTATAATGTTTATGTTTTGTTTATGATCATTGGGTACAAAAATATATAACTTATTCTATTTATTGTACATGGGGTGTATGTGTGAGACTGGAATATATGTGTATAAGGTACACAATGTTATTCTGTAAATATATATCAGAAGATATATTAGTGCTACTAGGCCAGTTTTGTAGCATAATTTTCTTAAAGAAATGGCAATTGACACAATTATTTATTAAAGGGGTTAAAAAAAATAAGAAAATAATCCTTAAGCCAAATTCAGACATCCATGTGTCACTCCAAGAAAACAGACTGTGATGTATGGACTGACCGTACTTATCCTGACCCAAACTAAACAGTCTCATATATTAACACATTAACCGGCGCCATTTAGGTGAAGACTACTCATGGGGATAGCTCACATACCAATAGAACATATACAAAGAAAAGCAAATGGAGCAAAAAAAATCCCCTAATAAATTTAAAAATGGATTATAATAAAAAATATTTAAATCTTTATTAGTACAATATTAAAATCAGTTACAAAAATACAAAAAGTGCTAAATAGTATTATATGGTGAGTACACAAGAATAATGTGACACGTGCAAGTCAGGGCATAATATTCAAAAAGGATGTAATGTTAATGCATGGGTAATGAGGCTTGAGAAGCGGGGGATTATGATTAATAATAACTATGTAAAAGTAGCCATCCCCATAGAATAAACTGTGCCCCTTACTGAGCAGTGGAATAGCTAACATAAGTTAGTCCCTGGAGTGTCATAAAAGACTAACACTGCTCAGAAAGTATGAAGTCCCATATTGGGGCCATCCTTACCCATGAGATGTCAAAGCCCGACTGTCCTGTAAAATTGCCCCGATCCGCATTTCGCATGGATTGCTTCTTCAAGGGACCTGTGTATCAATCTCATCTGCTCTTTATAAACCCCCCAGACTAATAATCCCCAGGTGTGTGTGAAAGCGCTTCTAATCGGCGCATGCGGGCGGGATATCTGGCAACACCCACGTCACCTCCGACAGATATTAGGGCACAGTACGTTCCAGGAAGAATACTTCCTGAGACGTCATATGGAACGCACGGTCCTTTACAGATGCCGGGAAGTGACGGGGATCAGAGGGACTCCACCTGCGCATGCACACCCGGCGCAATAACATTACAAGTGAGTATGACACATAAATAAGGGGAATAGTAAGACAACCCTTTTCAAAGTGCACTCCCATCCCTTATCTGAAAACCTAACACTTACAATATCTAAATATATCAATTCAATTACGAATAAATTGTTTGCAGAATAAATACAGCCATAGAATTATTTAGAACATAGATAATTATAAGCAAAACAATATCCGATGATTTTTCATACCGACATCCGGATGATAATAGATTATGCTATCCAGCGTTCAAGGCTTATTTGCATTTAAGAGGAGGGGAGTCAGCACTCAAGCTTGGATGGTGGATGATATTACCGGGGGGAAAAGCACGACTAAAATAAAAAACAAAAAACATACACAATTAATACAAAAGACAAAAATAAGAAGTACAAGGTTAAAAGTTGAAATTCCAGAGAGCATAATCACAAAGCATGTAAGTGAGTCATATCCCAAGAACGGATATCACAAAAGGGACTAATAGTATGCTTGAGCATATCTGTGCAGGCACGTACCCACATATGTGCATCTATACACCTGCAAATGCATACAAGGGTATACACAATTGCGTACAGGTGTTACAAAAATGGAGAGAAGCTTAGCTTCTCATTCAATCCACTGGGAGTCATTGTCCCCAACTTGACTATCCATTTGCATTCCAGGCTTGCCAAAGCCCTCTTATGGTCACTCCCCCGGATGCCCATATGTAAGCGGTCAATGCTCACACTCATACAGGTACATATCCCTCCTCTATTTTTCCAATGTCCACCGCGTTCCCCCCATTAGCTCTGTGTCCTCAGATTGAGATTTTCTGCAAATTGGTTACGGAGGATCTCAAAGTGTTATCAAAATGCAGTAGAGATAATCTTACAAGGAAACAGAGAAAACCATTGGATGATCTTAGATCAATTACTGATGTTGTTTTTAAAGCTGCAGATAAGGGGGGCAACGTGGTAGTCTAGTCAATGGAGATTTATGAGCGGGAGGCCTTTAGACAATTAAGGGACAAGGAGGCTTATAAATCCTTATCAAGTAATCTCCAACCTGTTTTTTCTAGGGAAATTTTTCTTATTTTGGATGATGCCTTGATACAAGGCATCATTCCAAAAAAGGTTTTTGACGGACTGATGGTTGAACATCCTGTTATTCCAGCATTTTATTTACTGACAAAGGTCCATAAGAATTCTACTGTTCCACCGGGGCATCCTATTGTCTCTGGCATAGGAGGGCTATGCGATCCCATTTGTAAATTTATTGAATACTACCTGCACCCGTTGGTTAAGACGCTGTCCTCCTATGTCAGAGACACTACAGACGTCCTGAGAAGGCTTGTTGGTCTCTCAATGGAACCTGATATGTTGCTTGTAACAGCAGAAGTGGAGTCACTCTGCACTTGCATATGCCATCAACAAGGCCTAGAGGCAGTGGAATTGTATCTGACTATGAGCAACTTGGAGACGTCTTTGTGCACCCTGATTTTGGAATTATTACGGTTCATTCTGACTCACAACTATTTTATTTTTAACGACAGGTTTTTCATTCAAACAAGAGGCACTGCGAATGCTACGCAAATCTCTTTCTCGGTTATATGGAGAGAGAGATTTTCGGGGGTGGTGCAAGCGCCGCTTCCCAGGCTGGTACCGCTATATTGATGACTTGTTCATCATATGGCAGGGCAGTGCTAGTGATCTGCGGTCTTTCATGACCAGCTTGAATGATAATCATTACAACATCAAATTGACCTACAAAGTTGATGCGAGTCAGATTGACTTTTTGGATATCCAAATCAGGGTGCACACTGATGAAAAAATTACGTCTGATGTTTTCTGTACAGAGACGTCGGTAAATGCTCTGCTCCATGCTACGTCGGCCCACACACCATCCACTATATGGGCCATTCCGGTGGGTCAGTTTTTCAGAATGCGGCGTATATGTTCCACTGAGGAAATGTTTGAGTATCAGGCCAATGATTTACGGTCCAGGTTTATTGCAAGAGGTTATAGCAATAGATGCATAAAAAGGAGTTATAATCGGACTAAGAATACTACCCACATACAACTTCTGGCAGATCCGGGTATTCATAGAAGAAATAAGAAATCGGAATCAGTGGTCAGATTCATTTCCACGTACAACAATCAGTGGGAGGGTATGTGTCGCATTGTTCAAAAACACTGGTCAATTCTAAAAACAGAACCAACGATTGGTGCATCTGTACCGGATCGTCCATTATTAACAGCAAGAAGCAGAAACATTAAAGATCTAATAGTGAGGAGTCACTATGTCCCAAAAGTGTCATCTCTGCCCTTTAATATGGGCGTACTGAAGCGAGGATGTTTTCCATGTGGCTCATGCTTAGCCTGTCGAAATGTGGTCAGGGCTACCACATTTCTCTCGGCTGATGGTAAACAGGAGTATAAAATCCTCAACTATATATCATGCAGCATGGACCATGTGGTATATCATGCCACGTGTCCTTGTGACATGATATATATAGGACTGATATCACGCGAATTGCATGTACGCGTAAGGGAACGCGTTGCAGACATATGTTCTGCAATTAATGCAACTGATGTTTCATCTCTTAAGACTATGTCTTGACATTTTAGACTATGTCATGGTTCAGACCCCGATGGCCTTAAAGTTCGAGGCATTGACCGCTTACATATGGGCATCTGGGGGGGTGACCACAAATGGGTATTGGCACGCCTGGAATGTAGATGGATAGTCAAGTTGGGGACAACGACTCCCAGTAGATTGAATGAGAAGCTAAGCTTCTCTCCATTTTTGTAACACCTGTACGCAATTTTGTATACCCTTATATGCATTTGCAGGTGTATATGTGTACTTATGTGGGTACGTGCCTGCACAGATATGCTCATGCATACTATTAGTCCCTTTTGTGATATCCGTTCTTGGGATATGACTCACTTACATGCTTTGTGATTATGCTCTCTGGAATTTCAACTTTTAACCTTGTACTTCTTATTTTTGTCTTTCTTTTTGTGTATTAATTGTGTATGTTTTTTGTTGTTTATTTCAGTAGTGCTTTTCTCCCCGGTAATATCATCCACCATCCAAGCTTGAGTGCTGACTCCCCTCCTCTTGAATGCAAATAAGCCTTGAACGCTGGATAGCATAATCTATTATCATCCCGGATGTCGGCATGAAAAATCACTGGATATTGTTTTGCTTATAATTATCT